>NC_081567.1:14505443-14515551 GCF_022355385.1 Mustela nigripes | reverse complement strand
CCACCGTGTCCGCCCCGGGCAGCAGCGCCCACCGTGTCCGCCCCGGGCAGCAGCGCCCACCGTGTCCGCCCCGGGAGAGGGGCGCGGGCACATCTGATTGCTCAGTGTGTTTTGAGTCCCTGGACAGACTGAGCACAGCAGAGTACAGTGTGCATCCGTCCGTCGCACGTACCCTGAAGTGTTTTCAGACGTTTCGCCTTCATCACCTGCGGCTCCCGGAGGGCAAAGACTGTGTCTCGCTTGCCGCTGTGTCCCCAGCACCCGGCGTTGTCTACAGATTTGTTGTGGATCGAGGAAGCAAAAGCGCTGTGTTTGTCGTCTTAAAGGTTTGTTCCGAAAGAGCCAGGCAAAGTCATTACAGAAAAGGAAAGAACGTTTTCGAAAATGCAGTGTTTTCAGATAGTGAAATCCCCGGCAGGCACCTTGTCTGCACGTCCTTGCCAGGGAGAACGAGTGATCTGTGGTCGCCCCAGCTTAGGGTCAGTAGGGGGAGCCACCCGGTCCTCCTGTGCTGGACCAGGGAGGGGCGTCCGGAGCTCAGGCTCCTGACTCGAAGGGGCAGTTCACTGAGCCCACCGTGTTCTAGACACTCTTCTGAGTGTAAACTCACTTTAGGTCATCGCCAATTGATGAGGCAGCAGTTGTGAGCCTCCTTCCGCAAACGCAGACCTTGACCTTGGGTGAAGCTAGGTAATCGCTCACATGTCTGAGCAAAGCCTTCCCGGTCGTGAGTCACAGAAACCTAGAGCTCAGTTTTGCAAAGGAACCGAAAAGGGAGGGGCAGGAAGGGGCAGGGAGCGTCCAGGGACGTTCTGCTGAGCCCAGTCAGACCTGCCACCAGAGCCAGGAGGACCTCGGACTTGGATCAGGAAGGAGCTGGGAGCCTGACAGACGCACCCCGATGCGTCCTTCCGGCCACTGCAGAATGGCTCCTTTCTCTCGGTTCTTCGTCCTTGTAGAGAAGGACGGTGGCCCCGTAGTAGCTCCTGAAACCCTGTGTTCCAGGGCCGGCCACCTGCTGAAGACCTGACCGTCGCTCCCAACTCTAAGCTTTTTACAGGGACGACTGCATCTTCTTAGTAGGGTCTGTGGCCAGGCCACACATACAGTTACAAGTTTCTCCATGTGTGGAAACCAAGGATTTCAACCACCTCCATTTTGACTTCGAACCTTGTAATGCATTAAGGTCTTTCTAGCTATCTCTGAACTCAGCCACAGAGCCTGCAGGCAAAGCATCATTTCCCCGTGGGAAGTGAAACCACCTGCTCCAGCAAAGATGGCCCGGAGCCAGCCAGACCCCACCTGTGACTGATCCCAAGACAGTGATGACCTGACCTTTACAGCTGCCTGCCCGTGTCCTCCGACCTTTGTCCCACATTTTTCCTATCAACCTGGACTATTTTCAGCATCTTGGAGACAGTATTTGAGACGCTAGTCCACTGCCTTCCCAGTGTCGGCCTCACTGGAATAAATTCCTTTCTTGTTTCACTGTCACTTGGCTCTCTGCGAGCGACTGGACCTGGTCCGTTTGGGGCCCCTGGAACCATATGCTCTCGCACGCCTGTGCCCCAGCTCCAGAGAGACGGAACGGGTTCTAGACAAGCGATGGAAGGGTTGCGGGTTTGACAAACACTGAACATGCACTCGCTGCATACCAAGTTGACACAACTGGTAAGATTTAAATTCCCGTTTGTCCGAATTCATTTCAGACTTGGGGCTTCTTCTATCCTATAATGCTTTAAAACAAATCTATCTGATGCTTTCTTTTAGTTCCTTTAGCCTCCCCAGATGGTCATCAAGTTTCTAGAAAATGTTGCAGAAAGCTCGCAGGAATGAAAGGCTTTCCTTCATATGCATTTGGCTTCTCGGCTTTCCCGTGTCCCCATCCGAGCTCTGAACAATCTAAATACTTGTTCTTGGCTTAAAATATTGACTTACAAACACATCTGAATCACTCGGAGACATCACTGCAACAGACGATTGGGCTCTGCCCCCAGGTCTCTGATTCGTTAGGTCTGGAGCGAAGTTCAAGAATGTGTGTTTTTAACAAGTTCCCAAGAGGTTCTAATGCTGCGGGCCCGGGGACCGCACTTGCACAACTGCTGAACTGGAAGAGCCAAAGTCACGAGCGGGTCCCCAAGACACACGAGTCACACAAAGCTCTGTTTGTTTAGTTGACCCTTGAGCATCTTGGGTTGTCCCGTGTGGGTCCACTTATATGCAGGTTTTTCTGGTAAAGACAGTACAGTGCTGTAAATGTATTTTTCTTCCTTATTTTCTTTTTCTAGCTTACTTTATTATAAACACACAATATATGATACACACGTGTAAACTATGTGTTAATCGACTCGTTCTGTTATTGGAGCTCTGGTTAACAGTACGCTATCAGTGGTTGAGTGTTTGGGGGTCCAAAGTTACATGGATCTCGGACTACTCGCTTCCCCCGGTGGGGAGGGCAGGGACCAGAACTTTTTGTAATACAGAAAGGACTGAATTAGCAAACATGCAGGGAGAATTCAGCCATTCTCATTGTTTTGTTTGAGCAAATTTGGTAGAGAAATTGCTCAGAATTCTCTGAAAAGCTCTGAGTACACTCCTAATTTTTCTGCAAAACTTGAAGGTGGAACTGTATTGATTCTTACTGTAGAGAGCTGGAATCAGAAAATGCAACAGGGCGCCTGGGTGGCTCAGTGGGTTAAGCCGCTGCCTTCGGCTCAGGTCATGATCTCAGGGTCCTGGGATCGAGTCCCGCATCGGGCTCTCTGCTCGGCGGGGAGCCTGCTTCCTCCTCTCTCTCTCTCTGCCTACTTGTGATTTCTCTCTGTCAAATAAATAAATAAAATCTTAAAAAAAAAAAAAAAAAAAAAAAAAAAAAAGAAAATGCAACAGCTGTCATGAATTTTTAAAACGATGAAGACCTATAAGAGAGAGGTTGGTCATTTGACATTCTTTGGTCCTTTGAAGAGGAATCTGTTTTCCTGTGAACACATCTGAGAACGGGAGGCACCCAGGAGCCCTGGGCAGGGGTATTACGGAGTAAACAGAAATTTGGCGAATTACCCAGCCCCCCTGCCCGCCTTGCTCATGACGGCGTCTGCAAGTGCGCAGAGTGAGTGTGGGGGCTGGAGGCTGGAGGGTAGGGAGCCAAGGGGCACTTGGCATTTCACGGATTCTGCAGCTGTTTCGGAAATCAGAGTATCTATGAGGACAAAGTAGAGCCTTGAGAAGCAGCGAATGGAAACCTGAGCCAAGGAAACGAGAACTTGGAAAGAAGTGGATTGGCTAGAAATTCCGTGTTTTGCAGTAGACTTTGTCCCTATGCTGTTTACTTGCTATTCCTGAAGGAGGACGACTAATTTTTACATTAAAACGTCTGCTGGGGTGTTACACTGCCTCCTGCTCAGAAACCAGGTCTAACACGGTGAACTACCTTGAGGATACTTCCCTTCTACCAATCGCCTGGTAATAATTTCTGGTCAAAAGTTACACCGTGTGGGGGTGCCTGGTCACTCAGTCGGTTGAGCACCTGACTCTTGGCTTCAGCTCAGGTCATGAACTTGGGGTCCTGGGACAGAGCCCCACGCTGGGCTCGGCACTCACTGTGGCGTCTACTTGTCCCTCTCCCTTGCTCCCCCTTCTCCCCCCGCCTCTCTCCAGTAAGTTGTTGTTTTAAGTAACACAGCACAACCATGTAACTACTTTTGAGAAAGGAGATTAGTATGTGGTTAAAAACTTACTCTTTATAGGCTCAGAAGTGTGACTCATGATGTGATCTACATTTTACATTTCTTAAGGCTCCAGCTTTTAAGATGAATAATGAGACAAACTTAAGGGGCTATCTAACTGTTGAACCTTCCTACTCAAGACGCAGCTAAATGAACATTCCCAGTGAGTAGGATTTTCAACCTGAAACACGGTCGAAGCTGGAGATAAAGTGTCAGCCCCATTGGCTAAAAATTATCTTCTGGGCCTTCAAGTTTAGATCATCTCCATGAAACAATGAACTTCACCGGGAACGTGGAGTCCGTGAGAACGCCACCTCAAGGACCAGCAGCAGAGGGGTAACTCACTGCAGCGTGACAGAAAGTGTGTGTTCCCAAGACATCCAGCAGGAACACTTCTTCTGACACTGTGAGGAACAGTTTGACTTTGCAATTTCCATTAATTATTTTTAAATGGGCCATTTCTGAGGAGCTGCATTAGCAGTGAATCGTGTGTGCTTGTAAAAGCCATCTGGGCCTGTTCAAATACAAAACTCCTTCAGTTAAAAACTTCCGTCCACAAAATACAACCACATTAATTTTGAGTGAAACCCCAATTTGTATTCTACAAATTATCTTCTTTTCTGAAGATAAGTAGATTTTAGAAAACTTGCATATTGTCCACTTAAGTGCTTATGTACCAAAATAATTGTATTCAGTTACTTCCCAAATCACGAAGACTTATCCGGTGTCCGTTGGAACAGGCCCTGTTCTAAGCACCCCTCGCGGGACTTGCTTCGCCCTGCTGAGAACCCCCTGGAGCACTGGACAGCTGCAGAGGAAAGGAGCCTGGAAGCGGTCTAGAAACACACGCTGTCATTCAATAAAAAATAGTGCTTTTACTGATTACATATAATTCCACTCTGTTAACATATATTATAAACTTTAAGGGTCAGAAACCGATGACGTTATGTTATTCTTTACCGGGAATCACGAAGGTTATGGCTGCATGGTCAGTGAGAACCACTTCAATCCTGGGTCACCCCAGAGCTACTTCCAGATGCTCAGGTCATCGTCTAAGCTATGGATGAGGCCACACTCTAGTTAAGTCAGAACAGGACATTATGTTTTCTTCAACAAACACTTCCTTTTTGTCTCCTGTCACAACATACAAAGTCTAACTGTTTCCCCATGGACTTGCCTCAGATCATCTGCAGGCCGGAAAGTCCGGGCCACGAGACAGCAGCGAAACGCTCCTCTGCCCTCACTGTCTTGGATTTTTCATTTTTGCCCCAAACCCTACCTTATGACTAAAACTGAGCGAGCCCTGCAGCGCACTACCTATCAGAAGAGTGTGTCTGTGTACACAGGAGCACAAGGACGGACGTCAGAGTCTGAGCACGAGTCTGGCGGACCAGAGAGGAGGGACTGTGGGGAAGAGGGCGCTGTAGTGTTGAGCTGTGGAGCCTGTCGGGCGTCACTCCAGCTTCTCATCTCCTTCCTCCACGTCTTTCAGGCTGAGGACTTCCAAAGAACCTCGGCCCTTCGTCTCCTTTTTTATCAGCTCGTCGATTTCCCTGAAGCAGCCTGGGTCAACCAGACACACCTGAAACACGAACACAACTGCTCACCTCACGAAGACAGAGCGACACAGCACCACCATCCTGGGGACAATCACGCACTTTCCGAGTGTGCCCACTGCTCGAGCTCTACAGCGCAAGAGCCAAGACCATGCAGCGGGCACCGGACCGGGTTGGAGTCCAGCCTGTCTTTCCTCACCCCTCCCAGTTCTGATTTAAATTCTCATCAGCACAGTGCACTGCTGGTTTCAGAATTCGGGGATTCATGGCTTACACAGTAACATCTCGCGCTCATCCTAGCAAGTGCCCTCGGTACCCCCCCCCCATCATCCCTGTCTGTCTTCTATCCTCACGAAGAATCCCTTATGGTTTGCTTCCCTTTGCTGTTTTCTTTCCCCTCTCTTATGTTCATGTTTTGTTTCCTGAATTCCACATGTGCATGAAATCATGTATCTGACTTTCTCGGACTTATTTCGCTCGGCGTGACGGTCTCTAGCTCCGGCCACGCTGCTGCAGATGGCCCATCTCGTTCACTCTGATGGCCACACCACAGTCTACTGCACACGGACACTGCAACCTCCTTCTCCCTTCAGCAGCTGATGGACACTCGGGCTCACTCCGTAGTGTGGCTGTGGCTGCTGCTGCTGTGAACATCTGGGTGCATTACCTCTTCAAATCAGTGTTTCTGTACTCTCTGGGGAAACACCTAGTCCTCCAATCGCTGGATGTAGGTAGCCAGAGCAACCTCTGTCTCTAAGTGTGCGTGTGAGCCCTGGGCACAGGTGTCTGCTTCCTGCCTGAGAACGTCTGGATTCTTTGGCTACAAAGTGAATGGGACTAGAATACTATGGTTCTTTTGCACTAAAATTTAGCATGAACATTTAAAGTTTTGTGAAAGCACCGCTTTTTATGGACATCTGAAGGAGAAAAAGAAGCTCAAAGTCCCATTTAAAATCACATGTGAAGTTCTGAAAAGATCTGAGAACTTCAAAACGTCAGCTGTGCTGTTCCACGTTGCGGCGACCTGCACTCACCTGTCTAGAGCTCATTTATGCGGGAGCTCTTGCAGAATCTCAAGGCGTGAATTTGCAGACACCGGACCCTATACTGTGTCTAACACCGTGGGGAGAGGACCCAGGACACAAGGTTTCTGTTGCTTCTACAAATGTCCTGTGGTAGGGGGTACCTGGGTGGCTCAGTCGGTTGAGCATCTGACCTGTGGTTTTGTCTCCGATCGTGAACTCAGGGCTGTGGGACTGAGCACAGGGTCTGGCTCCGAACTGAAAAGGGAGGCTGCTTGAGATTCTCCCTCTCCCTCTATCCCACAAACCCTCTCAAATAAATGCATCTTCAAAGAGAAAAAAAAAATTCTGTGGTATATAAGACTGTCCAGCTTTTAGTCTTATTTCCAATTTTCTGTAACAGAACACTCCCTGTAAAATAGTCTCTCTTCCAAAATGAGCGCGGACTTAACAACAACAACAAGATCCCAAGTGTGCTTAACTCCAACTTAGTTTTACTTAGACCTCGACATTCTTACTTAATTCTGTGTCAGAGGTCTTGGGAATGTCTTATTGTTCATACCCTCTAAGTGTCTGTTATGCACTTATGACCACAAAACGGACGACTTTGGTAAGACGGAAGCATGGGAACAAGAGTGTGTTCATCTTACAATCTCTAACTGTTGGCCGTAGTCCTCGCTCTCGACGACCTTGATCAGGGGCTTGAGCTTTTCTTTCAGCTTCTTCCCTTCGTTCACCGGGAGAAGGAACCGGAGCCTCATGTGGGCACGTTCGATCTGCATTTTCTCCTTTAACTGCTTTATCACCTCCAAAGCCTAGGAAGACAAAATGGACAATGATGGCCATTTCACTGCTGCTTCTGCTCCATTTTTTTGTAAGGGATCCAAAACCAAGCGGGTTCTATCTGGCTGAATCGGGCAACAGTCCTTAGGACACAGAGAACAGGTGTAACTGTAGGAAAAAAGTGATAAATTGGGACTTAAAGAAGACAAACCTTTGTGTTTCACAAAACAGTCAAGAAAGTGGAGAGACAACCCAGTGAAGAGAAGACACAAGCAGGTCGCACGTCTGATGAGGCACCAGCATCTAGAATGCGTACAGGACGCTTACGACTGGATGATGAAGACACAGATCATTAAGAAAGGGTCAAAGGACGCAGACCGTGTTTTCCCCACTGAGGACTAGGGTCAGTAAGCACATGAGAATATGCCGAAATCACAGGTATCAGGGAAATGCAAACCAAATCCAGAAGGATACACCCAGGACGGCTCTAGCAAAAAAGGCGGATTAATTACAAACATCATCAAAGACGTGGAGAAACCGGAACCCCTGGGCATGGACTGTGGGAACGTAAAATGCCTCGGCTCTTTCAGAAAATGGCAGGCAGTTCCTCAGAGTTAAATATAGCCACTGTATGACCCACTAATTCCATTTCTGGGTACAGAGAAATGCAAACATGTACACACAAAAGCGTACACACAGAATTTCGTAGCAACGTTATCAGCTAAAAAGTAAAAACCACCCAAATATCCACCAACAAAATACACTCTTTCCGTCAATGGTCACTACTGAGTCCTAAAAAGGAATGAGCACTGACGTACTGTAACAGGTGTGAACCTTCAGAGGCCACTTGATTCCATTTCTACGAAATGTCTGGAATAGAAAAGTCCGCAGAGACAAAAAACAAATTTGCCAAACACTCGTGAGAGGAAGGAAACAAGGAGTGACTGCTAATGGTGACAGGGTTTCTTCTGGGTGGTGACAGAAATGTTCTCAAATTAGGTGACAGAAATGTTCTCAAATTAGGTAACAGGGAAGGCCGCACAAACTTCGTGAACATGCCACTGAATTACACCCTAGAAAAAGATGACTTTTTTGTGTGGCACATGAAATATGTGTAAATAAAAAAATACAAAATACAGAGCTGAAATGATTCTTTAGAAATCCAAGTTTTGGGGTGCCTGGGCGGCTCGGTCAGTTAAGTATCTGACTCTTGGCTTTGGCTCAGGTCATGGTTTCACGTTTGTAGGATCCAGCCCTGTGGTGGGCTCCACGCTCAGTGTGGAGTCCGCTCGAGACCCTCTCCCTTTCCTCTGCCCCTCCCCCCACTCGAGCGCACACTCTCTCCTATAAATAAATCCATCTTTAAAAAAAAAAACCCAAGTTTTATCTTTAAAGGACTGGTTTGGAAGGAAGAGGGAGCCGCAGTACATCTGTGCTAAGAAAGAATTCCGCTCTTCCTCCCTACAACCCCTTCATTTCCTTCCCCGTCCCAAAACCTCTGCCCCACTACTTCTGAGTAGTACCGTGTTACAGGTCATTTTCATATTTTCTTCAGAGGAAACGGACTTTTATTTGATACTTTCTGACACTGAAAACCGCTCACCTGCTGTTTTGTACTCTTATTGGCTTTGACCGAATAGTGGATGTCCTTCATGGCTCTCTCAATCAGGATAACCGTGTACGGTCTCTTCGTCTCAGGGTTCACACACTTGTCGGCTACGATGGTTGCTATGTCCCTGAACATCTGCTCCAGCTGCGTCTGCCGCTCTTTATCTGACACCTGGACCTCCCCTTTACTCAATATCTAGAAAACCAAACAGATTTAAGAAAACAAGGTTTTCAGTGTACGTTATTTGTGAACTAACCACAGGAATTAACAACTTGGGGAGAAATTAAACCCCATCGTCCTCAGCTACCGATACACCAGTAAGGGTCTGAGCTGCACCTACAGGAGACACTGGATTAACTTGTGCCGTCAGATCTTGTATGTAGGTGGGGCAGGGGAAAAGGCAATATTGCACAGGTGGTCAATGGTGAAAACCTTGAAATTCTACCTTCAGGTACATTATGCTAAAAATATATAAACGGACAAAGTACAGCAGGTCAGTAGAAACTTAATTTTGGAGGGTGTGGCAAGATTGTTCATGTCCTGAATTATTAAAAATGATGCCACACAGTAAAAAACCCAAACGATGTGATTAAGAGCGGAGAACCTCAACAGGCAGTTCCCAAGGAAGACATACGGACGGCCAACAGACGGACAGAAGGAGGCTCACGTCCCCTGCCATCTGGGCAACGCCAGTCAGAACCACAGTCACCACCGCGCACCTGTCGCAGTTACTGGAGCAAAAAACCCAAACCAGGAAACGGTGAGTGTTGTGGAGCCGTGGAGAAGGGGAGCCCCTCGCACCGCTGGTGGCATGAAAACGGGCAGGCGCCGTGAGACCGAGGCCTGCACTACGGAGCGGTAACAGCAAACGGACGTGCGCACCGACGGGTCAGGCAGGCACGGCACAACGCACGTGTGCAGACGTGCGGACACACGCAGGAGCATGACTCAGCCATGGGAAAGCCCGAGTCCTGCCACTTGCAGGGACAGGGACAGCCCTGGAGGGACGGTGCGGGGAAGGACGGGCACCGCGGACCTCACTCCGGTGCGACGCAGGGACAGCCAACAGGGACGAAGGAAACCCCCGCGGACGCTCAGCAGTGAGCTGGCGGGGCCGGCCGGGCGAGTAGGGACCGAATGAAACGGCGACAGGGGCTCGAGGTCCGGCAACCACGTAGCAGAGACGTCCCAGGCCACAGGGGCGTCCGCGCACGGGCTCGGCAGGACCGCAGCAGCGCTGCTGGCGGACGGGCGGTGACCGCGACAGGCAGTGACCGCGCCAGGCGGAGACCGCGCCGGGCGGAGACCGCGCCGGGCGGAGACCGCGCCGGGCAGTGACCGCGCCGGGCAGTGACCGCGACGGGCGGAGACCGCGCCAGGCGGAGACCGCGACGGGCAGTGACCGCGACAGGC
>NC_081567.1:14504544-14505343 GCF_022355385.1 Mustela nigripes | reverse complement strand
GGCGGAGACCGCGCCGGGCAGTGACCGCGACGGGCAGTGACCGCGACGGGCGGAGACCGCGCCGGGCAGTGACCGCGACGGGCAGTGACCGCGACGGGCGGAGACCGCGCCGGGCAGTGACCGCGCCCACCGCGCCGCGCACCGACACGAACGGCACCGCACGGCAGCGGTTTCACGTAGAAGAGGGCTTGCGGGGGCTCCGGCACGGCGGTCCGACCCCGACTCAGCTCGGGTCACGCCCTCAGGCCGGGCTCGGCTCCGCTCAGGCCCCCCCAGCCCCCGCCCCGCCCCGGGACGCGGCCGCGGCTCACCTGCTTGCAGACCGCGGTCTGGTCGTCCGTCCCGAACGCGCTCAGCAGGTCCTCCTTCTTGGCCACCTGCCCCTTGGACACGTTCACGAACACCGAGTGCGTCTGCAGCACCTCGTCCAGGTCCTTCTCGCTGCCGACGGCGGGACCCGCGCTGCCTCAGCGTCCGGCCGCCCCGAGCCCCCGGCCGCCCCCGCGCGCGCCCCGAGCCCCGAACCGCGGCCGCCGCCCCGCCCCTCCCCGGGCGCGAGCCGGAAGCGCCGAACCGGGCGGGGGGTCCCGGGGCCCGACGGCGGCGGAGGGGACCCTGCGCCCGCGGACCGCGGCCGACCCCGGCGACAGCAGCGGCGCCACGAGCCCTTCAGACGCGGGGCCCCCCACCGCCCCTCGCGCGGAAGGACCCGGGCCCGGGGCGTCCCGGCCGCGCCCCGCGCCCCCCGCCCGCCGGCCACGCCCCCGCGCCCCCGGCCACGCCCCCCGCGCCCCCGGCC
>NC_081567.1:14343507-14494544 GCF_022355385.1 Mustela nigripes | reverse complement strand
CGGTCCGTGCGGTGTCCTGTCGCTCTCCGGTGCGCGGTCCGTGCGGTGTCCTGTCGCTCTGGTGCGTCGTCCGTGCGGTGTCTTCTCGCTCCGGTGCGCGCGGTCCGTGCGGTGTCCTGCCGTCCCCGGTGCGTGCCGTCGGTGCAGTGTCCTGTCGCTCCGGTGCGGGCCGCGCCGCTTCTGTCGGCGTCCGACCGGTCTGTGAAGGCGAAGGTCGTTTGTGTCCTTTCGGCTGGGCTGAGCCGCGTTGTGCGCTCCCAGTCAGGTCACTCGTGCGTGTCCCTCCCACGCAGATCCCGCGGGCGCCTGGGACTCCGCGTCGCCCTGGGTCTCGCTGTGGACAAACAGGTTTTACGTGTACGTGGGCTTGGCCTGTGGCATCAGCCTGTGGATCTGCTTCCAGATGGTCGTCGGGAGGCGGGTAAGCGGTTCCTTACTCCCGGGCCCACGGCCGGGCCGGATACTCAGGGTGTCGGGGCCGGTTCTCGTTTGGAAGAGCTGGGAGGAGCCTGCACTTTCGTGTGGTCTCTAGACTTCTTTTTATGCCTAAAGCATATTCTTGTTCTTAGAGTCTCAGTTACTGTGGACTAAGTTAAATACGTATGTGTTGAGGGGCTGTGGGTGTCTCGCTCTTGAGTTGCGGGAAGGCCCCGCAGTGGAGAAGTAAACTTGTAAAGAAAGTATCTGCTCCCAGTCCCCACAGGGCGGGGATCTCCTCCTGCCTCACCCCTGACTCAGGATCCAGCGTAGCTCCTGCTGTCCCTTCGCTGAAGCCCCTCTCCCGGGGGTGTATGCGGGTTTTTCCTGGAGGGAGTGGGGTCTTCCTAGTCTCAAGGAGCCTGGGTCCGGCCTTTCAGGGACCCAGCTGTATACCCACGGGTCATTATTTGAGGAGGACACCAGAGGGACCAGGAGAAGAGTAAAGTCCGTCGGTGTCTGCTCGTTTTCATCCCTGTTGAAGTTGGGAGAGGATTCGGACCTGATGGACTTTGTGCACGTGTTTGTCTTCCAGGACAAGAGCTCCCAGGAGAAATCTGTTCCAAAAGCAAGCCGGGATTTGGGGACAGATGGTTCTATCCCTCTTCAAAGGAAGGAGGTCTCCGTGTCCGGGGTGAAGATTTTCTATGGTTCCCAGACCGGAACCGCAAAGGTGAGAACCTCATGCGGTGCTTTTCCTTGGGTTTCCTGATCTTGTACAAGATCCCTTGAAAGTGTCCACTAACAGCGTACGGAATAGGTCTTCTAATTTTTTTTTTTCATCTTCTTTTTTCCCTTTTCCAGCTTACATCTTTCCTTTCTGGGGTGCCGGGTGGGTTTTTATTCCTTGGGCCCAGTTCCAGCGGGTTGGTGGTGTAACGAAGGGTCTCTGTTCTGAAGCTTACCTCTGCCCCCGCAGAACAGAGTTCGAAGCCTGTTACGGATGGTGCACGTAGAAGTAGGGGACAGTGAAAAGACAGTGTCCGCAGCGGTGTCCCGGGTGCGGCCTGACTTTCACAACTTCACACGTCCACTTAGTAAAGTATATTTTGTTTAATAGTGTTGAGTGGTTGACCATAGTTACCGAATAGTGTTTAAATTAGATCCGTGCTGCAGATGTATACGCCGCCGGCTTCCTGGTTAATGAGGGCCACAACTGTTCAGTGCTTTCTAGGAGAGGATTCTAAGGTGGACGTGAAAATGAAGTTTAAGAAAAAAGTCAGTGTCCAGTTATTTTTGTGTCGGACTGAAGAGGGGTGCACTGCCCTCCTGTGGACATTTGCACAGTAATATTTCTTGGTTTTCTGGAAGTGCAGCGAAGGTTCGGTTTCCCACTTCTTAGCTGAGGGTCTCGTAGTGCCAAGTTCAGCTGTAAGCAACAGAGGTGGGAAACCGGTAGAAATGTGAAAAAGGCATCCGAGCAGCCAAAATGAAGTCCTTTTATGTTATTTATAGAAGATCTCATTCATAGCCTCTCTCGTGCGTGTTTTTAATGTTTTCTAGAAGATCAGATCAGTACTTGCGGTTGTCCGAAGTCCAGGTGCGAGGAGGAGGGTTCGTAATGAAAAGTGCTCTCTAGTGAATCTCCTTTGAGCTGTTCCGTGTTTTGGGTTCCTCTGATGGCTGTTTTTTTAACCTGCGTGTGCTGTGTTTCTAGATTATTGATGTTAAAGTTACCGACTCCGTATAGTAATTAACGTAGACACTCCTCGGATCTCACTGGCTTTATCCTGGGCCACCTCTTTGCTGATACGGGTTGGACGACCCTGCTTGAAGCTGTGCCACTGGGGTTTCTTTACTCTGCTTTCACACTGAGTGGGTTCCTGTCTGGGTGGGGGAAATCAGCTTTTCCTTACAATTTCGAAGGTGTCACTTCACTGTCAGAGCTGGTCTCCTCATTCCTTTGTCGATGATTTAATTTCTTTTGTTTCTGGAAGCTTTTAGAATAATTTCTTTGTCCTTGATGTTTCAGACTTTTTTTCTGTTTTACTCGTTTTCTTGAAAGAGCGCGCACGCACGCACAAGCAGAGGGAGAGCAGAAGCAGGCTCCCCGCTGAGCAAGGAGCCCAGTGTGAGGCTCAATCCCAGGACTCAGGATCATGACCCAAGCCCCAGGGCAGATACTTAGCCGACAGAGTGCCCCAAGCACCCCTATGTTTGGAACTTTATTGAGGCAGTGTCTAAGTTGGCTCTTCTTTTTAGCTGTTGTGCTGGACATTTGGGCTCTTTAGAAGATTTGTGAGCATTTCTGTTAAGATTTCCTGGGAAAAATTATTTCCCCTCGATTTTATTTAATTTTTTTTTCCTTTCTGGGACTGTTGTTGGTTGAATGTTAGAGCTTTTGGATGGCTTCTTTGTCTTAAATCTTTCCTCTTTTGTAACTTTTTCTTTCTTCTCTGGTTTGTGAGATTTCAATTCCAAACCTTCTTTTTTGAATGTTTAATTTTGGCTGTTATGTTTTTAGTTGCAAAAACACCACTTTTTTTCAGCTTTTATATTATCTTATTAGTAATTTGAGAATATATCCCTGTAGGGGCACCTGAGTGACTCAGTTGGTTAAGGATCTGTCTTTGGCTCAGGTAGTGATCCCAGGGTCTTGGAATCGAGCCCAGCATTGGGCTCCTGTTCAGCGGGGAGCCTGCTTCTCCCTCTGCCTCGTGGCTCCCCTGCTTGTGTGCTCTCTCTCTCTCTGTCTCTCAAATAAATAGTCTTAAAAAAAAAGTATATCTCAGTGAATTCGTTTCTTCTGTTCCCTGATTTGTCTGCTTTCTCACTTTTTCTGTTGCTGCTGTTTCTCCTTCCTGTTGATTGTTCTTAGGATCTTCTTAGTGATCCAGGGTTTTCTGTTAATGTAGAAGAGAGACCGATGGGGTAGCTGTTGTGGATTTTCTCCGGTGCTGTGTGCACGGATTTGTGTTCTCGAATTCCAGATCTGCTCTGCGTCGTGGCTCGGGGCAGGCCACGCTCCCTATCGGCCCCACCTACTGCCACATCAGGGTTTTTGTTGTTGTTGTTTTTCTTTAGGAATCAAGCTCCTTGAGTGTGTCTGTGCCCGTAACTCCAACTCTCTAATTTCCCTGCGCCTGTGGGCCTTGGGCTGCTCTTGTAAGGCTTGCACAGCCCGACATGTTCCCAGCGACTTCCATGGTGCTCAGTAATTCTCACTCTTCGTCTGCCTTGGCGCAATTCTCTCCTCCTCAGCCAAGGCTCGTCTTCCTCACCATTTGCAGATTTCTCCTCGTTTCTTGACCTTGAAAGACAAGAGTGTCCCAAGGCACGGTCCCTGAGACCCTGTCTTCATTTGCACTTGCTCTAAGGGATCTTGTCATCAGCTTCCCATTCTTATTCATTAGCTGTAACTTGGCAGCCTTTTTCTATAAAGGGCAAGATATTTTATTTTATATGCTGTGTTTTTAGGTTTGCAGTTTTTGTCGGCCATGTGCCTCATTGCGTCTGCTTAGCTCTGCGCTGTAGTGCGGAAGCGGCTGCAGACCGCGGGTGAATGAGCGGCACGACGGGGTCCCGGGAGCTGTTACCCACGGACACAAATGAGGAACTGGATCTGACCTGCACGCCGTCGTCTGTGTCCGTTTCTAATCTGAACCGTTCCCCTCAACTCGTCTCTCCTGCCTAGTGGGCTATCGTAGGTCTCCATGTGACGTCCGGTAGGCATCTCAACATTAGTACGCTTCAACTGAACTCCCCCTGCCTTTTTCTTAAGTAGATTTGTCAGAAAGAGGGAGAGAGAGAGCACAAGCAGGGGAGCAGCAGGCAGACGGAGAAGCAGGCTCCCTGCTGAGCAAGGACCCTGACTCGGGGCTCCATCCCGGGGTCCTGGGATCATGACTTGAGCCGAAGGCACAGGCTTAACCGATAGAGCCGCCCAGGCGTCCCACTGAACTCCCCATTTTTCTTTCTTCCCCGTAGAACCCTTACCATTTCAGTAAACGGCAGCGCCGTCTTCCCAGTTGTGTCCAGTTGACCAGTTACAACAACAAATCTTTGAATTCTCGTGTTTTCCCTGCTACCCCCATGCCCTTTGTAGCAAATGCTGTTTGTTCTACTTTCAGAATGCATCCAGATGCCGGTCGCTTCTCAGCACTCTGGCTCACGGCACCCTCTGCCTTTGTCTGGGTCACTGCGGTGCCCTCCCTGCTGGCCGGTCCCCTTCATTCAGTGCTGCTCAGCGCCTCCCCGGCCTCAGTGTCCTCTCCGCCCGGCAGCTCGAGGACTTCGAAAACTTATGCGAAATCACATTCCCTTCAGCTTAAAACCCAGCAATGCCCTCCTTGTTCACTTAGAGTGAATCCGAGCCCTCCCAGTGGCCGGAGGCCCTCGCACCCGATTCTCCACCGTCTCTCTCTCTCCTTTTTTTTTTTTTAAGATTTTATTTATTTATTTGACAGACAGAGATCACAAGTAGGCAGAGAGGCAGGCAGAGAGAGAGGGAGGAAGCAGACTCCCTGCTGAGCAGACAGTCCGATGTGGGTCTGGATCCCAGGACCCTGGGATCATGACCTGAGCTTTGGCAGCAGCTCAACCCACGGAGCCCCCCAGGCGCCCCCTCCACCGTCTCTTTTACCTCTTGTCCTTGGTCCTCACGTCTCCAGTCCAGTTGACCTCCCTGCCAAGCCTGCTCCCTCCTGTGGGCTCCCTCCCACCCGTTGCTCTGCGTGGGGCAGTCTTGTGGCTGGTCTCCCGCGTGCTTCAGGCTCGGCTCAAGTCTGTCGCACCACATACGTGTCGTTTCTCCGCACTGGCCATCCAGTTGTGACACGAACAACGCAGAGTTTTTGTCAGACTCCACGGGTGTAAGGATGCAGTCTGCGTGGTTGTCTCCGCTTCAGGTGCCAGTCCCACGTCCCAGGGGCCACCTGTGCTTGTGACTGGACCAGCTCTGAAGTGGACCCTGCTGTCCTCTCCTTAGATTCGATCGTTTCCTAGAAGGATTCGCAGAATCGGGAATTGGTCCGACTAACTATGCTTCCCAGTTTTAGGAAGGATACGAGGCAGACGCAGACAATGTTAGACTCGCGCAGGGCAAGGTTTGGCGGGGAGGGTGGCTTGGAGCATCCGTGCGCACTCTGTGCCCACCATCGCTTCAGCACAGCAGCACCCACAGACTCCCTGAGTCCCGTCATTTAGGGGCTTTACTGGACATTCCAAATCCTAGGCCATGGACTATTGAACTCACTGGGAGCAACAGTGCTGAAAATTCTAAAACTTTAATCACATAGTGGTTTTGTGGTGACCGGCCCCCAGCCCGGGGCTACCTGGGGCCTGCCTGCCCATGAGTCCTCTCATCAGCTCACCAAAGCCAGGAAGTGCCAAGTGTTTTAGTGCCAGGAACTAGGGAGAAAGACCGAATATTTATTTATTTTTTATCTCATGCGCCCATCCTGACCCTCCCTGTGTAAAATAACAGTTGTCCCCATGCCTGTCCTTCCCTGTGTTCTCCGCCCTTACCCTGACTTACTTCTGCCATAGCACTGGGCCTCACCTGACCAGCTGTGTCTTTTCTGATTTCCACGTCTGCTCGTCTCTGTCCGCTAGAACGGGAGCTCCCGGCAGGGACTCTGTGCGTCGTGTCACTGTTGGGTCATTCCGCCCAGGACGGACTCTGCGTGGTAGATGCCCATGAAAGTAACGGATGCTTGGTGGGCCTCGCTCTCGTCCTGGGAGGTGGGGAGCGACAGGTAGCCGGTGGGTGTTCTGTGGGAGGTGAAGGGCGGATGCTGCCTGGGCTTGGAGGGCATCTGTCCCGTCTACAAGCTGCTGCTCGTTCCTCTGTGCCCTGGGCTTCCCTCCTGGCTCCGCTGTCGTGGCTGTTCCTGAGCCCAGAGTCTGTCCGGGGTTCTGTCAGACATACGGACTCTCCCCTCGGGCTTTCTGCTCCCTGTCAACCTGCTTCTGTTTGCTTTCTCTCTTCCAGAAGCGTGTCACGTTTCTCCTGTGTCACATTCTCTCCCCTCTTCAGGATTTCTTATCACCCGGTGTCTATTCTAGCGGCACAAGGCGCCGGATCGCCAAAAGCCCGTTTAGATTTTGTGCCGGATGTGTCCGTACAGAGTGAGAACCGCGCAGCCGAACGGCTGACTTGTGGAAGTGGGAGAAGTGAGAGTGTGTTTGTGTCTATGATGCTAAACGTTTGTCAGTAGAAAGGCTCACGATAAATGTTCCTTTGGCAGCTGGCGTAAGTGAAGACTGTGTTTTGCTTGTTTAGCTTCTTGAGGTCTTTGTGTGATTTTTTTTCTTTTTTTTTCTCTACTAGGGATTTGCAGCAAGTCTTGCTGAAGCAGTTACCTCCCTAGATCTGCCTGTGGCCGTCGTCGATCTGAAAGACTATGACCCAGATGATCATCTCGTGGAGGAGGTTGGTGATTGGGTCCTGTTTTCCTTCAGTCCAGACTGAAGGATTGACCTCCTGCGTTCCAGGATGAATAGAATCTTCAGAATAAATTAATTTTTGTGCTAAGGCATTTGAGCTGGTTGAGTTTGCAGCGTCAGAGGTGCTGGGTGTGGTGTGGGACCCGTCCCTCTGGCGTGCGGTCTTCCCTGTGGCGGGAGTGAGGGTGGGAAGGGGTGGTGGTTTGACGCGCCCTCCTCCCTCCTGCTACCGACCCCCTAGTCGACCGAAGGTGGTTGATGGCACGTGCTGAGCCTGTGACCCACGTGTGCGCTGAGATGTCGGAGCCGCTTGCGTAGCAGAAGGGTATGGATTGTGACGTCAGAGAAACCTCTTATTACCTGTGTGACGTCCCTGCGTCACTTAACATCTACGTGGGTGTAATTTCTTCCCCTGAGAAATCCCCTTCCTTTTAGCTGTGCTCAGGGTGTGGTCCTTGAATGGGCAGTATCCGCATCTCCTGGGAACTTGGAAATGCAGCCCAGCCCTGGATGTGGGACAGTAATTTGACAGGTGCTCTAGATGATTCTGAAGCTCGTAGAGCAGGGGTCGATGCACTTCTCTTAGAACGGCCCAGATGGTAAACATCAGCTTTTGTGCAGCCGTGGGCAGTACGTAATGGATGAGTGTGGCTGTGTCCCGATAGCGCCGTATGAGACAGAACAGAACGAGCTGTGAGCCGGACTGCGCCAGTGGGACATCGTTTGCGAGCTGCGGATAGCCCAGCTGTGGCCGTTTCTTTCTCCCGTAAGAGAATAGTGGAGTGCAAATGAGCGAGCTTGAATCTGCTCGGAATTACTTGTGAAAGATTTTAGCAGCCTTTCAGACTTTATTAATAGTGGATTGCTTATAATTTACCTCGTGACTTAGAATTTCTAAGGTGCATTCAAAGAGATGGAAACCGTGGCCGGCGGGACGGAGGGTATTTTGTTTCCCCACGTAGATGACGTACCAAGTGAATGAGGTACTTAAAGTTAATGTACATTTAAAAAGTTTTGTTGCTTTAGTTTTTTTAGTTAATTTTAAAGATCTCTTCCTGTGTTTTTTCCTGGTTTGGATTTTGTTCCTGTATGACAGCTGGAGAGCACAGGAACTACTGCTTGGGAATCGGAGTGGAGTGTATCAGGGGCCCTGGGGAGTGTATCGGCAGGAGCAGGAGACGGGGTTTTCTCCCGCGCATGCTGTCCTTGCTTTGTGCTCTTTCACTTTTGAAAATGAATAATGTTTTGAAAGTACCTTTGTCCTTAGAGATTAGTATTCATGTGGATTCAGCATTTTTATTTTATTTATTTACTTTTAAAAGGTTTTATTTGTTTATTTGACAGACAGACACAGCGACAGAGGGAACACAAGCTGGGGGGGGAGGGGGAAGCAGGCTTCCCGCTGAGCAGGGAGCCTGACTCTGAGCAGGGAGCCTGACTCGGGGCTCAATCCCAGGACCCTGGGATCATGACCTGAGCCGAAGACACTTAACGACTGAGCCCCCAGGTGCCTCTGGTTGTCAGCATTTCAAAAAGGGATTTTCTTACTGTAAGTTGTATGTTAAATATTCTTCTGAAATAATTGTTTTCTCATTAGGTTACTAGTAAAAACGTTTGTGCCTTCGTGGTTGCTACCTACACTGACGGTCGGCCCCCTGAAAGTGCAGAGTGGTTCTGCAAGTGGTTGGAGGAAGCAGCCAGTGATTTTCGGTTTGGCAAAACTTACCTGAAGGGTATGAGGTACGCTGTATTTGGCCTGGGAAATTCTGCCTATGCAAGCCACTTCAACAAGGTGGGTATGTGTTGAAATATGGGGATAAATTCTCTATTGTAATTAAAAAAAATTCACACGCACACACATTCACATGTGTATGTGACGTCATCCCCAAACTTTGGTGTTTAATAATGAACTTCTTGTGTTATTCTTTTTGGGGGGAATTGCTACATATATGTATCCATGCATGGTGTATAGTAGGTTCCCAAGTAAATTTTTATTGAATAAAATGCTTATACCTCTTATTGTCTGGTGTCATAGTGGCCTGGGTTCATGGCCATCGTGTTCAATGTGCTGTCCCCAGGCAGGACCTTGGGGATGAAGATCACTGATTCTCTGGACTTCCTCAGCCGCCTGTTCTGTTGTTGAACAACCTTTATGGCTCAAGCTAACCCTGAATTCAGTTGAGCTCATTGTTTTTTAGTCATTGATTTTTTCTTTCTTTCTTTCTTTTTTTTTTTTTTTTATTAACATATACTGTATTATTAGCCCCAGGGGTACAGGTCTGTGAATCGCCAGGTTTACACACTTCACAGCACTCACCATGGCACATGCCCTCCCCAATGTCCATAACCCCACCCCCTTCTCCCTAAACCCCTTCCCCCGGCAACCCTCACTCACAAATCCCTCACAAAACCCTGTTTTGTGAGATTAAGAGTCTCTTATGGTTTGTCTCCCTCCCCATGCCATTTTGTTTTATTGATTCTTTTCCTGCCCCCCAAATCCCCCACGTTGCATCACCACTTCCTCATATCAGGGAGATCATATGATAGTTGTCTTTCTCCGACTGACTTATTTCGCTTTAGTCATTAATTTTTAAAGGGAAGTAGAAGAAAGACATTTGTTGTCTTTTAAGTAATAAAACATTGTTTTGTTTTCCTAGATCTTTTTTCTAAATGAAGTTAATTTGGCTCCTTTTCTTTTGCAGTCTGTTCTCTATACTTTTATTTATTTTAAAAAAGGTTTTATTTATTAGACAGAGATCACAAGTAGGCAGAGAGGCAGGCAGAGAGAGAGGGGGAAGCAGGCTCCCAGCTGAGCAGAGAGCCCGATGCAGGGCTCGATCCCAGGACCCTGAGATCATGATCTGAGCCGAAGGCAGAGGCTTAACCCAGTGAGCCACCCAGGCGCCCTGTTCTCTATACTTTAAATAATTAAGAAAAAAAAATACAGAGCATCTGTTTCTTGTGGTTCTTAACAGTTACTCGAGCTTTTGCACATGTAGCTCTTCCCATCATGGGCCCGGCCTGGCCCACCTGTCCAAGATAGAACACGAGTGAAGGTGGACGTGGAGATCTTTCCTTAAGCTTGTTTTCGTTCAGTTGTTGTATCAACATGTGTGTTTCTGACCATATTTTCGAAGGAAGTAGACCCCAAACCGGTTCAGTTCAGTCATGTACATGTTCTGTGTAATGCCTGGCCCCTCAGGAATCCCGTTCGGATTTCCAACTCCTCAGTGTGCTGCTCGGTAGCCCCCGTCAGCTCAGCCACTGCCACCTGCGGCGTGCCGGAGTTCGGAGCTGGTGAGGTCTGAGTCTGGCCAGACGGACTGCGTTGCTGTTTGTTATTAAAATGGGCTTTGCTGCCTTTGAACAAAGTTACTTTGCTAACAAGTTACTTTATTCTGACCATGACTTAGAATATAGTAGTTTTCAGTCTTTTAAGGCAGCAACCCTTACCCTAGTGAAGGGGTTTGTCCCTTTGTTTATAAAGTCTTTTGTTGGTTCTGTCAGCTGTAGCCAGTGTAGTGTTTGTGGGTTGTGGCTGGGGCTGGAGGGCCCATTTAGGCCAAGTTCCCTCTTCCGGCAGCAGCCGGTGACAGGGTCGGTGACGGGGTGGGTGACGGGGTCGGTGACAGCGTCCTGGAGGAACTTGGCCTTTTGCAGGGCCAGCTCCCAGGCTGTGATTTCGAGGACTGCGTCTTAGCTCCTCTGTCTTCTTGCAGGTTGGCAAGAACGTAGACAAGTGGCTCTGGACGCTTGGTGCCCACCGCGTGGTGGCGAGAGGGGAGGGGGACTGTGACGTGGCGAACAGCAAACACGGCAGCATCGAGGCGGACTTCGGAGCCTGGAAGACCAAGTTCCTCGCTCGGCTGCACATGCTTGAGAAGGGAGAGAAGAAGCCCTGTGACGGCAGCTGCAGGAGGGGCCAGTGCGAGTCGTCCGCGGTATGCAGCGCGTGTGCGGGTCTCACTGCTGTCCTGTGTGGGGATGCTCGCCGGGCCCCCCCGAGAAACGCCGTCCCTGGCTTCTGGTTAGAGGGAAGATGCGGCTCCGCGGCGGCATGTGCGCGAGCGCGGGCCTTCCCAGGGCCACCAGCCTGCGCGCTGGCCCTCCCGGTTCTCTGCTGCGCGGTCGCGCGGCCGGCCTGGGGGCTTCTCCTGTCGTTGCCGAGGCTGAGGTTACGTGTGTTCCGTCCTCGTAACCCCTAAGCACGTCTTCTTCCCGACTCTCGCCGGACGTCTGCGTTCTCACTCGGACTGGAAGGCTGCCCGTCACCCTAGATTCCTCGCTTTCTGTCCCTCACTTTCTAAACACGTCTCTGGTCCTTGTTCAGGGACCCTCGCTCTCGGAAGCCCACGTCACCCGACGGTTCCATTGCCGCTGTCGTCGCGGCTGTCCATCTGCGTTTGGTCACCTGCTCACTTGCGTCATTCAGGAGCCACCTTACGTTCTGACTCGCTTTCTCTCCACCCTGTTTCTGTCCTTCCCCGTTGGGGCACAGCCGTTCGTGCCGGTGACTGAAGCAGTGTCCTGTCTGCCGGGGCCTTCACTCCGCCGGCGGCCATTGTCTTCGCTGACCTTGGCCTCTCACTTCCGCAGGCACCTCGCGTCTGGTCGCTCACGCGTCCTACTTGAAGATTCTTTTGGTTTCATACCTTTTTCATCGCGTAATGAAAACTGCTTACGCCGCTTCTGGCCTTTCCCAGCTTGGGTTTTGTGCTCATTGTTTTACGAACGATCTCCAGTTGCCTTGCCTTCCAGTCTACTAACCCGCCCGGTCAAACCCCAGACCAGGTTGAAACCTACCACGTGCCCGCCTGTTTGCCTGCTGCTTGCTCCTTGACCCCGGTTCTCGGCCCATGTGTGCGCTCAGACCTGCCCAGCGCTCCTGTTTCAGTTCCCTTTCTCGCTCTCCCAGGGGACTGGCTGTTCAGTACTTTCTCTCCCTGCTTGTTCCTCCGGCTGTCATGGGAAGCTGCCAGAGATCTGTGTCGCTTCCCTCCCCGTCTCCTGAGCCGCGGGACACCGTGGGCCCGACTCTTGTCACAGCCACTCTGTGCTCTGGGATCAAGGGCTTTTTCTCTGTGTGTTTCTGGGTCTCTTTCTGTCTCTTGTCCGTCTCTTCCCCACCATTATATTCTGTGGATTAATGAACAGGCCTCGGAATCATCCTGTTCAAAGGAACAGGAAAGGCAAATAAGAAACCAGTGTTTCCTTCGTTCTGTGTGTTTCCGCTGCTGTTTGTATTTTCTGTTCTCTTTTCTAGCTGGTCTTTTTCCTGTGTTTGCTCATCGCCACTCCCATTGGTCCTTAATATGTTTTTACACTGTTTAAGAAAATTACATGCGATGAGCCGATGAACTGTTGTAAAGGATACGGTGCGTTGGTGTTTAGTACATTCTCGGTTCGTGAGACCCCTCCAAGAAATCAATAAAAACTACAGGATACTGAAAAATAATTTTCAGTTCCACTAGAATTTTGGAATAAGTCAGTGACAATCATAGAGAGATCAAAGCAGATGCAGCCACTACCTGAGGGAAGTAAGTGTACAGGACTGAACACAGGACACCACAGAACACAGATGGGAGGGAGCACATGCGCCGTCGACGAATACGGTCTGGCCGGGAAGTGTGATCCAACCGCACCAAGAAATGAGAGGAAGGGAAGTGATACCGTGTTTGCGTCCATGTGAGACAGAGACAGACTCTGAACTGCTTTAAAAATCAAGAAATAGCAAGAAGAGCCTATTTAGGAATACAGAGGAAATATCTGATGAAAAAGCTAGAATTAAAAATGACTGCCCTAGGAAAGTAAGAATTAGAATAAGGCAAGAGAGTATAGTTTTTAATTATAAGCCTAGAAGCACTATTTGAGGGTTTAAATGTACATGTGTTACTTTTTATTAAAAACACAATTATTTTTAATCTATTGCTAATTGAAATGTGAAGACCCGTGGCTGATATCAGCAAAAATGGCAGAGTAGGTAACTCCACGGGCCTGTCCTCTCACAGAAACAACTACAAGTTAAGATTTAACTCTGACTAATTCCCAGAGATCTGAGAAAGGTTTACAAGAACCAAGTAAACACTGAATTGAGAAAAAGGAAACTTTTGTTTCCTGGGTGGCTCAGTTGGTTGAGTGGCCAGGTCATGATCTCAGGGTCCTGGGATCTAGTCTCACATCAGGCTCCGCACTCAGCAGGGAGTCTGTTTCAAATTCTCTCTCCCTCCCCCTCTGCCCTCCCCCTCCTCGAGAGACATGCTCGCTCTCTAAAATGAATACATAAATCTTAAAGACCATTATCGGGTGCCTGGGTGGCTCAGTGGGTTAAGCCGCTGCCTTCGGCTCAGGTCATGATCTCAGGGTCCTGGGATCAAGTCCCGCATCGGGCTCTCTGCTCAGCAGGGAGCCTGCTTCCTCCTCTCTCTCTCTCTGCCTGCCTCTCTGCCTACTTTGGTCTTCTGTGTTAGTCTCTCTTCCGTATCATCTCCTTGACTTCGCCTGCTTTTCGCTGGTCCCGTCTGGCTGTCAGGTTCTCTAGAGGCCGGCGGATACTCTCCACTCCGTCTCTCGCTTACTTACTTCTACCCTTTTTAGTTCATATTTGTCCTCTTTGAATTCATCCTATGTTTGCCAACTCAGTGGCACACTTAAAATTGTGTTATTAAAATATTCTGTTATTTAGTGTTCTTTTCTTTTTTACAAACATATTTAACTTACTTATTTGAGATGGAATGAGAGTGGGAGAGAGCGCGCGCGGCTCCGGGGGCAGCGGCAGAGGGGGAAGCAGCCGCCCCGCCAAGCAGGGAGCCTGATGGGGAGCTCGATCCCAGGATTCCAGACCAGGCCCTGAGCCGAAGGCAGACGCCCAACCAGCTGAGCCATCAGGGGCCCCCGTGTTCTTTTCCAGAGTGGGGGTGTTCAGTGCCCTCCACCTGGCATCTGTGAGCAGAAGTCCCAGGTCATCCCCCCCACTCCGGACTGGCTCTCCAGACTGGCTCTCTGCCCCACAGCGACTGCTCTTTCCTAGGCCCCAGGACGTGGTGTTGTCAGGCCCCGAGGATATTTCTGTGTCTTCATTTTACTTGACTTCTCAGCGGTGTTTGCTACTGACTTTGTTGAATCGCTGTCCTGACTGTCAATACCATTCTCATGCGTTGCTTTCTTTTTCACTTGGGATCGTCTTCTCTTTCCTCTACGCGGTGCAGTGTTTCAGGGCTTGGTGCGCCGTTCTTTGTTGGTACTTTCTTCCTAGATGAGCTCATCCGGTTCTGTGGCCTTGGGTTCTGTCTGTGTGCTGGCCAGTCCCAGGTTTATATTTCCAGCCATGAGGGGTGCCCTGATTTCGTTCCCGTCGGTGCATCCTCTTTAAAAATCTCTGCTTGAGGGTGCCTGGGTGGCTCAGTGGGTTAAGCCGCTGCCTTCGGCTCAGGTCATGATCTCAGGGTCCTGGGATCGAGCCCCACATCGGGCTCTCTGCTCAGCAGGGAGCCTGCTTCCTCCTCTCTCTCTCTCTGCCTGCCTCTCTGCCTACTTGTGATCTCTCTCTGTCAAATAAATAAATAAAATCTTTAAAAAAAAAATCTCTGCTTGAATGTCTGAGGCATCTCATACTTGACACATTCAAAATGGAGCTTTTCATTTCTACTCTTGGTCTATTTCTCCCCACATCTTTCTCATTTCAGTGAACTCAATTTCAGTGAACTCACCAACTCAATTACTTCTAGAAGAAACTTGAAAGCCACGCTTAAGTCCTTCCTTTTCCTCATTCCTGCATTGAGTTCCTCACTAAGCCTGGTTGCTTCTGTGTCTCAGACAGAGATCAGGAAACTTTTTCTGTGAAGGGCCCGCTGGTAGAGACTCCGTCTTTATGGGTCAGATGGTTTCTGTTGCAGCTGTTAATCCTGCCGCCGTCTCACGGTGACGTGTAAAAGTAGCTACAGATGCTGTGTAGGTGACGGGTGCCTTTGGATTTGGCCTGAGGCTAGCTGCGTGCGGCTTGTGGGGCTTGGTTTGCTGACCTCTGGCCTGAAATATCTCATATCTCTCCAAGGACTCCCAGTTTGGGAGCTTTGCTGCTTTGAACAGTGTGTTTCTGACGCGTTGATGTTCCAGGAGGAGGAGCCCTTTGAGAGCACCAGTGAGGACGAGTCCGGCGCCGAAGACCGTCCGAATCCGAATCCTGTCGTTGACGTTGAGGACCTCGGCAGGATCGTGAGCTGCGCGAAGAGAGAAAAGGTAGCGTCACCCTGGGAGAGGCGGCGTGGGCCCTGCGGCTGGCCGCCCCCGGCTCAGGCTCATCTCCGTCGTCGTTCTTGGCCTCCTTCCTGACACTTCTTTGCCATCTTTTAACAATTCTGAAAAAAATTTTAAGTTTTCTAGAGGAGACAGTGCGAGCGGGGCCGGGGGAAGAGGATGGGCGGAGAGAGAGGCTGTCGAGTAGGCTCCACGCCCCAGGCAGAGCCCGACGCAGGGCTGATCTCAGGACCCCGAGAGTGTGAGCTGAGCCTGGATCAAGAGTTGGACGCTCACCTGGCTGAGCTGCCCCAGCTCTCTGCCGTGTTTGTGTGAGCTTGGAGGAGCACGGGCGGATCCCAGGGCAGGAGCTGAGGAAAGGGCAGATGGTTACAGCGGCTTCGTCCGTGCTGTGGCTGGAGAGACGGGTTGAGCAGCGTGAAGAGATCGTGTTGGGATCCCAGGGGGAACTCTCTTACAGGTGCTTCCCTGTCCCAGAGACTGAGCTGTGCTGGGCGTAGGGGCAGCACCTTGGTTTGTCGGGGCTAAGATCAGCGTAGGTGCAGGCCCTAGGAGTTCGGGAGATGTTAGTTTGGCTTGTCTTTGTCGTGACGAGATGAACGTGAGAATGGACGGTGCGGTAGGATTTGACACAGATTCCAGTGATCCGAAATTGAAATAGTGTAATATACACAAGAGCAGAAAATTATATAGACTCAATTTATGTATGAGTTTTGGGAAGTGAGAATATCCTACTACAAATGTAGCAAGGGCGCAAGTTTTAGAAACAGAAGAGGTAAAACCGTGGAAAAATCCCAGAAAATCAATGATAAAATTAACACAACCTCAAATGAAAGAAATCAGTAAAGTAACAGGTTATAATAATATATTTCCAAACAATAACCAGTTAGAAGCTCTGGCGGAAGAGAAAAATCCCTGTCCAGCAGCTATATACAGGGTAAATAAGTATATAGAAATAAATCTGAAAAATAATGTCCTAAATCTCTGATGAAAACTGAAAACATTCCTGAAAGATATAAAAATGCCTTTAACAGTCACTCGTCTTGTTTTTAGATATGGTGACTCTGTTCTAAAGATGCCATTTCTCGTTAATACACAAATTTGATGAAATCCCATTAAAAAATTAAGTTTCAATAACTTCTTTTTTTTTTTTTTTTTCCTGGAGCCAGCCTTATTGAGTCATATGGAAAAATAAACATGTGAGAGTGGTGAGGAAAGCCTTGGTATTGTAAGGAGAAAAACCAGTCCTGCTAGATATTAAAACTTACTCTAAGGTACCTAATTAAAACTGTTTTGGCTCCTTTTGAGACAGATCCACGCAACAGAGTAAAATTTCAGTAATAGACCCCAAAATATATGGGAATTTTGTATATAAAAAGGTGGTATCTCTTTTCCCTGAGGGAAAAACACACTTTTAAGAGAGATGATATTGGCAACTAGATAGCTACTTGTGAAAATTTAAAATTGGCTCTGCCTCTTACGTATGTCGGAATAAATTACATTGGGTCAGAGATCTCAGTGTTGGAAAAATATATAAATAACAGAGTTGAGTTAGATGCATTATTTTGAACTTGGAGGAGGGTTTTCTGTTGATTCAAAATCTGTAAGCAATGGGGTGGCCGGGTGATGGACACCAGGGAAGATTTGTGTTATGGGGAACGCTGTGAAGTGTGTAAGTGATGACTCACAGGCCTGTACCCCCGAAATAGATAATACATTATATGTTAATTAAAATAAATTAAAAAATCTAGAAGCAATAAAAGATTGAATTTACCAATGGTTTTTAAAAAAGGTTTTGCAGGTCAAAAGACAGATAATAAGTAGGGAAAATATTTGCCTTTTATATAATAAAGAAGGAGTTAATTTTTCTACTCTACAAATTGCTCTTAGAAGTTGAAAGAAAAAAGACCTGAAACCTAAGGAAAAAATTGTCCAAACCCCCCGAATCGGCAAGTCTCTAAAAAAGTTGCACAGATAGTCTTTAAGCATATGAAAAAATGCTCAGATTCACTTCAAATGAAGGACATGCACATTAAAACCACACTGCCCTAGACTTCTCACCTGCCGAAACAGCGAATGTTTAGAAACTGGACAGTGCACGTAGCCCGTGAGGCTGGGGGAGAACAGGTACGCGCAGCTTGGTGATGGGAGTCAGGACTGGCGTAACCTGTGCGTGGGGCGGATTTTGGTAGTCTTCCAAATTTGTGCATTTACGCACGATCCCGCAGGCCCAGATGTGTGATTTGCCTTGTAGATCCAGGTTTACGAGTACGAAACAGCAAACACAAGGCTAGCTCTAAGCATGTGTAGCGAACAACTGCCAGATCTCGGTTGGAAAAGCATAAATTATCCACACTGTGTAGATGCTGTTGTGCAGCTGTGCAAAATAGTATGGCGGCGGCCGCCTGGGTGGCTCAGTTGGTTACGCATCCGACTCTTGATTTCAGCTCAGGTCTTAATCTCGGGGTCGTGAGCTTGAGCCGTATGTTGAGCTTCGCACTGGGCATGGAGCCTACTTAAAAAAAATTGATAAGGTGGATCCACGTGTATTAATGTGATTAATGTGGTGTTGGATTTGATGTGGGAGTTGACCTGAACATCCGAATTTTTTTTTTTTTTTTAAGATTTTATTCATTCATTTGACAGAGAGAGAGAGAAAGATCACAAGTAAGCAGAGAGGCAGACAGAGAGAGGGGGGGAAGCAGCCTCACCGCTGAGCAGAGAGCCCGATCTGGGGCTCGATCCCAGGACCCTGAGATCATGACCTGAGCTGAAGGCAGAGGCTTAACCCACTGAGCCACCCAGGTGCCCCGAACATCCGATTTTTAAAAAAAAATGTGTTTATTGTCATGGCACATTTGCACATTTATAATTTGAGTGTGTGTGTGTGTGTGTGTGTGTGTGTGTGTGTGTAAATAGTATTTTGTAGCTGTGTTTGCACAAAGAACCTTTCATATTCTTTTTTTTTCCCATAAAGATATATTTGTTTATTTGAGAAAGAGAGAGCACGAGCAGGAGGGGCAGAGGGACAGGGGGAGAATCTCAAGGAGCCTCGGTGCCGGGTGGAGAGCCTGACACGGGGCTGCCCTGGGCTCGCTCGATCTCATGATAGTGAGATCGCGACTGAGCCGAAACCTAGAGTCAGATGCTTAATCGACTGCACCAGCCAGGTGCCCAGAACCCTTCCTGCTCTGACACCAGCCAACACCCAGTTCAGTTTAAGCGGCCTCTGTTGGGTTTGACTGCGACACCACCCGGAGTCAGCCTCTGGCTCTGCAGGCGAAGGTCGTGGTCATGCAGGAGACGGCCTCCACTCTGTTGCCAGCTCTCAGCTGGGGGCCACCGGTACTTCAGATCAACTGGTTATAAATTTGGAGGCCTTGTGATCCCCCTGTTTCGGTACTTGCTGGAACGACCCAGAACTCACCGAAAGCACTCACAATGACAGTTTTAAAGAATACAAAACAACCAGTGGAAAAGACACGTAGAGCAAGGTCTGAGAGCAGAGGGAAGGAAGAGACTCAAGAGTTTCTGTCAAACCCGGCACATCGCCCCTTCCCGCCGCACCCCGTGTTCACTGACGGAGCTGTGCTGAGCTTTCACATCCGGAACTCTTACTGGGGTCTCATTGCATCGGCCCGGCTGAGTAGGTCCTTGGCCATGGACTGAACTCGTTCTCCAGCTGAGCTCCCTTCCCGTTTCTTGCCCTGCGGATCCAGCTGGCCCAAAGTTGCACCGAGCGGTTGGTCTTTCCGATGACCTGTCCCCATCCTGAAGCTATTTAGGGACAACCCCCCCCCCCCCCCCCCCCCCCCCCCCCCCCCCCCCCCCCCCTTCCCGGCCCCCCCCCCCCCCCCCCCCCCCCCCCCCCCGTCCAGTCGCCTCATTTGCATAACAATGACCCTTCTGGCACTTAGAAAATGCCAAGGTTTTCTGAAGCTCCCTGCCAGGAACTGGGGACAGAGAACAGATGTGTGCTCTGTTATGCCGCAGGCCTGGAAACCAAGGTTGTGAGCGCTCGAATCTGCCTAATGTCCTCCTCCACTTAAAGGAACCGGGACTTCTTGGAAAAATGACTTCTTCCAGGGTTGAGGAAAGGAGAGTCCCATGGGCCTGGGACATCGCGTTGGGCAAGTAGATCCTCAGTGACTGACGGAGATACGTCCAAAGGACGTAAGAACCAGCTCAAAGAGTTTCCCGCAGGCCAAACTGGGGACACTTCGGGCATCAAAGATGCGTGCCGTGATTATATAATGAGCATGTGGATTCTAGTCAAAAGAAAATCAGTCGTTGTGCTACTGAACAAAGGGATAGGACAGTGTCTTTGTAGAAGGTTTTCAGGTGATAAATACAGAAGCCATGATCGAATTAGAAAATCACTTGTTTTCAATCTCGTGTAATAATTGATTTAAGCAAGGATTGGGTGAAATGCCTCTGGGGAACAGATAGTCACATAGTTTCAAAATATCCCCCAAACTAACCCACTTAGATGCACCAAAAATAAATAAATCAGCGGAGGGAACACACCCTTTCAGATGTTTTGCTCTTTACGAAGGATAAAATGTACCTTTACAAATGGAGTGAAGGAAATCCCAGTGAAGGTTTGGACGCTGGGAAGCTCAGTGTAGCTTCCCAGTCAGTGAACACACGGATGTGGCGGGAAGCGATGATGTGCCTGGATTCCACACACAGTCCAGTTCAGCTTCGTCATCTGTATGAAACCAGCCTTGCGTGCCTCCTGATAGGAGGGTATGGTAAGATGTCTGCCGTGTCGGCTTTTACTTCCGTGTCAGAAAAGTTGAGCCTGAATTTAATCGTGGGGAAGCAGTCAGACCAACCCAGAATGCGGGATAGTCTTGGAGACAACTGGCCGGACTCTAGAAAGAGTCAACGTCTGGGTGGCTGTCTGGCTCAGTGTGCAGAGCTTGTGACTCTTGATCCCAGGGTCGTGAGTTCAAGCCCCGTGTTGGGTGTGGAGCCTACATTAAAAAAAAAAAAAAATGATTTTACTTATTTATTTGACAGCGGGAGAACAAGAAGGGGGAGCAGCAGAGGAGAGGCGGAGAAGGCTCCCTGCTGATCAGGGAGCCCGATGCAGGGCTTGATCCCAGAACCCCGGGATCTTGACCTGAGCCACTGACTGGCCACCAAGGTGCCCCCAGAAATAAATTAAAATAAAGAGTCATTATCGTAAACAACAAAACGTGGAGTGGGGGCAGTTCTAAGGTTTACGAAGACAAATGAAACATAATCAGATGCATCGTACAATCTTTGATCTTGAAGAGAAAAAGCCGTTGTCTGGACACTTGAGAGTGTTTGAAATGGATTTTTTGCAGTAGATAATATTGGCTCTTCATTAATTCCCTTTGTTGTGATAACGGTATTGCAGTTCTGCAGTTCTGTCTTGCCTTTTTTAGGAGATGCATTCACAGTATTTAAGGGTAAAGTGTCACAGTGCCTACCACAGGCAAGTGGTTCATTCTGCTCACGTGTGTGTCTTGTAGGGTGTGTGTGTGCGCATGTGTGTGCGCATGTGGATGGATAGGCAGGTACTGGTGGAGTGAAAGTGGTGGATCTGGGGAGGGGGTGCCTGTGGGTCTACCTTGTACCTTTCACCTTTTCTGAGGATCTGAAATGGAAAGTGTGAGGACGGACTTTCCCTCCGTGCTCCCAGAACAAAACAAGAAAAATCTAATTATCAAATGCATTATAAACTATTTATGATGTTGCCATATAAGACTGTCTCCCATTTTTAAAAAAGATTTTATTTATTTATTTGTCAGAGATAGAGTGAGAGAGAGAGCACAAGCAGGGAGCAGCAGGCAGAGGGAGGAGCAGGCTCCCCGCTGAGCAAGGAGCCGATGCGGGACTGGGTCCCAGACCCTGGGATCATGACCTGAGCCAAAGGCAGATGGTTAACCCACTGAGCCACCCAGGCGTCCCCTATCTTTGCTAGTTTTTTTTTTTTTTTTTTGCTAGTTTTGAATTATATAAGGATTAAGAACTTAATTCTTTGTAAAACACGAGGACTCTAACTTTATGCAGGGTCGTCCTATACTATAGGACGTCCTATACTAATGGTAATCGAAGAAAAAAATAAATTCAATGTTTGTTTAATTTTGCCTATGAAACTTTTTCACTATGAAAGAACATAGCTATAATAATAGAATTTAGGAAATAGAGAAAGGGCAAAATTCTATCAATAATTCTATTGCTCCAGAAAAATCACTGTTAGTCTTTGGAGTATTTATTTTCATCTCGTTTCATATGCACCTAAATCTCCATTATAAAAATATTTTGTTTAAAAGATTCTATTTAAAAAATATTTTACTTATTTGTTTGACAGAGAGGGAGGGAGGGAGGAGAGTGTTCATGCGCCGCCGGGGAGCGGAGGGAGAGGGGCAGCCCGCTCCCTGCTGCGAAGGGTGTGATGCCGCCATCCCAGGACCCTGAGATCAGGACCTGAGCCAGAGCAAGAGGCTTTAACCCACGGAGCCACCCAGGCGCCTCGAAGATATAGAGTCTTAATTTGGCCGTACAGTGCCCAGTTTGTAATGTATACCTAGTCTACTAACGAAACTCAGAGTTTCTAACTTGATTCAAAGGTGAAGCTCCTTCCATCTTGTCTGCTCTCTGGTCTGTTTGCCAGCTGCTCTTTTGGGTCTGCCTAGGGTCTGGGGAAGGGTTGGGGAGGCAGGAGAGGGAGAAGTAGAAAGTTCTTCCGTGGCACTGGCCTAAGATGCCTCTGTGCTCTCCCGCTCCCCGGTTTACGGTGGACTCTTCTCCCGGCAGCACTGTCATCGCTTCTTCGGGGACATGGTCCATGGCGGGCCCTGACCAGGTTCCTTGCATGGACCAGGCGTCCTCTGAGACGTGCTTCTGATGGTGGCTTACTCGCTCCTGCGTGCCCCGTGGCTCTGCCTTCGTCTCTCGGAGGTCCGTCCCTGTTCTCTGTGGTTCCCACTTGGTCTTCGTGGAAGACCTTCGCCACCGCACCCGCACCCCGCTCTGCTCCCGCGGGAGACTCCTGAGTCTTCATTCTAGGAGGACGGGCCGATTCCCCCGGCAGCCGTGCTCACTCGCTGGGGAAGCTGGCCAGTCCCTTGGTGTCTGGACTTCGGGGCAGGAGCCCGGCACTGCTCAGTGATGCCCTCTGAGTGCAGGGCATATGCGGCAGCTTCCTCGAGGGGCTGCGCTGGAGCCTCTCTCCTGGGGCTTGGGGCAGGAGGTAGGCACCTACCCCCAGCCTCTCTCCGAATGAGGTGGGGCGGGGGGCTCAGAACACCTTCCCAAAACTCCCCAAAGAAGTTTTCAGACGTCCTCTGTCCTTCCCCCCACGTGCTCTGCCCTTTCACATTGATGACGTGAAGGAGGCATTTACAATTTTTTTTTTTTAAAGATTTTATTTATTTATTTGATAGACAGAGATGACAAGTAGGCAGAGAGACAGGCAGAGAGCAGGAGGAAGCAGGCTCTCCAAGGAGCAGAGAGCCCGATGCGGGGCTCGATCCCAGGGTCCTGGGATCATGACCTGAGCCGAAGGCAGAGGCTTTAACCCACTGAGCCATCCAGGCGCCCCTACAATTTTTTTTTTAAATTTAAATTCAGTGTAGTTAACATACAGTGTATCACCGTTTTCGGGGGGTAGAGCTTCGTGATCTGTCCGTCGCATAGAACAGCCAGTGCTCCGCAAGGGGAGTGTGAGGCTTAACGCCGCCGTCCCCACCCCAAGCCACTGCGTCTCAGACCGTCCCTTTGAAAAATGGCCCCACTTGATCCGACCCTCCCTTTGGAGTTGCGTTTAACTTGATACCCTGTTTACATATGTTTAAAATTTCCAAAGAGTGCGGCTCTCCATCCCTGTTCTTCCTCGATCTCGTTTTCAGAGGAGGCCGTGGTTTACAGGTCGGCAGTGTTTTTCCAGGTGTTTCACTGGCTCGACAAACACACCTGCGTGTGGTCTGACTTTGTGTCTCTGACTACACAGCTGGGATCCTTCTGTACTCACGGGTCTACGGACCGATTTTTCCCTCTAACTCGACAGCTCTCCAGGGCCGGCATACGGACCTGCCCACCTCGTTTTTACGTTCGCATCGTGGCCCAGGACCGTGTCCCGTAGTGTATTTGGCTCCTGCTGGTTAACACGTAGGTGTCTGAATATTGTTGCTCTTACAGTTTGTGCAGCCAGTATAAATTTGTCTCAAGAATAAGTTCATGAAGTTGAAATTTCTGGATCAAAGGGGATTTTATAGTTTTAATAGGTACTTCCAAATTATCCTATAAATAATTGAAGTTATTTTTATTTATTCTTATAGGAGAGATGAGATTTCTCTGTATCTTTGCCAACCCACTGTGTTACCTTGCCAGCCTGACAGGTGAAAAATAATAACCTGATTGTAATTTGTGTTTCTTTCATTTTGAGTCAGATTGAACTGTTTCATTTTCCTATGAATGATTTCTTTCTGGGTCTGCCTGGTATTTGATAAACCACAAGGTCTGAGGGCGTGGTCCGCATGACCGCTTTCACTTCTGACACCAACTGCAGCTTTTGCTGTGGGGGGCGGGGGGGTTCCTGAAAACCATCCTCAGGTTTGATAATTTGCAGGAAGGACTCATAGAACTCCCCGAGATCTGTTATCCTCGTGGTTGTGGTTTGTTGCTGGGAAGGGGAACAGAAAAATTGGCCAAAGGGAGAGATGCACAGAGCAGAGTCTGGGAAGAACTCACGCATTCTCCAGGACGGGCGGCCCTCTCCGCACTGACGACGGGACAGTGCACCTGCGTGTTCCAACCCGGGAGGCTTTTCTGAGCTTCACCGTCCGGTTTCTGCTGGGGCTTCAGTACATAGCCATGGCGACTCCCTGCCCGTGTGGCTGAACTCCGTCTCCACTGCCTCCCTGAAACCCCTTGCAGTCTGGTGTGGTCCGAGGGGCCCACCGTGAACAGCAGACGTGCTTTCACGCAGGAAATTCCAGGAGTTTAGAAGTTACTTTCCAGGAACTGGGGGCAAAGGCCAGACTTCCCTTTCGGCAGGGCCACAATTTTGAGTACATGCCAACCTGTATCCATTTTTATATTGGCTCATTCGGCTTCTGTAAAGCTCAGAACCAAAAAGAGTTCTTGTTGAGTGTACAACTCTACGCTGTAATATCTAGAATTATTGTCTCGATTGAAGATTGCTGAGCGTTCTTGTTGCTCGTTTTTAAATACTTGCCTGTGTTGCGGTCGCTTCTATTGATTTTGGAAGCTCAGTGTTTCGGAAGCCCTGGCAGAGGGGCTGTGGAGAATGACCAGTGTGTGCGGCGTGGGTTCAGGCCTTGGCCCAGCGAGTGTGTAACTCAGTGATCCGAGAGCACAGCTTAACCCTCACAGCCTTAATCCCCTTGTCTGCGGAGCAGGGTCCGCACCCTCTGCCTCCCTCGCACGTGTGAGTCAGATGAGAACACACGTGACCGTGCGTCGCAGTCCCAGCCCGACACACATCAAAGTGAGAAGCGAGGTTGCTTAGACATTTTTGTTTCCCTACAGCTGGCCGGCCAGTCCCTTTCAGGATTTCTGCTGTTACAGTTAGCACTGGTCCGAGTACCGTTTTTACTTTAAAAAATGTATTGATATTATCTTAGGTTGTATTTTCCCCATATTGGTACACCGGGTCAAAACAAATGTATAATTTTATGACTCTTAATGAAGAATCCGAGTAGTTTCTCAGTGGCGAAATGGTCTTAAAACAGGGTAGATTTCTGTGCGTGAGATACCTGATTTAGATCGATTTCTGGATTTTTCCATAAGGCTAAGAGGAGATAATTAAACTTTATTTGTAGTGAGTGAAGAGTTTAGAATGCTTTTTTCCCCTCTAGCTTTATTGAGGTATGATTGATAGATAAAAATTTTATACGTTCAGGTTGCACATGGATTTTTTTAAGGTATATTATGTGATCTATGTATACATTGTGAAATGATTACCACAGACAAGTTAACAAGTCCTTCCTTTACAGTTAGCTCGTGTGTGTGTGTGTGTATTGAGAACACTGAAGATCTAATTCAACAAATTCCAAGTGTACCGTCAAGAGCGGAGTAATTCTTGGGTTCATTTTTTCTGTAGTTTTCATCTGTCCGTTATAGGGCACTGGAGAGAGCAATTGGACGTTTTGGATAGCTCTGTAAATTATTTTTTGAAATGGCATGATTTGGGATTTTATGAACTTTAAGCAATTGATTTATGATATTTTAGATTTCTCATAAGAAGTTCCGCATGATGTCATTAGATTTGGGGCAAAAATAAATATAAATGTTTTTCTAACTTCTGTGTGACGTGAAAATAAGCAGTGTTTGTTCTTCATTTCAGCTACGGCAGGGCTTCCACGTGGGCCTTGTGTTTTCATTTTATACTGGACATAATGTAACTCAGTGGTGGATGCTACTACTGCCTGGCTTTTCTTTTTCATGTATTTTTTGGCATTTCCTTTGGCGTCCGTTCTTACGCACTCCCGAGGTGCTAGTTCCACCAGATTCTTTTTTTTTTTTTTTAAGATTTTATTTATTTATTTGACAGACAGAGATCACAAGTAGGCAGAGAGGCAGGCAGAGAGAGGGGGGGAAGCAGGCTCCCTGCTGAGCAGAGAGCCCGTTGTGGGGCTTGATCCCAGGACCCTGAGATCATGACCTGAGCCGAAGGCAGCGGCTTAACCCACTGAGCCACCCAGGCGCCCCCCGCCAGATTCTTGTCCTGCGCACACTGACTTGCGGGAGCTCTTACCGTAGTCGAGTGTGAGCACTTGTGAGGGTTGGGCTGCAGGACCTTTTTTTGAGTAACGGTCCCCGATTCCCACAGTCACACTGTCTCAGCCGGTGTGTCTGTTGGCATGTCATTTTACTGTGTCATTTTGTTTTCCCATCTCTCAAGTGGGAGAAAACAACTTCACAAGCAGTTGTTGTGAAGGCGGAGGTCACTCATGTGCACGCGGTACTGTGCTGCGTGCCTTGTGGTGTGTACGTGGTGACCGTGAACCATTTTCGTATGAGATGTCTTCGAACAGCATGGGTTTGGTTGACCGGTATGCCACCACGGTGTTCTGCCTCCTGTCTTCTGGAGCAGGATCCAAGACGGTGGTTCCAGGGCTGAAGAGAGTTCGGGGGTCGCAGCGATGTCCGCAAACCAGAGAGCCAACGTGTGAAATGTTGGAGGTCAGGAAGGTAGATGCAGAAGCAGAGGGGTGGCCTGCTGGGGAGCGTGGCATGTTTGGGGGACGCCTAAGCGGTGTGATTGTCTAGGGTTTTGAGTGGGGGGTGGGCAGGTGTGGAGTGAAAGAGAGAAGGAAGGCAAGGCAGAGGCAAGATATGGGAGGCCTTTTCATTCTCTGTCGTGGGGCTGTGACCTTTAACCAGCAGGCGCTGGGGAGCAGTGCGATGCGATCGAGTAGGACGGAGAGTTTATAGGGCTATGGGGAGCAAGGGTAGGTCCGGTCCAGTACAGCTTCAGGTTATTAGGAGAGATCGAAGTACACGTTGGATTGTCTCATTCGGTTCCCACATGGACCCTGACATCCATCCTGTTACCGTCTCCGTTTTGCCGTTTTACAGGGCAGGAAGCAGGTGTAGAGAAGTGCAGCAGTTTGTCCGAAGTGGGGTCAAGGCTAGACTCTGTCTCTCTGTTTCACCCTTCAGGGGAACAGTGGTTTTTAGAAGAGAATCTGAAGAGTTTGGGTAGGGCCCAAGGAGATATCCAGAGCCCGGCAGTCCTTAGGTTGTTTATTTTTTGTTTTTCTCTTGGTTGTGATTTATAAATGTAGAGCAGAATGTTTCTTTTTTTCCCTGCAGTAAATTAATGTTGTTAAATACTCCCCACAGCATGTTCCGGTTAAGCAGACAAACAGTGATATCAGTATTGTTCGTTCTGGAAATAAATGGTGAATGCCTGGTAATTACTCACCAGAGAAGCATTTCAATTTACAGAGGTATCTCGGTGTGTCCAGTTCTGATTACAAAGTTGCACGGTACTGCAGCGGAATAACATGCAGCTGTTCTCCTTGCGTTATTATGTTTAAGGATTGGGGTATTTAATTCACCCAGAAACACAGGTGACACAGCCCTTCAACCGCCAGACACCGCCTTTAAACCAACCTGTCTTACCCATGCCTTTGTAGCCAGGAGCACTGTTACAGTGAGTTCTGGAATACTTTTTTTTTTTTTTCTTACAGAAGATTTATTTGTTAGGAAGACAGAGAAATAGCACAAGCAGGGGAAGCAGCAGAGGCAGAGGGAGAAGCAGGTCCCCCGCTGAGCAGGGAGCCCAGGCCAGTGCAGGGCAGACGCATAAGGACTGGCACACGCAGGCGCCCGCGGGGCTTCCTTTCTTAAAGAAATAGGACCCCGCAGAAGTGGGGTTCAATCGCAGCGGAAGGAGTTTTAGTTTCAGTACCCGAAGGAGAGTTTTTAGTTTTGAAAGTTGCCAGGTCTAGGATCCTTATGGAGAGAAGTGAGACGGGCATTGCTCGAGCTAGGAGTCGCTGCGCTCCAGCTCTGAGGCATTCCTCTGTTGGGCCAGACGTGGGCTGCGTGCCGCCCTGGCCGGCAGGGCCCCGGGCCTGAGCCAGCTGCCGGTATGGGAGAACGAGCTCTCCGGAGAGCCTGGGTCGGCTTCTGCGTGGCCTGCTGAGGGAGGGAGTCACTGGATGGTAAAGCAAGGATCGATAAAATAAACGGATCGAAACAGATTTTTTCTCCCAGAAGAAAGTCTGTGTACTTTGGTAATAAAAATCTTGTTTGTGGCAAAACACCTGTTTGGCAGCTGGCTAGGTGGGATTTACCTTCAAATCTTTACCGGATGACTCGTTTTTTTGGCTTGTTTATTTCCTGGTTGACAGTTGGGATGGTACCGCGGTTTCGGGGATGACAGTATGGAAATGAATCAGCTGATATTGCTCGGATCTTCTTTTTTAAAAAGGAATTAGTACCACTTTTGCTCCCAAGATTATGTAAGATTAATATAGTCCTGTCTGTTTTTAAAGGACTTTCCACTTACTTAGAGTCATTTTCCTAAATGCCTAGGAAGTTAGCTTATAAGCAGCTTTCCTCTTTGCTTGTCGGGAAGCAGCAGCTTGGAGAGGACGTGCCTGTTCTCTCCGGGCAGGTGTGGGGGGTGTGGGGGAGTGACAGGTTGGAGACCGGGAGACGGGCTCGCTTTCACAGTTGTCCTGTCCTTCCGAGAGACCAGGGCCCTGTGGATGGACTGCGCCAGTCTGTGGGAAGTGAAGCTTCAGAACTGGTCACTCATTGTCCAGGGGGGCGTCCGGGGGAGGGAGGAATCAAGGTTGGCCGGCTGTGGAATTTTCACTTACTTCGGCTTAGGCTGTGTAGCCGCCGTACATGCGTATGTCCGTTACGTTATTGTATTCTGGGCGAACAGTGAACAGTGTCCGCACCCGGGAGATTAGAATTAGGATTGGAATGGTGCTTTGCCCTTCCCGGGGACTGTTCTGAACCACTGCCCTTCTTTTCAGAAGTAAAGAGTCACTGCTGCGTGCGGAAGGCAGGGGACTGAACTGCCGCAGAGACAGAGAAGGGTGAATGTCCTGAATGCTCAAGATCTTTCATCATGGCCTCTGATTGCTTTCCTAAATTTTGGTGTAAATGGTTGAAATGCAATAGTTACCCTCATATTTTCTCCTGGACATCTTCTCTAGTAGTGGGACGTGGATCGTACTCCGTGACCACCGTTTTAGGAGTCTGCATTTAATAGGGGTCAGAGTGTGTCTTTTTAACCACAAGTGGGTGTCTCTGGAGCTCTGAGTCCAGCTTTGGATTGATGTGGCCTGAAGGGTACGCAGACAAGCTGGTGATGTTTTGTGGAGACAGAGGTTTTGGAGAGCAGATACTGCTGCCTCCCGGCCCTTCTCGTGTGGTTATGGGGAGTTCTAGGAACTTGCCGTGCAGTGACCCCAGAGACGCTGTCAAGGTCACCTCGTCTTGCTGTACCACACGCTTCCTTTTGAGGCTCCCATCTTTGCTTTTGGATCAGAAATAGACTTAAAAAAAAAGCCAGAGGATTCTTTTATTTTTAAATATTGTATTTATTTTTATTTTTTTGCGAGGGAGAGCGAGCAAGGAAGAGCATGAGAAGAGGGGGAAGGGCCAGAGGGAAAGGGACACAGAAGCCCAAGCAGCTTCGTGCTCAGTGCTGAGCCCGGCGCAGGCCTGGATCCCACAACCTGAGACTGTGACCTGAGCCAAAATCAGGAGTCAGGGGTCGAACCAGCTGAGCCACCCAGGTGCCCCTGATTTTAAATGTTTTAAAAGACTAACTGAAACTTCTATATTTTTTAAATGAAATACCCAGCATTAAACGGATTTTATGATGGATGAGAAAATCACTGATGCTTATTTATAAATTTTTTCAGCTCTATCTGAAAATGTGTAGTTGAGAACTGTATTAACAGAAGCAAAATTGTTCATTAGCTTTGCATTTGGATTACATTTCGTAACCGGGAATGCTGACTTTAGTACAGGTAGAGCTAACTTGGGTTCATTGTTTCTCATTTGATACCTTTTCACTGACTTCCAGTTTTGGAGCAAATCCTTGAAGTAACAAGGAAGGCAGAGAAATCAACGCCCAGTTTCTTTGGCTTACAAGCCTTTCTGTTTCTTTCTAAAACCTCCTCTCTCTCTCTGCCTGCCTACTTGTGATCTGTCTCTGTCAAATAAATAAATAAAATCTTTAGCAAAAAAAAAATTATAATCCGTTTTACATTTTTGGTACAGAGAACGTTACGTGTTCGCAGAAGTAGACAGAATGATACAGTGAGTCCCCGGCGGCTTCAAACAGGGACCATCCTCCTGTCTGTCTCGGTTGGCTGCAGATTTCAGTCGCCCTGTGGTCTCTGAGGTCTTTCTACTTTTAGGCAGAAAGGATATTACTCTTACGTTTGCTTACTGGTTGCTAGGGACTGGGCATTGGAAATGGGTTTGGTGGTGGGGCCAATGCCAGGGTGAATTACGTTGAGTTTCTGCATCTCCTAGTGAGACCCGCTCAGTGTCTCCTCTGAAGGGTAACACGGACGTGTGTGTTTCCTCGGCATGACTGATTAGCGTTCCACCGTCTTGCGAGAAGACATCGAGAGAACTTAAAATTACGTGTATATGGTTAGATTTAAAAAGAGGAAGAAACGAGTTTAAAGGGTGAAGGTCGTCGTGCAGTGAGAAGCCACGTACAGAGAATCCACGACAAGCGTGACGTGAGGCTTTACGTCGTCAGCTGCTGCTGCACGTTCTGGGGGCCACAGTCACAGTGAGACACAGTCCGTCTCGTGTTCTCCTTCAGGTTTCTTTTTTTCGCTGAAGACACATTTTCCCCGCAGGATCTTCCAGAAGGAGCCATCAGGGCGACAGGTGGAGGAGTAATTTGGTGTCCGAGCAAACGGCTCAGAGCACTATTTTGACTTTGCAGATATAATAACCAGCAGTCTTACATCTTCATGAAGTCTGTTGTGTATCGGGCTTAGTGCCTGGTGATTTATTTCTTTTAATCTTAACACATCCCTGCTCCCCAGATGCTACCTTCCTCCCTTTTCAGGTGAGGAAATTGAAATTCAGAGAAATGACTTGAGTTTCGGCAGCTGTCTGCCCTCAGATTGCTAAGGATAATTGGCAGCTGGATGAGCGGATCGTTGATGTACATTTGGTGGGTGTATGTGTTTGAGTGCGCAGTTACTTTTCTGGAAAGAAGAGGGAAAAATGAGGCAGGCAGTTCTTCGATCGCCATCTGATGGGGAACATGGTCTCTTTGGAGGAGCCCGGGCCTGGGGGCCGGGGTTCGCGAGGGCTCGGTCCTCGCCGCCGTGTGGTCGTGAGTGCTGTGCTCTTATTCTCGTGCCCTTGCCCGTGCTGACGTGTTCTTTTAATTTTCCTGCAGAGAGAGAAGGAGCAGCAAGAGAAGAGCGGCTTGCTCCGGAGCTCAGGGAAGAACGGCCCCAGCGAACGAAGAGCGATGATAACCCCGGCTCTCCGGGAAGCCCTCACTAGACAAGGTGCGGATCCTCGGGCGGTGCGGTCCCAGGACGACCCTCGCAGCCTTCCGATTTCATACCTAGACGAGGAAGCCTAAATTGGGACTGCCACGGGGGAAGAAGGGTTAGGAGGCCCTTCTGGGATCAGCCCAGCGGCTGTGTCACTGTGCAACTGTCGAGGGAGCCCCCTCTTTTCCCACGGATCACTGGTGCGTGGCCCGCTGGGCCAGCACGTTTCCCCTCTGCTTGGCTTATTGGGTTGTTAGCGCCAGTGCGGCTCGGGTATGCGGACGGAAGATGCCGTGGCGGGCTTCTCCAGGTATTGTCGTTTATTAAGTGGAAGTTATTAAATGCAGGAAAGAGCTCGTGTTGCTACGAGGCTGGATCGATTAGAAGTGTTTTCTGTAGCATATGTCTGGGGTTCTGTGGTCGTCACTTACTAAGGAGGCTATAGCTTGAGATCAAGTAATAGTTTTGATTTCCTGTAGAAGAAAGAGTGGTCCGTTGGGAGTCAGTGGACTCATTTCCTCCCCTCACTCGAGTCTTTCTGTATTTATTGAGAAGCTTGTGTGTAATGGTTGTGGCAATGCAGACAAACATACAGTATCCCCTTCAAGGAGCCATCGGCCTATTAGAGGAGACAGACAGGAGTATTCAGGTCATGTGTATATGTATTTGTATGATGTTTGTGCTTGTATATATAACAGGTATATGTGATATGCTTTTTAATAAGGATGTTGCGATTATTTACTATTTAGAGTGATTTTATGATAGGTTCAAATCTTTCCTCTAGCTGTCTGTTTTCTACTTGTTTCATGTGTTCTTTGATTTCCTTCCTTCCTGCTTTCCGCCTTCCTTACCTTACTTTTTTATGATTCGGTTTTATGTCCTTGTTGGCTCATTGGTTACACTGTCTTGTCATTTGGTGGTGGTTGGCGGTTTTACACTGTGTCTCTGTATCTGTCCCAGTGTATCTTTGAGATGATACACCGCTTCCTGCGGGAGAAGCGGCTTCAGGAATAACATCTCTTGCCCCTTTGCCAGCCTCTAAGCAATTGCTACGTGTTTTACTTTCACGTGTGTTATAAACCTACACTACGCTGTTATTTTGGTTTGAATAGTCAGTCATTGATTCAATTAAATTAAAATAATTAGTAACAGTCTTACATAATATTTATGTAAATTTATTGAGTTGATTAAAACGATTAGTAACAGTCTTACATAGCCGGCTCAGGTAGGTACCACTCTGGTGCCTGGCAGCGCTTCTTCCTGCCTGATGGGCTTCCTTTGGCATTTTGTGTCATGTGGGTTTTTTGGTGATTAATGATTTCAGCTTTGGTGTCTCTGAAGGAGGCTTTATTTTGCCTTCACTTTTGAAGGCTGTTGTTTGATGGGTGTGGAATTGTCGATTGACGCCTTAGTCTCTCTGGGCGCATTCTAGGTGTCAGCTTGCGCCCGCTGCCTCCGATGAAGCTTGCGTTCCGTCTCTCATTTGTTCCGTCGATGGGATGTTTTCACCCTTGGGCCACCTCTAAGATCTTCTCTTAACTACTGATTCTGAGCAATTCAGTTACAATGTGTTTCAACGTAGTTTTCTTCATGTTGCTTTTACTTGGGATTTGTTGAGCTTCCTGATTCTGTGGATTTTATAGTTTTAATCAAATGGACAATTTTTGGCCATTATTTCTTCAAATATTTTCCTGTCACTGCCTCCCTCTCCTCTTCCGTGGGGACTTCAGTTTCATGAATCTGACCTATAGCTCACTGATACTCTTTTCATTTAAAATTCTTTTTTCTCTTCTAGCTTTCATTTTTGCTTACATGTAGCTTCTGTTGCTGTGTCTTCGGGTCTGATGTAGTAATCTTTTTTCTCTGATGTCTGCTCTTCCGTTAATTCTATCTAGTGCGTTTTTCAGCTTCCGGGTTTATAGTCTTCATCGGTGGAAGTTGAGTTGGGGTCTTTTTATGTCTCCATGTCTCTACTTAACTTTTTGAGCCTACAGGTTATAAGTAACAACTGTTGCAATGTACTTCTCACCCCTGTGTCATTTCTGGATCAGTTTAGTTGCTGGGTTATTTCTTCATCGGTCCTGTTGCATGCTTGGTAATCTCCGATGGCACGCCAGATCTAATGTTACCTTATTGGGTGCTAGATATTTTTGTATTCCCATAATTTTGTATTCCCATCCTTAAGCTTAGTTCTAAAATGAAGAGCAGTTACTTGGAAACAGTTTGAACCTTTTAATCTGGCTTTTATGACTTGTCAAGTGAGACCAGAGCTTACCCACTATATGGCTAATTACTTCTGATAATCGGGGCATCAGTGCCTTGTGACTCTTAAGCTTCCGACTGGTACGACCAGGGACAGTTCCCAGCCACCTGAGTGCCAGGCGTACCTCTAGGCCTTTCAGGTGATCCTTTCCAATTCTCCAGGAGTTTTTCTCTCACTATTGCACCAGGCAGTCCTCAGCTAGATATTTCTGGGAATCCTCTGCAGATTCCTGGGTTGAATCTCTGTGCAGCTCTTGACTCTCTGGTACTCCATTCTGCAAACTCGAGCCATGCGGGCTCCCCGGACTCTTGGCTTTCATGTCCTCGCCTCAGAGAGTACTGAGCTGTTCTCGGATTGCCCCTTCCCGCGGCATGACCTGGAAACTTGCAAGGCAGTAAGCTCTGGGAACGGTAGGGCTCATCTTGTGTGTTTCGCGTCTCCCTATTACTGTCCCTTGTTGCCTGATGTTTCATGTCTTGGAAACTGTTGGTTCCTATATTTTGTCCCATTTTTGGCATTTCAGGCGGGAGAGTAAATCCTCTGTCACTTGATCTTGGTTAGAACAGAGCTGTGCACTGTGGTTTTTAGCGACTGCAGACCCTTGGCTTATCTTGGCCTGGTGGTCGGCCACAGGTCTGTCCGTCCTGTACTCTGCGGTCTTCTTCATAAATGTCTAAATGAACATTTTGTACAACCCTGTGTTCCTTGGGAAAGGAGAATATGAACAACTAACGTAACAGACCGTGATTTCTGTGACGATGGTCTCAGGAACATACAATGTAGAAACCCAAAAGAAGAACTAGAATTTTCTCCGGGAATCTTTTAAATGCTCATTCTGCGTCTGAGCTTTCTCGCTCCGTTGGACTCAGTTCTCTCTTCAGATAGATGCGGAGAGCCTTGTTGATGTGCGGGGTGTTTACGTGCACATGGGAGAGGGAAAGGACAAAGCCGTGTAATGTTGCCGCTAGAGACCTGTGGTCCACGCTGACATTGTTCCGTGAGTCCTCACCTGTGAATATGGGTGTTCGACCAGCCACGGAGCCACTGATGCCACCATCCGGACTAGAGTTCTCCTTTTGCCTCATTCGTCTGCAGGTCAAGAGTCTTTTTGTGTAAGAGACTCCTGATTGTGGCTTGTTACTTGAAACCTTGTGAGAAACTTTGTTAAATGCTTCCTGAAATCAGAATGTTCTACTTGTTTGCTCTTCTGGTTCATTACAAAAGGAAATGTGATCACTTTGGCATGGCTTTTCCACGCTTTTTATGTCTTCCGTGGCTCACGAATTCTAAATGCTGGGTTATGGAGTGGTGCTAAGAATTCATGTTAGGTTATGGGTCCTGGAATTTTACCTTCCACTTCTTGGGGCAGTGTTTCCTTATTTCGGTCTTCTTTTGGCCGTCTGATTCTTCATCGTTTTTCAAAGATTACGGTTGCGAGTTCCCCAGTCTGTTGTTCTTGCTTTTGCTTTACGGCCCAGCATGTGTTTTTTGTATTTGTTTGTTTTTAAAGATTTTATTTACTTATTTGACAGAGATCACAAGTAGGCAGAGAGGCAGACAGAGAGAGAGGGGGAAGCAGGCTCCCTGCTGAGCAGAGAGCCCGATGCGGGACTCGATCCCAGGACCCTGAGATCATGACCTGAGCCGAAGGCAGTGGCTTAACCCACTGAGCCACCCAGGCGCCCCTTGTATTTGTTTTTAAGAAAGTTGCCCTGAGTCCTCCGAAAGCACGTACATTCTGTAGGTGTCACGTGTAGTACTCTGTGTTCTTTGTCACCTTCACTGTTGTTTAGGTCTTAGAACTCATGTGAGTTTTTGTCTGTGGGATCTCTTAGATACTGAAAGATGTGAAAAGTTTCTATGATTTTGGATTAGCCTCTTGTTTCCTTATGTATTTCCAGTTTGTGTTATTAGATGCATATACATTTTAAGGTATTTGATCATCTTGGTGAAGTAAACCTTTAAACCTGTTTTTTGCCACTGGGTTGTTGCCTGCCATCACTTAAGGAAAGAAAAATGATTTTGTTACAGGTTTCTAATCACCTTTTAATATGAGGCTTTGAATCAATTCAATGTTGTGTTCTTTGTTTTTCTGTTTAGGGTATCAGTTGATTGGGAGCCACTCCGGGGTGAAGCTTTGTAGATGGACAAAGGTATTTATTTTTATTTCAATGTTATTTCTGTTTGATGCAACTTTAGTACGGCTATGATACGCAGCCAATGAATTTTACCATTTTAAAGAATGATTTACGTTTAATGTAATGATTTTGAACAAATTTGCTAAATGAGTTCAGCTCATATTGATGGATGTTAAAAAAAAAAAAACCCTTCTCCACCACCCAAATTAAGATATGTACAGGCCATGTCCTCACCCTGGTAAGTTCACTGTGTCCATGTCTAGCCAGCAGCGCCCCCCACAGCCAGGAACGGTTGTTCTAGTTGCTGTCGCTTGTTTGGTTTTGCCTGTTCTAGAATTTTCATACGAATGGAATCATAATGTGTATTTTTTGGCAAGTGGATTTTTAAACTCAACGTAATGTTTCTGAGGGTCGTCCGTGTTGTAGTACATGTCAGTGATTTATCCGTTTTTATTGCTGGGTACTGTTCAATAATGTGGAAGTACCACAGTGTCTAATTTGTTGAAAGGCAGTGGCTTGCTTTCAGTGTTTGGCTATTAGGACTAAAACCGCCATGATCCCTCTTATGCAACACTTTGTTACGAACATATATTTTGGTTTCCTTTGGGTCCACACCCCAAAGTGGGGACTGCTAGGTCGTAGGGTAGGTATATATTTTACCTTTGTAAGAAACTCCCAATCTATCTTCAGTGTGGCTGTCCTGTTTCATACTTGGATTGGCAATTTCTGAAAGTTCCAGTTGGAACATGATCTCACCAGCCTGTGGTATTGAAAGTCTTTTTAATTTTAGCCATTCTAGTGAGCGTAAAGTGCTATCCGTGTGTCTTTAATTTGCATGTTGCAGGCGACTACTGATGACGAGGTGTGCCTTTTTTCATGTGCACTTGGGCTGTTCTATTTGTGAAGTGTCTGTTGTCCGAATTGGGTTGTTTAACATCATATTGTTGATTTGTAGGAGTCCTTCCTGTTGTGGAAATGAGTCGTTTCCTCCAATATGCACTGTGAACAGTTTCTCCTAATCTGCAGCTCCCTTTCTACATCTCCCAAGTGGTATCTTTTGAAGTCTTAAATTTGAATAAAGTCCAATTTGTCTTTTTTTTTTAATGGTTAGTACATTTTGTTTCTTTTAGTTTTTTGTTTGTTTAGTGTTTTTTATATATTAAGGAATCTTTGCCAACTTCAAAGTCACAGAGATACTGTGTCTTTTTTTTGTTTGTTTGTTTGTTTTGTGGAAGCTTCTTATATAATTTAAACTATGTTTTAGGTCTTTGATTTCACCTTGAATTGATTTTTATGAGTGGCGTGGGACACAGGTCAAGACTCACTCCTTTACCTGCCCCCATGCGGATATTGAAAAGAATGTCCTTTAACCATTGCATTACTTTGGGCCTTTGTAAAATATCAGTCATTGTCTATGGGTAGCCCCATTTCTGGGCTCCTTATTCTGGTCATTGGTGTCTTTGTCTATTCTTTGGTAATACCACATTGTCTTAATAACTGTGGCTTTGTAATAAATCTGAAATTACGCAGTGTAAGTTCTCTGTCCTGTTTTTGTTTTTGTTTTGTTTTTTAATTTCCAATATAGTTTCCACCCCTCTGGGTCTTTTGCGTTTCCATATAAATTCTAGAATCACCCTATGAATTTCTGTTGTGTGCATTTATTCTATCTCCTCGGATTCTGTGTTTGTCTCTTTGGCATCCGTTCGTCACAGGGCCAGTTAGATTAACTATATTTTCTTATTTTGTGTATCCTCCGTGCTCCGGCTTTTGGGGGCCTTACCGACCTGGGGAGAAACTGTCCCTCCCAGGGCCAGCTAATTCCTAAAGATCCCAACAGCCTTCCTGACGTATGCCTTTCATGTGCAAATCACCCAGTCCGGAATCTTCAGCCTTCAGTTACCTCCTTATCTGACTCACACACCAGGCCAGTATTTTCCCTGTGCTGCATTATCCCAGGGCCAGGTACAGGAGGAGGAGAGACAGGCGCCTGAATTATTCAAATAAGCCAGTCCTGCATTGTTTACCCTGTCCTGGCTTGCCTTTCCACAGAAACCCCAGTAAAAGTTCTGGCCTCGGCTTTCCCCTCTGTCCTCTCTCTGCCTCCTGAGCAAACCTGCTGCTTCTCTGTCACCCTGGGTGGTGCGGGTGCCCCCTTGTCTTGAGAGATGTAAGCAGTGTCTCCTTTCGTTGGCAGTGGCCTTTCCAGGTTGGCTGGCACTCAGTCACTTCCATAAATTCAAATCCCATGGGTCCAAGAAAGATGACATTTTTTTTTTTTTAAAGATTTTATTTATTTACTTGAGAGAGAGACAGTGAGAGAGAGCATGAACGAGGAGAAGGTCAGAGAGAGAAGCAGACTCCCCATGGAGCTGGGAGTCTGATGCGGGACTCGATTCCAGGACTCCAGGATCATGACCTGAGCCGAAGGCAGTCGTCCAACCAACTGAGCCACCCAGGCGTCCCGAAAGATGACATTTTTAAACAGCTTTATTGAAATATAATTTACCTGTCATACAGCTCCCGCATTTAAAGTGCACAGTTGAATGGGTTTTAGTATATTCACGGGGCTGTGCAAATAGTATCACTGTCTGACTTTAGAACCGTCTGGAAGAACTCGTGCACCCAGTAACCGTCTGTCTTCATTCTACCTTCTCCCAGCCTTAAAGCCCCACCAGTCTCCTTCTGTCTTCATAAATTCCCCTCACCTGGACGTTCGCACATTACGTGGCCTTCTCTGTCTGGCTTCTCCCATTTAGCATCATGTTTTCAGGGTGCATGCGTGTGATAATATATATCGGTATTCCGTTCCTTTTTATGGTCGGTAATAGTCTGTGTATAGCTATCACCCATTTTGGTGTTGTCCGTCCGTTGGTGGACGTTTGGTTTGCTTCCACTTTTTGGATATTATGAATGATGCTTCTGTGAACATCATTATATGTACAAGTTTTTATGTGGACGTGTTTTTTTGTGCTTTGGTTATATACCTACGAGTGGGATTTGTGGGTCATGGTTACTATGTTTAAATCGTTTGAGGGACTGCAAAACTATTTTCCAAAGTGGCTGTACCATTATATTTTATATTCCCACCGGCACTGTGCGAGGGTCCCAGTTTCTCCCCAACCTGCTAACGTTTGTTCTTTTCCCTCTTTTTGAGTGTAGTCGTCCTCGTGGGTGTGAAGTTGTTACCCCGCCGTGATTTTGATTTGCATTTGCTTTTCCCTTAAGGACAAACGTCGTTGACTGTTTGTGTACTTATTGGACATTTGGGAATCTTCTTCGGAGAAGTGTCTGTTCGGATCCCTGACCATTTTAACGTTAGGTTCTTTGCCTTCATATTGTTGGGCTGTAAGAGTCGTTTATGTCTTCTGGATGCTAGTTTGCTTTTTTTTTTCCTAAGGTTTTATTTTATTTGAGAGAGAGCGAGAAAGAGTGTGAGAGCATGAGCAGGGGAAGGGCAGTGGGGTGCCGACTCTCCACCGTGCAGGGAGTCCGGTGCGTGCTGGGCTTCATCCCAGGACCCTGGAATCATGGACCTGATCTGAAGGTGGTCGCCTAACCGACTGAGCCACCCAAGTGCCCCAGGATACTTGTTCTTCATCTCACGTATGGTTTAACTCTCCCACTGCTGCTGGCGGCCGCGTCGCCCGGAGCGGAGTTGCTGTAGGCCTCCGGTAGCAGGGCTTCCGGTGTCGCAGGACCTCCACTGCCGTCTTCCGGGCCTTCTCTCAACCTGGCTTGTCCCCATAAAGAGTATTGCCCACAGAGATCTATGCTTGCGGTTTTGGTTAGCCCACACCTGGCCGTTTTGAATAAAACCAGACTTTCTTCTCCAGGCATGCTTGGCTTTTTATGTTCTCTATTCCTGTTCTTAAAAATTTCTACCCTCAGTTCACACTACTGCCTCCTGAAGTCTGTCTTTTACTTTGCCTTTCTGTGTGTCCTGTGACTCCTGCCTCATCTTGTACCTGGCGGGGAAGCAACCTTTTGTCTTCCCCTCTCTCCCGAATGGCCCTGCCCTCGATGTCATAGTCCATATGTGACCTTTGCTTGGTGCCTCAGTGCGTTGATGGCCCTTCTTAATAAGGAGCCTGCTGCCCTAGCCTCTGTGTTTCGGAATATTCTATCTTCTCAGCATTCCTCTGAGCCGTTTTTAGTGCTGTCTGCTCCTTAGTCCTGTGCTACTGCCTATGAATATTTGAGAAACTCTTCTACCTTTTTTCATTGCTGCTTTTCTGCCTTCACCCTTAGGGGCAGGAACATTCTGGTGACACTTCCGACACTCTCTGTCATTCAGCATATCCTTGTGTGCAACTGTCTTTTTTCTTTTTTTAAACCCTTTTAACATCCAGTATTTGTCTCTTCCAATCCAGTGATTTTCAGTAATGTCAGACTCAGTGCTTTCTGCTTATAACCAGTGTTTTATAATTCCCTTTTACTATTCTAGATTAAATTCACAGATTTACAAATATAATTTCATGTACGTAATTAAAAAAGTCAGTGTTCTGTTCTAGCTGTGATGTAAGGACAGAGAAAAGGAAGTACTTTATATTAAAATAGTTTGTATTTCTTACAAGATGCTTAGGCACTACTTTGTTAGAAGGCATAGTAAAATAGGAGCTACTTCTACCTGCTTATAATGGACGAGTTAAGAGTGAAGAGAGAGAAACAGAGGTTATTCTGTATAAGAGGTAACAGCAAGCCAGAATTATTTAGGTATAATAACAGAGAGAGGAAAATGACCCTAATCGAAATAGGGCTGCATACCCATCAATTGTAGACTATCAAATTAGAAAAATGAAAAATGTAGATGTACCTGTGAATGAGTGGTATCTCATTTGTGAGTGTTGAGAAAGAAAAGTTTTCTGTGTTGTCATTTGGGAGGAGCGGAGGCAAACTGTCATAGAAAATTCCTGCCTTGAAATTCCACATCTTGTCGAGAGCCACAGCCTGTGTCCAGTTTGTAACAAAATCCTTCAAGAGTCAGTAGGAAGAGGATGAGCTGGAAGCAGAAAATGTAGTAAGAGTGGCCGAGAAGACGGTGCTGGACCTCTGGTGACAGGCTCAGAGTAAGATTTTAAAATGGCCGGCACCCCCCCCCTCAAATAAGTTTAATTTCAAATAATTATTGCAAGATAGATACCTGGCCTTATGCCATAGAAACTAACAATGTGTAAGATGACCGTCATCATTTTAAAACAGCTTTGATTCGTGAGAATCCTGCATTTCACGCGTCTGTTATTTAATATTTGGTGCTAAGTCTACCAAGACCATCTTGCGTCTCTCCTGTAATGCATCTGTCAGTGACCCTACAGATAACACAGATGCAGGTGTTTTGCTGGTGACTTAAATATTAGAAAACTGCATTATTTTCTATGCCACGGTTTTTCAAAATGTTGAAATTTCTTGGAGAAAGTTTTGCACTAAAGAGAGTGTTCTCAGGGCGCCTGGGTGGCTCAGTGGGTTAAGCTGCTGCCTTCAGTTCAGGTCATGATCTCAGGGTCCTGGGATCGAGCCCCACATCGGGCTTTCTGCTCAGCAGGGAGCCTGCTTCCTCCTCTCTCTCTCTGTCTGCCTGCCTCTCCGACTACTTGTGATTTCTCTCTGTCAAATAAATAAATACAATATTTTAATAAAAAAAAAAAGAGAGTGTTCTCTTTTCTTCCTTTTTTCGATTTTATTTACTTGTCAGAGAGAGAAGGTGCAAGCAGGGGGAGCAGCAGGCAGAGGAGGAAGCAGGCTCCCCACTGAGCAGGGAGCCCGATGTGGGACTCGATCCCAGGACCCTGGGATCATGACCTGAGCTGATGGCAGCCGCTTAACTGACTGAGCCACCCAGGTGTTCCAAGAGTGTTCTTTTTTTTTTTTCAATTTCTAAAAAATTTACATGGTAGCTGTGTTCCTAGAAAATTCAGTGTTTGTTAAAATTGTATAGAAAATATTAGCAAAATGAAGTTGGAATCTAGGTTCAGATCGTTATGGTCAGATTTTTCACAATTATGGAGGTCTGGTGAGGCATTTGAAAGGAAGTAGAACCCACCTTTTCTGTGGGGTTTATCCTTCCGCTTGCTTATTGCTAGTGCCTCCCAAACACGTCAGTAACAACAGTATTTCCACCAGTTTCCACACCCCCATCGGGGCGCTGGCTCCGCCGAGAACCGCTGTCCCAGGGCATTTTCACGGCTGTCCTCCCAGGTTCGGGTTTTCTCGAGCACTGACTGCATCTAGTTTTTTCTCCTCTAGTAGCAGCTTCCAGGGAGCCCTCCTGCTCTGCCTGGCCCGTCCACTTACCTGACGTTAACCAGGTTGGTGCCCGGAGCGAGCTTCTCTGCTCGCTGCCCCCTTCTCGGGGTGGGGGGTCACGGTTGCTCTCCGGTACCGGTCCGGGCGTGTACTAGGCGTCTTGAACTTAGCATATCAGATACCGAATTCTGATTCTCATCCCGACTCTGTTTCCCTCAGTCTTTACTGTCAGTTAATGGTGGTTCTGTTGTTTGCTCGGGTCGGAACTGGGGGTGGGGGTCATTTTTCCTCCCCTGCTTTTCCCTCCGTCCTACTTCTCGTCCCCAAGCAAATTTTCTTTTCAGATATATCCGGAAAGTGACTGCTTTTCACCCCTCATACTGCTCTGCCTCGGTGCGAGCCACTGTCCTGGGTTCCTTGTGCTATTTCAGGGATGTTAGTGCCGTTCTTGGTTTCACTCTCGTCTGTTCCCAGATAGATCACATCCTGTCACTTTCCAGGCGTTCCCGTCTCCCTCGCAATAAAAGCCCGAGTCCTTCCTGTGGCCTCCCAGGCCCCGTGCGATCTGGTCTTCAGAGCTTCAGTCCCACCACGCTCGCCTCCCGGTGGTCCCCTGAACGCACCGAGCTGGGGCTCGTCCCGGCTCTGCTCTCGGCTGCGCCCCTAGATCTCGGCCCCGGGGAGCTTCTCAGAGCGGCCTGTGCTGCCTGCGGTTCCCCGGCGCGCTCCCTGCCGTTTACTAGATTGAGCCTTCCACGAGAGTTCACGAGCCTTCGCCCCACTCGTCCTCGCAGCACCCCCGACCTGCGAGTCTGTTTTTCTTTCCGGTAGCGGGAGTGGAGCCTGGTGTGTGATAATCCCGCGGTCGACGTTTGTTAGATCAGAGGGTAGTGGAGCAAAGCCCCGAACCCGAGAAGGAGCCTACTTCGTATCGTTTTGACCCGCTTGCTCAACGTCTCCTTCTCTTGTAACCTCGTGCACGGTGGGCAGCTGCTCCCCCCGGGGGTCTCCACCCGCCCGGACCCTGCCCGTCGTGGTGGTCAGGAGAACGGACCCGCCTTGGGAATTGTAGTGAGAACGATTTAATAAAGGAAATGAACTAAATACTTACAGAGCCATTGAGAGGCCTGCGGGGGTGAAGGTCAGAGAGAATTGCTTCTGGCTTTGAGGAGGTCGGAAGGCGCTGGCCTCAGAGGACACGGCTTGTGACCCGAGCGCCGCAGCACGGCAGCGAATGTTCCCGGGAGCCCGCTGGGGAGCCGCTGCAGACCCGGTGTGTGCGGTCGGCCCTCGTGCCTCCAGCGGCTGCCGGAGAGGAGGCATAGTCCCTCCTTCTTGTCTTCTGAGTCTTGCGTAAGTGCGTCTCCTTGGAGGGTTCCTTCAGACCAGGGAGTCCGAGAAGTGTGGTGCGGGGCTGCCGGCCCCTGCTTGCTCCCCGGAGCAGTAGCACGAACGGATCACTGACTTCGCCTGGTGTGTTGCGGAGCTGCGGCTGCTGCGAGGGAGGCTGCGCTCGCTCACCTGCTCCTCGAGAAGGGGGAGCACCGTTCCGGGATCTCGGACCTGAGGATGCAATTACAAGGCTACCTGTCGCTGGCCTGCCTTCTGGAAGTAGCTGGAGGAGCGGGGGAGGATGGTCTGCCTAGTCTGCCTAGTCTGCCTAGTCTGCCTAGACACAACCGTCCTCGCTGGCACCTGCTCACCCACTGTGGCACCCACTGTGCCACACAGTATGGCACGCCGGCCGCGTACCCCGCACCTAACTCCTTCCTGCTGCCTGGCCGCCTGCTGCCTGGCCGCCTGCCCAACACAGCCGCCAACCCCCTGGGGCTTTCGAACTTCTGAAATGTGGCTGGTGAGACTAAAGAATTGAATCTTAAATTTTATCGACTCTGAATTCATTTAAACCTCAATAGCCACGCACGACTAATCGCTACTGCATTGGGCGGGCAGTTCTAGACCTTTCCGTCGCCCTTCCTGACTCCCTAAAGGAGCTTTCCTTGTTTCTCTCATAAACGGGAAGTAGCTTCGACCACTCCTGATTCCAAAGCCGTTTCTTTGCGTCTCTCTGAAAGCAGTTCTCCGTTTCTCATTCATAACACAAATGGTGTGCACAGGACACTGAAATGTGTGTTCAGATTCATGTCAAACATCGTCATTTACTGTTGTGGAGGCACTGTCCATGCGTTGTAGAAAATGGGAAAATCGGGGAGAGATAAAAACCAAGTAAGACATCCTTTCACCACAGGCGCGGCACTATGTGATTAATTAATTACATTGATACACCTTAATCTATCAGCTTTCCGTGTACCTGTGTTCGTTTTAGCCCGCATGAGCTCGTAGTATATATATGATGAAATCACACCATTTTATGGCCTGTTTTTTCCTGGCGGAGAATCTCTAGTTTACAGTAAATCTACATCTGATCTCATACCCACACACACATACCCACACACTCATATTTCCCGAATTAGCCCCCAAATGACAATTAGACCTGCGATTCCTCCTGCTTCATCTGGTTTTGTCTATGACGTTTTTTATTTAAATGACACTGGCTTGTTTAATTAGGCTAATTTTGCACAACATTCAACCTTCCAGATTTATCTGGTTGTTTCTTTATTTTGGGGTTATATTTAAAAAAAAATTTTATTTAAATACAATTTAGGTAACATATGCTATGATTATTAGTTTCAGGGGTAGAATTTAGTGATTCATCAGTTGCATAGAACACCCAGTGCTCCTCACATCCAAGTGCCTCCTTAATGCTCATCACCCAACTGCCCTATCCCTGCCCTTCCCCCTCGAGCAACCCACTGTTTGTTTGCTAGAGTTAAGAGTCTCTTGTGGTTTGCTTCCCTCTGTTTTCCCTTCCCCTGTGTCCATCTGTTTTGTTTCTTACATTCCATAGATGAGTGAGATCATATGGTATTAGTCTTTCTCTGACTGACTTATTCACGTAGTATAATACTAGTTGTGTCCACATCATTGCATGCAAACGGCTAGATTCATTCATTTTGATGGCTGTGTAATATTCCGGGGTGTGTGTGTGTGTGTGTGTGTGTGTGTCTCTCTCTCTCTCTCTCACACACATTTATATACCACATCTTCTTTATCCAGTCATCTGTTGATGGACAGCTGGGCTCTTTTGTGGACATTTGCTCATTGTGGACACTGCTGCTATAAACATTGGGGTGCAGGTGCCCTTTTGAACCAGCATTTTTGTATCCTTTGGATAAATACCTACTAGTGCAATTGTTGGGTCGTAGAGTAGCTCTATTTAACTCCATACTGCTTTCCAGAGCGGCTGCACCAGCTGGCATTCTCACCAGTAGTGTATCCTCACCAGCATCTGTTATTTTCTGAGTTAATCTGAGCCATCCTGACAGTGTGAGGTGGGATCTCATTGTGGTTTTGATTTGTATTTCCCTGATGCTGAGTGATGTGGAGCACTTTTTCTCAACAGTGGTCTGTTCACCATTTGTATGTCTTTGCAGAAATGTCTGTTCATGTCTTCTGCCCGTTTCTTGACTGGATTCTTTGTTTTTCGGGTGTTGAGGCTAATAAACTCTTCATAGATTTTGGATACCAGCCCTTTATCTGATAAGACATTTGCAAATATGTTCTTCCATTCCATAGGTTATCGACTATTTCCATTGTTCTGCAAAGCTCTTTGTCCCGACGGAGTCCCAGTAGTCCATTTTTGCTTTGCTCTGTCTAGCAAGAAGTTGCTGTGGCTGAGGTCAAAGAGGTTGCTACCTGAGTTCTCCTCCAGGATTTTTTTTCCCCATTGAGGATGATATTCTCTGTGGGTCTTTTATATATGGCTCTTGTGATATTGACGTATTTCCCTCTATCCCTCCATGGTGGAGAGTTTTTATCAAGAAAGGACACTGTATTTTGTCCAATGCTTTTTTGCATCTGTTGAGAGGATCATACGGTTCTTTTTCTTTCTTTTATTTATGTGGTATATCATATTGATTTGTGGATGTTGAATCACCCCTGCAGCCCAGGAATAAATCCCACTTGGTCATGGTGAATAATCCTTTTAATGTGCTGTCAGATCCTATTAGTTGGTATTTGGGTGAGAATTTTTACATCCATGTTCATCAGCAATATTGGTCTCTAATTCTCCCTTTTAGTGGGGTTTGTGTCTGGTTTTGGAATCAAGGGAACACTGGCCTTATCGAATGAGTTTGGAAGTTACGCTTCCATTCCTATTTTGTGGAACAGCTTCAGAAGAAAAGGTATTAATTCTTTAAACGTTTGGTAAAATTCCCCTGGGAAGCCATCTGGCCCTAGACTCTTGTTCGTTGGGAGATTTTTAATTACTGATTCAACTTCTTTGCCGGTTCTGGGTCTTTTCAAATTTTCCTTTCTTCCTCTTTCTTTTCAGTTTTGGTAGTTGATATGTTTCTAGGAATTTATCCATTTCTTCCAGTTTGCCCAGTTTGTTGGTATAAAATTGCTCATAATATTCTTCTAGAATTGTTTGTATTTCTTTGGTAATGGTTGGGATCCCTCGTCTTCATTCATGATTTTATTTATTTGGGTCCTTTTTCTTTTCTTTTTAATGAGGCTGGTTAGGGGTTTATCAATCTTACCGTTCTAAAGAACTGGCTCCTAGTTTTGTTGATCTGTTCTTCTTCTTTTTTTTTTTTTTTTTCATTTCTATGTATAATTGTTGCTTTAATCTTTATTATTTCTCTTCTCCCGTTGGATTTAGGTTTTATTTGCTATTCTTTTTCCAGCTCTTTTAGGTGTAGGGTTAGGTTGTGTATTTAAGACTTTCCTTGTTTCTTGAGAAAGGCTTGTATCGCTATATCCTTACCACTTTGGATTGCCTTTGCTGCATCCCAAAGGATTTGAACTTGCTCTGTTTTCATTCTCACTTGCTTCCATGTATTTTTTAAAGTTTTCTTTAATTTCCTGGTTGACCCATTCATTCTTCAGTAGGATGTTCTTTAACATCCATGTATTTGTGGTACTTCCAATTTTTTTCTTGTGATTGGCTTGAAAATTTATAGCACTGTGCTCGGAAGATATGCATGATATGATCTCAGTCTTTTGCTACCAGTTGAGACCTGATTTGTGACCCAGTATGTGATCTGTTCTGGAGAATGTTCCATGAGCACTTGAGAAGAATGTGTATTCTGCTGCTTTAGGGTGAGGTGCTCTGAACAAATCTGTTGAGTCCATCTGGTCCAGTGTGTCATTCAAAGCTCTTGTTTCTTTATTGATCTTCTGCTTACATGATCTGTCCATTGCTGTGAGTGGGGTGTTAAAGTCCCCTACTATTACTGTATTAATATCATGGGTTTCTTTAGTTTTGTTATTAATTGGCTTATATATTTGGCTGCTCCCAAGTTAGGAGCATAAATATTTACAATTGTTAGATGATCTTGCTGGATAGACCCTTTTATCATAATATAGTGTCCTTCATCTCTTATTACAGTCTTTGGTTTAAAAATTAGTTTGTCTGGGGGTGCCTGGGTGGCTCAGTTGTTAAGCCTCTGTGTTCAGCTCAGGTCATGATCCTAGGGTCCTGGGATCAGGCTCTCTGCTCAGTAGGGAGTCTGCTTCTCCCTCTCCCACAGCTGCTCCCCCGCTTGTGTTCTCGGTCTTTTTGTCAAATAAATAAGCAATATTTTTAAAAACACAAAAAGTTTCTGCACAGCAAAGGAAGCAATCAACAAAATTAAAAGACCGCTTACTGAATGGAAGAGGATATTTGCAAATAACATGTCTGCTAAACATTAGTATCCCAAATGTATAAAGAACTTAAAGAACTAAACACCAAAAAACCCCCAAATAATCCAATCAAAAATTAGGCAGAAGACACGCACAGACATTTCTGCAAAGAAGACATCCAGATGGCCAACAGATACATGAAAAGGTGCTCAACATCACTTACCAGGGAAACATAATCAAAACCACAATGAGATATCACTTCATACATGTCAAAATGGTTAAAATAAAAAAAAAATGCAAGAAACGGCAAATGTTGGCAAGGATGTGGAGAAAAAGGGAATCCTCGTGCAGTTTTGGTGGGAATGCAAAGTGGGGCAGCCACTGTGGAAGACCGTGTGGAGGTTCCTCAAAAAGTTAAAAATAGAGCTACCCTGTGATCCAGTAAAGGCGCTCTTGGGTATTTACCCAAAGAATGCAAAAACTCTGTTTTGAAAAGATGTATTTGTCTTATGTTTATTGCAGCATTATTCACTATAGCCAGATTATGGAAACAGCCCAAGTGTCCATCCACTGATGAATGGGTAGAGATTGTGATGTATATCTGTCGTGGAATATTACCCAGCCATAAAAAGAATGAAATCTTGCCATTTGCAACAACATGGGTGTATCTCGAGGGTGTTATGCTGAGTCAGATAAATGAGTCAGAGAAAGACAGATACTGTATGATTTCATCCAGATAGAATTTAAGAAGCAAAACAAAGAGTAAACAACAAAACAGACACTTAAATACAGAGAATGAATTGGTTGCTGGGGGGAGGCGGGTGACTCAGGAGAAAGTACTTACTGTGATGAGCACTGATAATCACTGTCGAAGCACAGTAGTGTCCACTGAAACTAACAGAGCACAGTTTGCTCATGTAGTGAAAATATATATACGTATTGGAGATACATTTCTCTAGCCTTTTCTCAACTTCATTAAACTACTGTGTTTTGGTTTTTTGGGGTTTTTTTTTTTTTTTTTTTTTTTTTTTTTTTTGGTAATACCATTTATAGTACTTGTCTGAGAATACATATTTAGACTTTATATAATAATATTTTCAGTTTTGTTATTTCTTCTGTGTTAATTGGTATCATTATTCTCTAAAGAAGAATTTGTTTTTCTTATTAACTGTGGGTATTTGGTTACTCAGAAATATAGTTCCTATTGGCAAGTGAGGGTAAATGCTTAATTTATTTTAGGTACCAGTTCTCAAAGTGTTGTTATTTTACTCGCTGCCTCAAATGGTAACAAATTTTCTTCTCTGTTTTTGAATGCTATTATGTTATTTTCTTCAATTCAGCCCATCACAGTCATTTTCTTTGTTGGACCTAAATTTTCCCAGTTTGTCTGGAGGGAACTTTTCTAGCTGACTCCTGGGTCTCTCTTCTCCCCCCCCCCCCCACTCTCCTTTATTTATTTATTTATTTAAGATTTTATTTATGTATTTGACAGACAGAGATCACAAGTAGGCAGAGAGGCAGGCAGAGAGAGAGAGGAGGAAGCAGGCTCCTCGCTGAGCAGAGAGCCCGATGTGGGGCTCGATCCCGGGACCGGGAGATCATGACCCGAGCTGAAGGCAAAGGCCCTGCCCACTGAGCCACCCAGGTGCCCCTCCCCTTTAAGTTAAAATATTTTCCACATTATTGAAGTATGATCGGCATACGAGGAATTGTATATGGCATGTAAATTTTGATGAGTTTTGACAGAGATACGTACTGATGAAACTGTCATCCAAATGAAGGTAGTGAGCACCCCCAGGGCTCCTTGTTGTTTGTGATCCGTCTGTCTCTTTATTTATCTCCAGGAAACCACGGGTTTGCTTTCTGTGTATATAAGTGTGTATTTTCCAGAATTTAATAGAGTTACACATTGTGTTCTCCTTTTGATCTGGCTTCATTCATTTGGCATGATTACTGGGTTCTTCCATGTTTTTGTGTGAATCGATATTTCATTTCTTCCTGGATCTTTTCCGTTATATAGATAGGTCACTACTTATTCTTTCACTTGTCAACGGACATATGGACTGTTTCTAATTTTTTTGCTATTGTATTTGCTCCTATGAAGTCAGTGCTGTGAACCTCCTGTACAGTCTTTGGCATAACACTCATTTTTCTTGGGTGTACACCTTGACATGGAATTGCTTAAGCATATGTTGAGATTTAGTAAGTATTACGGATAGTTTTCCAAAGTAGTTGAACTCTCATTTCAGTTTTAACATTAGTTTTCAGTTGATTTGATTATATAATTGGAACACTTTTTCCCCCTCAACAAAAATCTTGGTTTTTGGTATTACATGATTTCTTACTGCTGTTAAAGCTACGGGTGTGGTTCTTAAAGCGTGATTTGCAGATCCTGTGGAGTCCCAGAGATCAAAACTGTTTTCATCATAATAACGCTGTGATGTTACTTGTCTTTTTTGCCATGTGGACATTTGAACTGTGATGGTACAAGAGCAGTGGTGGTTAAGAAAGTGGACTTCTCAGTGTGGACTAAGGCAGCAAACCAAACTGTACTGGTAGTCAAGGTACAGTCACTCTTTTTAAAAAAATTTTGTCAATTATACTTAAGAATTACCTTGATAAAGTAGGAGAAATTAGAACTTTTTATTTAAGATCTCTACCTTTGAATACCCGCCTTTTTACGGGTACGAAGAACTGGGGAGATGCATAGAGCGCTTGGGTTGTGCACTGGAGTTAAGTCGCTTTAGGAAAGCAGTGTTCCAGGTCGGCTGCGGGTTGCTGTGTCCACGGAATGCCATTTTAACATACAAAAACAACGAAGAATGGTTATTCAGGCTTAGGTATTTGGCCAACGGCTTTTGTTTTTGATTTTTTTAAATAATCAAAATGATCCTGATATTTCAAGGAAAGCCATTAAAAGTATTTATTGCCAGTAATAAATTTGAGCCTTAACATGAAAACTAGAATTTTATTATTCTATTTATTTATTTATTTATTTATTTTAAAGATTTTATTTATTTATTTGACAGAGAAATCACAAGTAGATGGAGAGGCAGTCAGAGAGAGAGAGAGAGGGAAGCAGGCTCCCTGCCGAGCAGAGAGCCCGATGCGGGACTCGATCCCAGGACCCTGAGATCATGACCTGAGCCGAAGGCAGCGGCTTAACCACTGAGCCACCCAGGCGCCCCCAAAACTAGAATTTTAGAAAACTTCTATTAATGTCATAAGTTTGGCAGTTTCCCAGTACTTACAAGGTCAATGAAGAGATCAATTCTGATATTAAAAAGTGTGATTTTTAAATACTACGTAATGAAATGTGCCAATATTTGGAAGATCTGCCTAACCTTGTGAACCTTTGTTTTCCAGTACATGATGCTGTAAGAGCAAATTCAAAGTGCAAGATAGACCAATAGATTTTACTGTAACAAAGTATGAGAAGTTCATTAATATTTCCAGATTCCATAATGCAGTCCATTTTTTAAATGAAACTTGTGGACTTGTGGTATAGTATCAAAGTAGAACCTTCACAATTTTCTGAAAAAGCTATTAAAGCACTCCTTTTTGTCCAGCTGAGTGTCTTTGTGGGGCTGGATTTTGTTCATATACTGTAGCCAAAACAATGTTATTATCTTAAATGAACTAATGTAAAGATAATTTAAACATTTCTTGGTTCTGATTTCTATCATGTTAAGATTGATTGATACAAACCACATATATGAGAGTTCTTTGGGATCCTCCATAATTTTGAGGAAGAGAAAAAGATTCATAGTAGCTCCTTCTGTCAGTAGAGTTCATCTCATTAAGAACATACATTCCAAATAATTTGTTCTAAAGTTCTTTGCAATAAATTATATGTCTGTGTGACTATGGTAGTAATTCGATCTTTGTTAATATATATCAATTAGATTTCAGTGTAAAATTTTTAAAAAACATTTTTTTAGTAGATTAATAAGCTTTTATGTTTTCCAAGGTAAACTTTTTAGTATTATATAAAAAACACATATACAGGGGTGCCTGGATGGCTTAGTTGGTTAAGCATCTGACTCTTGATTTTTTTTTTAAAGATTTTATTTATTTATTTGGCAGAGATCACAAGTAGGCAGAGAGGCAGGCAGAGAGAGAGGGGGAAGCAGGCTCCCCGCTGGGCAGAGAGCCCGATGCGGGACTCCATCCCAGGACCCTGAGACCATGACCTGAGCCGAAGGCAGAGGCTTAACCCACTGAGCCACCCAGGCGCCCCCGACTCTTGATTTGGGCTCAGGTCATGATCTCAGGGTCGTGGGATTGGGTCCTGTAGCAGCCTCAGTGCTCAGTAGGGAGTCTGCTTGAGATCATCATTTCTCTAACTCCCTCTGCACTTCCCCTTGTGTGTGTGCACTCTCTGTCAAATAAATCTTACAAAAAAAAAAAAAAGATACACAATGAAATCAAAATGATTCAGTTTTCCTCTGGATCACTTAGCACAGAATATGGTAATCATATATTAAGTAAACATATATTAAATACCTAAAATCAGTATATTTGCCTGTCTACCCAGAGAGCTGCAGTAATCACCATATATTAAAAGGATTTTGTTATAATAAGCCAAAAATTGATCTAGAGCTATTAGCCGCTATATTGAGTGTGAAAGCTCTTTGAAAACTAATGAATTGTGATGTGAGGCATTTCTGCCTTCAGACTAGGCGTGAACGTAATTAGTATAAACGATGTCGGAGTCTACGGACTGGGGAGCCTTCAATGAACCATGACTCAGTGTCCACACTCTTGTAGGCCTTTCTTACAGGGCTCTGGGGGCAGTTGTGTGACCTGCTTGGGCTGATGGCCCATTAGCCCATCTGGCTACTGGCCAGCAGAGCCCAGCGCCAGCAGAGGCTTGGTAAATGCGTGGACATCAAGTCATGTCCTTTTGGAAGGTTTCCCCTGAGCACCCAGCCGTCGTGCTGAGGGAAGCCCGTCTAGACCAGTGCAGTGAATGCGCAAGGCCTGTCCGCCAGGGTCGCATGTCAGATGTCTGCGTGAGGTCTTCCTGGGCGTGAGCCCCCGCTGAACCACGTCTCGCTGCGACTGCACCAGTGACTCCAGCACGCACCACAGGCGCTGGGAAGAGCCCCCAACTGACTCACGGAATTAACAGAGACAGTAAGAGATCGGTGTTGTGCTAAGCCACTGAATTGTGGACCAGCGTGTTAAGCAACAAGACGTACCTGAGACAGATGTACTGGCTACTTAGAAGGAAGTAGTCGTGGTTTGCTGCTGATCTGGTGGGTGTTAGATACCTTTGTGGCATCTGTCATCCCGCAGACAGGAGTTTAGATGGGGATGCTGAGAACAGCACAGGAAATGTGATTGATTCTTTTTTCAGTTCCGTGTCAGGGAGCATTTCCTTGAAAGCTTAAGGGCCCGGCAAGCATTCTGTCAAGTGCTCTTTGGCTTTGCTGTTTTCATTTTCTAAACCTCTGTCATCTGCATGGGTCCTGGCTGAAAGAAAGGAAGCGTGACTTTGTAAGGGGACTGAGGGGGCAGGAGGACGTGCCTTTTTGGTGGTCACTTTAACTGACAGTGTACTTTCCCGCCTCTACCACTGCAATCTGGAAAAGGTATATGTATCTGTCCTAAGTGTATACGTAAATATATTGTATATGCCACATGCCCTGCATCATAGCACGTCCGCTTTTCATTGTGAATGTGGCTTTATTACTGTTAAAACAGTGGTGGTATAGAAAAATCACACGTCACGTGTCCTGGGAGTAGGAGGTGTGACGCTGCTGTACCGCATTTGTCGCTCAGCAGACACGGTCTGTGCTGAGAGAGGTGCAGGCCAGGGGGATGTGAGAGAGGCCTGCTCTCGCCGATTCTGTTGTTCAGCTGGGCCAAAGGGTCTCCTGTCTCTTCCTTCGTTTGTCTTCTCCGGTTTCCCGCTACCCAGTCCCAAGTAGCACCAGTAAACCCAAGCCCAGATCAGTTGACTTGGTAATAGTCTTCATGTCCTTGCTGGGTTTTGGTGTCATTTTCTATCTGTCGTAGAGAGGAGAGTTCAGAACTCCAGCTCTAGTTGTGGACCCGCCTTTCTCATTTCAGTTCTATCCGTTCTGCTTCCCGTACGTTGCAGGTCTGATGTTCGGTGCGTGCACGTTTAGGGTGGTTATGTCTTGGTGAATCTGCCCTTTTCGCATATGTGATGTCCCTCGTCTTCTTTAGTGAGGGCTCTTGTCTGGAAGTTCAGTTGTCGGGTGTTAGCTTAGCCGTGCCAGCTCTCTGCTTGCATGCTGTCCTTGCCCTCTTCCTGCTTGAATCTCCTGGAGTCTGGCTCAGAGCCGGTGAGCTGGCAATGAATTCTCTTAGTTTTTCTTTACCTGAGGCTGTCCTATTTTGCTTTCATTCTTTGTTTGCAAGCATATGGAATTGTGGATTGACGGCCTTTCTTTGAGCACTTCAGAGCGACTGCTCCATTGTCTTCTGGTTTCATGGTTTCTGATGAAAAATCCCCAGTAATTCACATGATTGTTCCCTGCCGTGAGTTCTTCGAACACAGTAAGTTGTGGGGGAGGGAGTGTCTGTGCGTCTTACTGAAACGCTGAGCCACAAGTCAGTGGTGAAAAAGCACATTCTCAGCCTCGAGAATAGTGTGAGGCAGGATGCGCGGTGATGAGTTATGCAGATGGCCATTCCGAAAGCTGTCACATTCTGGTGAAAAAAGATAATCAGTGCTTAAACTTGTGATCTTACACTTAGTGAAAAGGTTCACAGGCGTTGTGGACGATGCTTTTCATATTTATTATTCAAATCATTTGTTTTTAACAAAACTACTTTTTAATAACACCTTTGTAAAAAAGGTGTTTTTTGTAAAAGGTGTCTTTGTAAAAAAAATAAGAATATAGAAATAAAATAAAACTTATATTCCACCTTAGAAATCTTTTTTTTTTTTTAAAGATATTATTTATTTATTTGTCAGAAAGAGAGAGAAAGCACACAAGCAGGCAGAGAGGCAGGCAGAGGCGGAGAGAGAGGCAGTCTCCCTGCTGAGCAAGGAGTCTGATGCGGGATTCGATCCCAGGGCCCTGGGATCATGACCTGAGCCGAAGGCAGGAGCTTAACCCACTGAGCCATCCAGGCGTCCCTCCATCTTAGAAATCTTAAAGTGTATTTTCTTTCGGCCTTTTCTACTGTTCACCGTTATGTATATTTTTACATGTTTGAAATCATATTATATATGAAGTTTTGTATCAGATTTTCTCACTGAACATTGTGACAAGCTTTTTCCTGTTGAAGTCTTTTCTAAGCATAGAGACTACATTAATTATAAATGAAAGTGCCATAATTTAATTTGCCATTTATCTGATGACGATGTGGATTTTTCCCCCACTAATATAATGAATTATGTGAAGAATGTGTTTTTGTATGAAGCTTTGTTAGCATTTACATTATTTCCTTAGAGTCCTAGAAATGACATTACCAACTGAAAAGGTTTACTATCTTTTCTTGTAATTTCCTATGAACTGTTTGTAAAACTATTAATGAAGTCTGGATCTGTCATTATTGGGAATATTCTTCCTAGTCTGTTCTTTGCTCCTTCCGTTGTTACTGTTGTTGATGTGCTTTAATTTTACATTTTTATTTATTTTTATCTATTTAATGTTGCCTTTGTGTTTTCTTCTCTCTCTCTCTCTCTCTTTTTTTTTTTTTTGCAGGAGAAAAATAAGATCTAAATTTTATTTTACTTTTTAAAAAAATTAACATTAATGCATTATTTGTTTCAGGGATACAGGTCTGTGATTTGTCAGTCTCACCCAATTCACAGCACTCACCATAGCACATGCCCTCCCCAGTGTCCATCCACTGCCACTGCATCCATCCTACCCCTCTCCCCTCCAGCAACCCTTAGTTTGTTTCCTGAGATTAAGAGTCTCTTATTGTTTGTCTCCCTCCCTGGTTTCATCTTGTTTCATTTTTCCCTCCCTTCCCCTATGATCCTCTGTCTTGTTTCTTAAATTCCTCATGTCAGTAAGATCATATGATAATTGTCTTTCTCTGATTGACTTATTTCATTTAGCATAATAGCCTCTAGTTCCATCCATGTCTTGTAAATGGCAAGATTTTGTGGTTTTTTTGATGGCTGCATAGTATTCCATTGTAGGTATATACCACATGATCTTTTTCCTTCATCTGTTGATGGACATCTAAGTTCATTCCATAGTTTGGCTATTGTGGATGTTGCTGATATAAACATTCCAGCACATGTGCCCCTTCGGATCACTACATTTGTATCTTTAGGGTAAATACCCAGTAGTGCTATTGCTGGGTCATAGGGTAGCTCTATTTTCAACTTTTTGAGGAATCTCCATGCTGTTTTCCAGAGTGGCTGCACCAGCTTGCATTCCCACCAACAGCGTAGGAGGGTTTCCTTTCTCTGCATCTTCTTCAACATTTGTCGTTTCCTGACTGGTTAATTTTAGCCATTCTGACTGGTGTGAGGTGGGATCTCATTGTGGTTTTGATTTGTATTTCCCTGATGCCAAGTGATGTGGAGCACTTTTTCATGGATCTGTTGGCCATCTGAATGCCTTCTTTGCAGAAATGTCTGTTCATGTCTTCTGCCCATTTCTTGGTTGGATTATTTGTTCTTGGGGAGTTGAGTTTGATAAATTCTTTACAGATTTTGGATACTAGCCCTTTATCTGATCTGTCATTTGCAAATATCTTCTCCTATTCTGTCAGTCGTCTTTTGCTTTGTTGACTGTTTCCTTTGAAGTCCCGGTAGTTCATTTTTGCCCTTGCTCCCCTTGCCTTTGAAGTTGTTTCTAGGAAGAAGTTGTTGCGACTGAGGTCAAGGAGGTTGCTGCCTGTGTTCTTCTCAAGGTTTTTGATGGATTTCTGTCTCAAATTGAGGTCTTTCATCCATTTTGAGTCTATTTTTGTGTGTGGTATAAGGAAATGGTGCATTTTTATTCTTCTGCATGTGGCTGTCCAATTTTCCCAACACTGTTTGTTGAAGGGACTCTTTCTTCCATTGGATGTTCATTCTGACTTTGTCGAAGATTAGTTGACCATAGAGTTGAGGGTCCATTTCTGGGCTCTTTATTCTGTTCCATTAATTTATGTGTCTTTTGTTGTGCTTGTACTGTATTTTCTTGATGATTATAGATTTGTAATAGAGCTTGAAGTCTGGAATTGTAATGCCGCCAACTTTGCTTTTTTTTTTTTTCAACCTTCCTCCGGCTATTCAGGTCTTTTCTGGTTCCATATAAAGTTTAGGATTTTTTGTTCCATTTCATTGAAAAAAGTTGATGGCATTTTGATAGGGATTGCGTTAAATGTGTAGATTGCTTTAGGTAGTATAGACATTTTCACAGTATTTGTTCTTCCAATCCATGAGCATGGAACGGTTTTCCATTTCTTTTTGTCTTCTTCAATTTCTTTCATGAGTATTCTATAGTTTTCTGAGTACAGATTCTTTGCATCTTTAGTTAGATTTATTTCTAGGTATCTTATGGTTTTTGGTGTAATTGTAAATGGGATTGACTCCTTAATTTCTTATTCTTTTGTCTTATTCTTGGTGTATAGAAATGGAACTGATTTCTGTGCCTTGATTTTGTATCCTGACACTTCACTGAATTCCTGTATGAGTTCTAGCAATTTTGGAGTGGAGTCTTTTGGGGTTTTCACATTAAGTATCGTATCATCTGCAGAGAGTGAGAGTTTGACTTCTCATTTGCCGATTCAGATGCCTTTTCTTTCTTTTTGTTGTCTGATTGCTGAGGCTAGGACTTCTAGTACTATGTTGAATAGCAGTGGTGATAGTGGACAGCCCTGCCATGTTCCTGATCTTAGGGGGAAAGCTCTCAGTTTTTCCCCATTGAGAATGATATTTGCTGTGGACTTTTCATAGATGGCTTTGATGATATTGAGGTATGTGCCCTCTATCCCTACACTGTGGGGAGTTTTGATCAACAAGGGATGCTGTACTTTGCCAAATGCTTTTTCAGTATCTATTGAGAGTATCATATGGTTCTTGTTCTTTCTTTATTGATGTATTGTATCACATTGATTGATTTGCAGATGTTGAACCAACCTTGCAGCCCAGGAATAAATCCCACTTGGTCGTGGTGAATAATCATTTTAACATACTGTTGGATCCTATTCGCTAGTATTTTGGTGAGAATTTTTGCATCTGTGTTCATCAAGGATATTGGTCTGTAATTCTGTTTTTTGATAGGGTCTTTGTTTGGTTTTGGGATCAAGGTGATGCTGGCCTCATAAAATGAGTTTGCAAGTTTTCCTTCCATTTCTATTTTTTTGAACGGTTTCAGTAGAATAGGTTTTAAGTTCTTCTTTAAATGTTTGGTATTCCCTTGGGGGGGCCATCTGGCCCTGGACTCTTGTTTGTTTGGAAATTTTTTTTTTTTTTTTAAAGATTTTATTTATTTATTTTACAGAGAGAAATCACAAGTAGATGGAGAGGCAGGCAGAGAGAGAGAGAGAGGGAAGCAGGCTCCCTGCTGAGCAGAGAGCCCGATGCGGGGCTCGATCCCAGGACTCTGAGATCATGACCTGAGCCGAAGGCAGCGGCCTAACCCACTGAGCCACCCAGGTGCCCCTGTTTGGAAATTTTTGATGATTCCTTCAATCTCCTTACTGGTTATAGGTCTGTTTAGGTGTTCTATTTCTTTCTGGTTCAGTTTTGGTCGTTTATACATCTTTAGAATGCATCCATTTCTTTTGTCTAGTTTGCTGGTATATAGTTGGTTAGAATATATTCTTATAATTTTATTTCCTTGGTGTTGGTTGTGATCTCTCCTCTTTCCTTCATGACTTTATTAATTTGGGTCCTTTTCTTTTTGGTAAGTCTGGCCAGGGGTTTATCATCTTATTAATTCTTTCAGTGAGCCAGCTCCTAGTTTCGTTGATCTGTTCCTCTGCTCTTTTGGTTTCTATTTCATTGATTTTTGCTCTGATCTTTATTATTTCTCTTCTGCTTGGTTTAGGTTTTTTTTTTTTTTTTTTTAACTGTTCTTTCTCTAGCTCCTTTAGGTGTAGGGTTAGGTTGTATATTTGAGAACTTTCTTGTTTCGTGCGGTGAAAGGCTTGTATTGCTATATACTTTCCTCTCAAGACCACCTTTGCTGCATCCCAAAGATTTCGAAGAGTTGTTTTCATTTTCATTTGTTTTCGCAAATTTTTTTTCTAAAAGATGTTTATTTATTTATTTATTTATTTGGCAGAGAGAGAGAGATCACAAGTAGATGGAGAGAGAGGCAGGCAGAGAGAGAGAGGGAAGCAGGCTCCCTGCTGAGCAGAGAGCTCAATGAGGGACTTGATCCCAGGACCCTGAGATCATGACCTGAGCCGAAGGCAGCGGCTTAACCCACTGAGCCACCCAGGCGCCCTGTTTCCGTAAATTTTAAAAATTCTTTAATTTCCTGGTTGACCCATTCATTCTTTAGTAGGATGCTCTTTAGCCTCCATGTATTTGAGTTCTTTCAATTTTCCTCTTTTGGTTGAGTTCTAGTTTCAAAGCATTATGGTCTCAAAATATGTAGGGAATGATCCCAGTCTTTTGGTGTTCGTTGAGACCTGATTTGTGACCCATGATGTCATCTGTTCTGGAGAATGCTTATGTGCACTAGAGAAGAATGTGTATTGTGTTGCTTTGGGATGGAATGTTCTGAATATATCTGTGATGTCCATCTGGTCCAGTGTGCTATTTAAAGCCTTTATTTCTTTGTTAATCTTTTGCTTAGATGATCTGTCAATTTCAGTGAAGGAGGGTGTTAAAGTCCCTACTATTATTGTATTATTCTCAATGTGTTTCTTTGGTTTTGTTATTAATTATTATATGTTATAAATTGTTATTAATTGGTTTATATAATTGGCTGCTCCCATGTTAGGGACATGGATATTTAAAATTGTTAGATCTTTTTGTTGGGCAGACCCTTTAAGTATGATACAGTGTCCTCTTCATCTCTTATCATAGTCTTTGGTTTAAAATGTAATTTGTCTGATACAAGGATTGATGTCCTTTCTTTTGATGTCCACGAGCTTGGTAAATTATTTTCCACCCCTTCACTTTAAATCTGGAAGTGTCTTTGGGTCCAAAATGAGTCTCTTGCAGACAGCATATCAGTGAGACTTGTTGTTGTTTTTAAATCTATTCTGATACTTTGTGTCTTTTGACTGGGGGCATTTACATTCAGGGTAACTATCGAAAGGTAAGAATTTAGTACCATGGTATTGTCTGTATGGTGACTGTTACTGTATATTGTCTCTGTTCCTTTCTGGTCTGTTACTTTTAGGCTCTCTCTTTGCTTAAAGGACCCCTTTCAATATTTCCTGTAGGGCTGCTTTTGCGTTTGCAAATTCTTTTAGTTTTTGTTTGTCCTGGAAATGATTTATCTCTTCTTCTATTTTCATTGATAGCCTAGCTGGATGTAGTATTCTTGGCTTTATATTTTTCTCATTTAGTGTTCTGAATGCATGATGTCAGTTCTTTCTGGCCTGCTGGGTCTCTGTGGATAGGTTTACTGGCAATCTAATATTTCTGCCATTGTAGATTACAGACCTGTTGCCCCCAACTGCTTTCAGGATTTTCTCTTTGTCTCTGAACCTGTAAGTTATACTATTAGATGATGGGAGTATGGACCTATTTTTATTGATTTTGAGGGGGGTTTTCTGTGCCTCCTGGATTTTGATGAATGTTTCCTTCTCCAAATTAGGGAAATTCTCTGCTATAATTTGGTCCAATATATATTCCCCCCCCCTCTCATTCTTCTTCTGGGATCCCACTTATTTTAATATTGTCTCATCTTATGGTATCACTTATCTCTTGAATTCTCTCTTCGTGATCCAGTAGTTGTTTTATCTCGCTTTTTCTCAGCTTCTTTATTCTCATTTGTTCTTCTATGTCACTAATTCTTTCTTCTGCCTCATGTATCCTAGCAGTAAGAGCCTCCATTTTTTATTGCACCTCATTAAGAGCTTTTTGTATTTCAACTTGGTTAGATTTTAGTTCTTTTAGTTCTGCAGAAAGGGATTCTCTATTACCTTCTATGCTTTCTTCAAGTCCAGCTAGTATCTTTATAATTGTCATTCCGAACTCTAGTTGTGGTATCTTACTAAAGTCCGTATTGATTATTTTCCCTAGCAGTTGATACTGACTCTTGTTCCTTTTTTTTAGGTGGTTTCTCCCACTTTGTCATTTTATCCAGAGAAGAATAGGTTAATGAGAGAACAAAATGCTAAAAGGGTAACAATGACCCTAGAATAAACAGATCAGAAGAGACCAGAAACCTGGGGTTGGGGGGAGAAAGGAAAAAGAAATATGGTCCAGCTGGTGAAGAGAACAGAGCCACACACTTGATTTTGGGTATATTTTGGTCTGTTAGCAGAAACTGCCTCTCAGAGTTTTAAAGAAAGGAAAACACACATATATACACAAAAATAAAGGTAAATACGATGGAGGGTGGAGTATGACTGCAAAGATGAAAACTTAAAAAGATTTTAAAGAAGGAATTGATAAGTTTGTTGAAAAAAGAAAGAAAAAAGTTAAAAAAAATGGAGAGAATGTGATCAGGCAGGAGGCTAGAATAAAGCTATACATTAGATTTAGGGTATATTTTGGTCTTTTAGAAGAAATCATGTCCCAAAATTTTAAAGAATGAAAAACGTGTGTGTGTGTGTGTGTGTGTGTGTGTGTGTGTGTGTGTAATAAGGTTAAATACAATGAAGGGATAGAATATGATTGTAAAAATGAAAATTAAGGAATATTTTTAAGAAGGTATTGGTAAAGGTGCCTGGGTGGTGGCTCAGTCGGTTAAGTGACTGCCTTTGGCTCAGGTCATGATCGTGGAGTTCCAGAATCAAGTCCCACGTCAGGCTCCCAGCTCCACGGGGAGTCTACTTCTCCCTCTGACCGTCTCCTCTTTCCTGCTCTCTCTCAGTCTCTCTCTCACTAATGGAGAAATAAAAAGAAAAAAAGGTATTGATAAGATGGTTAAAATAGAAAAGGGGAACAATTTTAAAAAATAGGAAAAGAAAAAGAAAATTAAGAAAATTTAACTTTGAATCATGGAGGAAAAAAAGTCATGAATTCTCTGTGCTGTATTCTCCCAGCACTGGAGTTTTGCAGTTCTCATTGATTGGTCAACTTGGTCTTGGCTGGATGTTTTTGCTGATCTTCTCGGGGAGGGACTGGGATAGCACCACCCTAGCCAGGGGGCCTGGCTAAGTCATCTGCTTGGGTTTGCCCTTGGTAGCTTTTGTTCCCTGAATGCTTTCTCTACAACTTTGGAGGAGGAGAATGGAGATACAGCCTCCCAATCTCCAGCTCCGGAGGAGCTGAGAACTCTGGTTCCTCCTCCTCGGTGCCTCCTCAGAGAAAAGCAGTCAATCCCCCCATCTCCCTGGTCTCTGGCCGCACTCTGAGCTCACCCGGACTGTAACCGAGCATTTCTGTCTTTGGTGCACGGCTCTGTTTGGAGTCTCCAAACCCAGCAGATTGCTGCAGCGTGCCCCTGTGCCGCTCTTGCTGGTGGAGGAAAGGGCGGCCTCCCTGGATCTGCCATTGGCAGGGTCCCTGCTCAAAGACTGTAGAGGGAATCATGGTTTATGGCAACCCCTACCTGAGAGCCCCCTCCTGGGTTCTGTCTCTGCAGCTGTTTCCCCGCTCTGATACTTGGGAGCGCCGTCACACTCAGACATCTGGTCATTCTGTGACCCCAAGGGTCCTGAGACCACACTTGTCCCAGCGAGGATTCCACACCCTGCTTAACCACAGGAGTGATGTCCCTCAGCCGAACTCCTAAAAGTTCTGATTTTGTGCTCTGCTGCTCTACCGTGTGCTGGGGGCCGGCTGACAAAGGCTCCCTCCCCCAGGGGTCTGTCTTCTCAGATACCGCCTCGGGTTCACTTCACGTGTCCTACCTTCTAGAAAGTGGTTCCTTTTCTATGCATAGAATTGCTGCTGTTCCTCTGTCCTATCTTCTGTTGAGGTCGTAGGTGTTCAGAATGGTTTGAGAAGTGTCTAGCTGAACTCCTGGGACCAGACGAAATTTAGGTCTCCTCCTCCTCCTCCGCCGTCTTCCTCCTCCCTCTTCTTCTTCTTTTAACTTATGGGATTCTTTCTCACCCAGAGATTTAGAAAATAATCACTTCTTTATGCTACTTTTTTTTTTTTTAAGATTTTATTTATTTATTTGACAGACAGAGATCCCAAGTAGGCAGAGAGGCAGGCAGAGAGAGAGGAGGAAGCAGGCTTCCCGCCAAGAGGAGAGCCCGATGTGGGGCTCGATCCCAGGACCCTGGGATCATGACCCGAGCCGAAGGCAGAGGCTTTAACCCACTGAGCCACCCAGGTGCCCCTCTTTATGCTACTTTTTAAAGCTAATTTTTAAAATTCTGTTAAGCAAAGTTTGCCATCCTCATCATGTTAAAGCAAACAGTTCAGTCATATTAAATACTTTTTCCCAATGCAACTGTGACTACCATCCATTCCCATAACTCTTGATCTTGCAAAACTGAAACTTTGTACCTTTTGAACAGTAACTCCCCACTCTTCCCTCCCTACAGCTCCTAGTAACTCCCTAAATTATACTTTCTGTCTCTATGATTTCAGCTTCTCTGAGTATCTCGTATAAGTGAAATCATAGAATGCGGATCTTTTAGTGACCGGCTTATTTCGCTTAGCATAATGCCCTCAAGGTTCATCATGTCGCATGTGTCAGAATTTCCTTTTTATATTACTGAGTAATACTCCACTGTACATATATACCACATTTTTCTTTAGCCGTTTATTTGTTTTGTTTTGTTTTAGAGGTTTTATTTATTTATTTGTCAGACAGAGAATGCCGGTAAGACTTGGGAACACAAGCAGGGTGAGTGGGAAAGGGAGAAGCAGGCTGCCGGCAAAGCAGGGAGCCCGATGCGGGACTGGATCTCAGGACCCTGGGGTCATGACCGGAGCTGAAGGCACACACTTAACAACTGAGCCACCCAGGTGCCGCTATCCATTTACCTGTTGACCAACACTTGGGTTCCTTCCACGTTTTAGCTGTTGTGGACAATGCTGCTATGAAGGTAGGTGCGCAGATAGGCCTTTGAGAGCCTGTTTTCCATTCTTTTGGGTACAGACCCCAAAGTGGAATTTCTGGATTTATGGTAATTCTTTAGTTTTAATTTTTTGAGGAACGGCCATATCATTTTAAACTGGAGCTGTACCATGTTTCGTTCCCACCAACAGTACACAGGGTTCCAGTTTTGCCGTGTCCTCACCAGCACTTGTTTTGTTTTTGTTCTTTGAGAGGAGCCCTCCCAATGGGTGTGTCTCACTGTGGTTCTGGTTTGCATTTCACTGCCTATTAGTGTTGTCAGGCATCTTTTCATTGCTTATTGGACATCTGTATACTTTCTTTGGAGAAACGTCTATTCAGGTCCTTTGACCGTTTTTGAGTGGTATTAGTTCTTCTTTAAATATTTGCTAGAATTCATCCAGTAAAGGAATCAGATACGAGGCTTTTCTTTCATTGCTGGGAGATTGGTGTTTACTGATCCAGTCTCCTTGCTGGTGATAGGTCTATTCAGGCTTTCTGTTTCTTGTGACTTCCTGGTAGATTTTGTGTCCATTTCAACTAGTGTCTCCAGTTTCTCAGGTGCATTGGTTCATAGTACTCAGATCTATTTTATTTTTGTAAAATCGGTGGTAATGTCCTTACTCCATTTCAGATTTTAGTAATTTGAGTCTTCTTTCTTTTTTTAGTCCTATCTAGCTAATGGTTTGTTGATATTTGATGATCTTTTTGAAGAACCAACTTTTTGTTTCATTTTTCTCTCTTGTTTTTCTATTGTCTGTTTTATTGATTTCATATTCATTATTTCATATCCCTCTGCTAGCTTTGGATTTGTTCATTCTTTTTCTAAATGCTTAAGTTGTAGAGTTACCTTGTTTTTTTGAATTCTCTTTCTTTGTAATATAAGCATTTGTAGCTATAAATTTCCTCCTCAGCACTGCTAAATTTTGTTTTTTTGTGTGTGTTTTTTTTTCATTTTCATTAATTTCTGAGTATTTTCTAACTTCTCTTGTGATTTCTTCTCTGATGCATTGATTGTTTAAAAGTGTGTGGTTTAATTTCCACAATTTCGTGAACTTCCCAATTTTCTTTATATACTGATTTCTAACTTCCTCCCATTGTGGTCAGAGAAGATACTTTGTATGATCTCTGTCTCTTAAAATCCATTCAGCTTAATTTTGGGGCTAATTTGCAGTCTATCCTAGAAATGTCCTGTGTGCATTTGAGAAGATTGTATCTGCTGTTACTGTTGGCTGGAGTGTTCTACATGTGTGTCTTAGATCTAGTTGGTCTGCTGCGTGAAGTCCTCTTTCCTTCCTTGTCTTCTCTCTCGTGGTTCTTTTCATTGTGAGTGGTGGGGTATTCAAGTCTCCAACTGTATCGTAGAGCTATTTCTCCCCTCATTTTTGCTTTATATATTTTGAAGATAGGTCATTTGGTGTGTAAATGTTTATAATTATTATATATTCTTGCTATTTTGAACCTTTTATTAATATATAATGTCTTTTGTCCCTTGTAATCTTTTTTGATTTATCTTTTGTCCCTTGTAACCAAAATCTATTTTGTCTGCTAATAGTATAGCCATTCCTGCTCTCCTGTGATTACTGTTTGCATGGAATATCTTTGCGACCTTTATCTTTCGACCTAGCTATGTCTTTGGAGGTAAGGTGAGTCTCTTGTAGACAACATAGAGTTGGGTCATGTCTTTTTATCCATTCTGCCAAGGTCTGTCTTTTGATTAAAGAGTTTAATCCATTTCCATTTAAAGTAATTACTGGTAAGGAGGGGCTTACTTCTGTCATTATACTTTTCCCCTCTATCCCCCTATTGCTTTCTTTTTTTTTTTTAAAGATTTTTTTATTTTATTATTTATTTGACAGGGAGAGATTACAAGTAGGCAGAGAGGCAGGCAGAGAGAGAGGAGGAAGCAGGCTCCCTGCTGAGCAGAGAGCCTGATGCGGGACTCGATCCCAGGACCCTGAGATCATGACCTGAGCCGAAGGCAGTGGCTTAACCCACTGAGCCAACCAGGCACCCATCCCTATTGCTTTCTTATTCCTCATTCCCTACAGTTTTGTCTTTTTTAGTTGATTTTTGTAGTGAAATGTATAAATTCCTTCTTAGTTTCCTTTTGTGTATATTGTATAGCTACTTTTCTTGTGGTTACCACGGGGATTACATTTAACATTGATGTAACATTTTATTTTAAAGTTACCGCAGCTTAATTTCAGTAACATGCAAAAATTCCACCTTTACAGCTCGGTCCCCACGACTTTCAGTTAATTGATGGCACAGAACTACATCTTCATACCTTGTGAGCAGAAAAACATAAACTAGTAATTCCTTTAATGCAGTTATCTCCTAAATTATGTAGGGAACAAGATTTGGAATTACAAACCAAAGTTGCAAAATACTAGTTTTATACTAATATTTTTTTTTCTTTAAATGTATTAGTCTCTTAAATCATGTAGAAAACGAGTTACAAACTATTGACACAGTAACAGTAGTTTTCATAATTGTCCCCATATTTACCTTTTTTTTTTTTTTTTTTTTTAGATTTTATGTATTTATTTGACAGACAGAGATCACAAGTAGGCAGAGAGGCAGACAGAGAGAGAGAGGAGGAAGCAGGCTCCCTGCTGAGCAGAGAGCCCGATGCGGGACTCGATCCCAGGACCCTGAGATCATGACCTGAGCTGAAGGCAGCGGCTTACCCCACTGAGCCACCCAGGCGCCCCAACCAATATTTACCTTTATTGGGATCTCCGTACGGCTTGGAGGTACTGCGTAGTCCCCTTTCACTTCCCTGCAGGAGCCCCTCGAGCGTCTCTTTCAGAGCAGGCCTGGTGGCCACGAGCCGCTTCCCGTTGTGTTTGTCTGGGGATGTCTTGATTTCTCCCTCCATTCCGAAGGGTGGTTTTGCCAGATACGGAATTCTTGGTTGACAGTTTTTCTCTTTTCACACTTTGAATATCTTGGCCCACTGCCTTTTGATCTCCAAAGTTTCAGACGAGCGATCTGCCCATAATTTTATGAATGACCCCTTGTACGTGATGATTCACTTTTCTCTGGTCACTTCCCAGGTTTATTCTTTGTCTTTTGAAAGCTTGAGTGTGATGTGTCTTGGTGTGGGTCTCTTTGAATTCATCTTATTGGAGCTTGTTGAGCTTGTTGGGTGCTTCCATTCACGTCTGTCATCAAATTTGGGGATTTTCCATGTATCGTTTCTTTATATATTCTCTCTGCCCCTTCTTTTGGGACATGAACAATGCGCATGTTGTTCCACTTGACGTGCCCCACAGGTCCTTTAAGCTCTCTCTTTGCTTTTCTTCATTTTTTTTTTTTTTTTCTCCTCAGCCTTGGTAAGTTCTACCATTTTATCTTCAGGTTCTCTGATTCTTTGGCCATTCAGATCTGCCCTTGAATCCCTCTAGTGAATTTTTCATTTCCATTATCAAACTTTTCAGCTCCAGAATTTCTTTTTGGTTTCTCTTTAGGCTTCTTAGCTCTTTATTACTATTTCCATATTGTTCACACATTGTTTTGTTTTCACTTCTTCCCTTAGTTCTTTGAGAAACTTTAGGACCATGTTTTTAAGGCCTGTCTAATATATCTGCCGTAAAGTATTTTTCGGGAATAGGTTCTGTTGAATTATTTTTTTCCTCTCCAATGGGACATACTTTCCTATGTCTTTGTATGCCCTTGGGCATTTGAATCTAATCATGTGGTAACTCTGGAAATCAGATTCTCCCTTCCACAGGGTTTGCTGTTTTTTATTATTGTTTTTGTTTTATTGAGTTTCGTTGACTCTCTGTAAGGATCCGGCTGAGGTGTAAACTTAATGTCTTGCATCTTTTTCTGAGCCTTTCCCTGGGCATGCAGAGTAACTTTCTGTTTCTCCCTGAATGTTCCACTGAATGTGAATATTCTAGTCTTTAATGTCTGGTTCCATGAAAGGTGACAGTGTAAAGTGGAGGGGATAGGAATAGGTGGAGGCCCTCTCAGTCTCCTGGAAGTCACTTCAGCTAGCCGGGTAAGGCCTTCAAAAATCCGGATGGGGAGCAGTGCGGCAACACTGGCTCTGTGCCCTTTCATACCTCTGTGATCAGAAGCTACAATTAGCAGTCACAGCACAGGTGCCCAGTATTTTGCAGGACAGGGTCCTTTTTGCCTACCCTAGCTACCGCAAATGGTGTGCAAGCTGCCTCAGGAACACGCGCACAGCTATCTGCCACATGGCTGGGGGTGGGGAGCTCCTGCTGTGCTAAGAGCTGAAATGAACTGTCCAAGCCTTTTCCTGGAAGTTGCAACCCTTCAACCGACTTGAGTTTCTGAGTAGTTGCCTTAGACAGATTCTGCCAGTGCAGTGGTCCAGGCGGGGCGACTGGGTCCTGGTGGGTCCTCCTCCTCCAGCTTCCCTGACTTCACCTCCTGTATGTACTCTTTAAGGTTTAATCAGTTGGAATTTATTTTGCTCTAGAGTAGGAAAGAAATACCTGAGTTAGGGGTCAGTAGACTTTTTCTTAAAGGGCCAGATAGTGACTTAACTTCTGTGGGTCGCACGATCTGTGCGGTAGCTCCTCTGCTCTGCCATAGCAGAAAAGCAGCCGTGGGCAGTAAAATGGGGGGGGGGGTGTGTGTGCAGAATTCCGGCAGTCCTGTATTTGCAGAAGCTGGCAGCAGACTGGTTTTGTCCCATTGCTGGCGCTCATTGACCTCTGCGTTGCATTCTCCATCCTCTGTCAAAAATTTGATTCTGAAATTTTACCCACTTGTGTATAGCTGGTTAGCTGGCCACAGGGTCATGGATGCTGGCAGAAGGCACGGGCAGTTTATGATAATAACAGCTGTAGCTGGAATGTCATTATTTACTCTGGTTCCGGAGTCCCTGGTGCTCCTGGGGCAGCTCTGGAAGAGCCAGTAACATCTCTGGATGTGCTATAGGAGAGGAACCCCAAGTTTAGGGAAAATGAAGCTCTTAGAGTTGACAGTAATCCTGCCTGACCTTTGTCCTAGAGGGACATCTCCGTATTACACTGGACAATAAACACACATATCATTGGCTCCAGAGAGAGACACTGTATCTTCTAAGGCCATTCACTGTACAAACCTTTTTGAGAAGATAGTATAGAATAAAGGCAGGCAGTGCTGCTTGCATGAATTCAGAGAGAGACCCCTGGAGTTCTGTCTCCCAACACCCCATCTCCATTCCTCCCCCTGCACCCCTGTCCCCAAATTGATGTGCCTAAAGCCTGCCTGGTGATGGTGTCTTGCTTCATTCAGTGTGGCTCTGCTGGGCTGCAGCTGTATTTCTTGGGCTCACATTTGCCCTGAGGCCAGGAATTAATGGCTTCATAACTCTGAGGCTGTCTGTAATTTCTGCCCCTAGATTTATAACATAGATTGAATTCTAAGCGTGTGTCACCCTCAGGCCTTCCCTTTTCCAGCCTCGTTGTTTACTGATTTTCAGATGGGAGAGAACTTCCTTTCGGAATGTGTTATCTGAGGATTAGTGGTCTGCACACGGGGCATAAACCCCTTTCTCCCTCTTCCTTCCTGCTCTGCGTAACTCTGAACTGGGGAAAACACAAGATGAGAACTTTGAAATATGGTAAGAGGAAGGCTACCTGGTTTGGGACTCCAGGAGCGGAAGAACGATAGGGCAGCAGGGTGTTCTACGTCTGTCTGTCTGAAGAGGAAGGCTGAGACCCCACGTTTCCTAATCCTTAATTTAGCAACAGGAAACCACCTAAGGAGGCTCATTAATGGAGTGGAGACGACAGAGGATAGAATCAGGGGTCTTACCATGTCAGTAGTATGATCTCTAAACAGCATAGCTCGATAGAATTTACCTGATCTGAACGACAGAGCAAACCACAAACAGGACAAAACTAAAGAAATCCACATCATAATACCTTAGAACTAATGATCTGAAAAGTAAAAAAGAAACGATCTTGAAAGAGGTTAGAGAAAAATGATGTATTAGTATTTATTTGACATCGGATTTCTCATCTGAAGTCGAGGAGGCCAGAGGGAAGTGGTACACATTTTTCAATTGTTGAAAGAAAATACGTGATGAGCATTAATTCTGTATCTGGCAAAACTGTCCTTCCAGAATGAAGATTAAATAAAGACATCCATGATGAGAAACAAAGAATTTGTTGTTTGCTAATCTGCCCTTAAAAACTGGCTAAAGGAAGTTCTTCTGATGAAATGATACAGATTATTGGAGCACAAAGGAAGTCAGGAAGAATGATGGAAAGATCAGAAATATGGGTTTGTGCAGGAGATGATCATTTTCCTCACGACTTTTAGAAATCATATTTGATGATTGAAACAAAATTAAAATACCATGTAATACTCAGGGCAATGATATTTCATTTAAAAGAGGAAAAGTTAAAGGGAGTGGAAGTGATATTTGCACACTTCACATGCGGTATAAAATGTTAGTAGCAGCCGACTCTGAGAGTCGTGTATATATGTAAGTGTACACACGCACACACACATATATATGCAGTATATACAGAAGTCCTGTATATTTGCAAGACTCAGAATAACTACTACAAAAACTATACAAAGAGCTGCCAACAACTCTGACAAAAGTTTACAAAGGGATACACTAAAAGAAAAAAACCCCCACAAGATAAGATGGGGTACTGAAAGTGTTTACATAACCTGCAGGAAATCAAGAAAAGAGTAATAGGTATGAGAACAAAAAAGGAAACAAGCAGGAAACATAACAGAATACCAGACCCGAGGACTAATAAATTAGTGATTGCTTCAAATGCAAATATTCTGAAGCTTTTATTTATTTATTTGAGAGAGAGAGCGCACAAACAGGGGGAGTAGCAGGACGAGATGGAGAAGCAGGCTCCCCGCTGAGCAGGGAGCCCATTCGGGCTCGATCCCAGGAGTCTGCAATCATGACCTGAGCTGAAGGCAGACACTTCAGACACTTCTAAATATATGAACTGGCAGGGGAGCCTGGATGGCTCAGTTGGTTGAGCGACTGCCTTCGGCTCAGGTCATGATGCCGGACTTCCAGGATCGAGTCCCGCATCAGGTTCCCCGCTCCTTGGGGAGTCGGCTTCTCCCTCTGACCTTCTCCTCTCTCATGCTCTCTCTCACTCATTCTCTCTCAAATAAATAAATAAAATCTTTAAAAAAAATAAATATATGAACTGGCAGATAACTGGCAGAGTGGATAAGAAACATAGGACCCCAGAATACATGGACAAGAAACTCACTTCAAACCCAGTGACGCGGGTAGGTTGAGTAAAATGATAGAAGGATTCATAGTGTGCCGCCAGTAACCCAGAGAGCAGGGCTGCCTCTCTCAAGTCAGATTAAGCAGACCACAGAGCCAGGAAACATACTGGAGACGGAGAACGACGTTTCATAATAATAAAAGGATAATCCACACTAAAGGAAGTTACATCAGACACTGGAGGCTTAGAACTGATGTAGTTGAATGGAAGAACCTTAAAAAAATAAAAATTCACAGTTACAGCTGGGGACCTTTTTTTAAAGAGCACACACGTGAGCGGCGGGAGGGGCAGAGGGACAGAAGAGGACCTCAAGCGACCTCCCTGCTGAGTGCAGAGCCTGACGACCCCGAGATCATGACCTGAGCTTGATCCAAGAGTCAGATTCTTACTGGCTGAGCCACCCAGGTGCCCCTTAGTTGGGGACCTTGAAACCCCTTTCAGCATCTCCTGGAACTACTTCACTGAAAATCACAAGGATATAGAAAATCCCAGCAACACTAGTAACTAATAGGATCTGGTTGACAGATGAAGAGCATCTTACCCAGCAACAGCAGAATATACAGGTTTTCAAGTGCCTGTGGAACACCGGCCAAGACAGACCGTGTCCTCGGCCAAAGAACAAATCTCAGTAGATTTATAAGAATTGAAATCATTAGGTTGTTCTCTGACCATAATGGAATCAAGCTAGAAATGAATAATAGAAACAAAAAGAAAATCTCTTTGGAAATTAAACAGTGCATCTCTGAAAGCCCTGGGCCACAGAAGAACTTGCAAAGGAAATGGAAAAATACATACAAGCAAATGACAGTACAGAAAAACCGGATGTGGGGGGTGAGTCAGGCAGGGGTCCGAGGGAGGTTTACAGCAGCAAGTGCTTACCCCGGAAACGCAGAAAGAGAACAAAGCAGAAATCGATGAGAATCTGAATGCGTGTACATGTGCATGGGAATCTAAATGTAAATCTCCGTAGGTGTTGATAGGTTAGAAGACAGTACGGGAAACGGTCACCTTCCCCCAGACTGATCTCTACGTGCCATGCAGTTCCCACCAGAATCCCGGTGAGGGTTCTGTAGAAATAGACAGACTTGCTCTCAAATTTGCGGGGAGTGGTCCTGGCCCTAAAATAGCTTTAGCAGTGTTGAGGAAGAGAAATAAAGTGGGAGGAATCACACACCTTGATGTTAAAGCTTACTGTGATGCCTGCTCAGCGGGAGCCTGCTTCTCCCTCTCCCTCTGCTCCCCCTGCTTGTGCCTCCCTCCCTCTCTCTCTGTGTCAAATAAATAAAAATAAAATCTCTGAAAAGATAAACTTCACCTCTTACATGAAAATTAACTGAAAATGGATCATGAACTAAACTAAAGCTATAAAAACTTATAGAAAAAATAGGTATTTTATTTTTAAAAGATTGTATTTGTTCATTTGACAGACAAAGATCAGGAGTAGGCAGAGAGGCAGGCAGAGAGAGAAGGAGGAAGCAGGTTCCAGGACCCTGGGATCACGACCTGAGCTGAAGGCAGACGTTTAACCCACTGAGCCACCCAGGCGCCCGAGAAAACAGTTTTAGAAAGAGCAGCGTGCCGTCCTTCTCATATGCCTCTGACCCTTTATCCTCTGGGACGTTCTCATATGCCTCTGACCCTTTATCCTCATAGCCCTCCGGTATTCAGTGTGCACAGCACCCCTCTGGGACGTTCTCTCCGCTCCTGCACGGCCAGCTGGCTCGGCGTCCATCTCTCGGGCTCCAGTGACACCATGATGGACACTTGGCTCTTCTCTGCTCGTCCAGCATCTGGACCTTTTCGTGTTTGGGGAATTCTGTGACATTAGCTTTGTTGAGCGCAAGGACCCACTGCCTGCTTAAGAAGCCAAGGACGAGAGACACTGTTGCCTGGTGTCTCGGGCTGGCAGTGGGTGTAACAGGATCATTTAGGGTGGTGCTTGCCTTTGCCTGAGACTTGGAGTGTGAGGTGAGTGAGGAGGAGGACCTGGGACAGGGACACCTCGTGCTTGGGCTCATGGCAGCAGCCTCTGCTTTTCAGGGCTGGTGCCGTGATGTGTCCCGAGAGTGATGGCGTCTGAGGGATGGAGGCCTGGTCCTGCCAGCCGGCCTTATTCCTGCCTTTCTAAAGATTCCGTGAGCTGTGGGGTCCTATTAATAAATCCCTTTTCTTTTCAGCCACAGTCAGTTTCTGTTGCTTGCAGGAGACTCTTGATTGATTCAAATACCCTATTGTCAAAGCAGTACCCATTTTGCCTCCTTTTTTTTTTTTTTTAAGATTTTATTTATTTATTTGACAGACAGAGATCACAAGTAGGCAGAGAGGCAGACGAGGGTGGTGGGGGGAGCAGGCTCCCTGCTGAGCAGAGAGCCTGATGCGGGACTGGATCCCAGGACCCTGAGACCATGACCTGAGCTGAAGGCAGAGGCTTTAACCCACGGAGCCACCAGGTGCCCCCCATTTTGACTCTTTACTTGACATTTCCTCGTACTGGATCATGGTTGGGGCTCGGTCTTACTCATTCTTGTACATTCAACACCCGTCCTCGAGGTTCATCACCTTCTCAGTAATACTGGAATCTTCAGGTCTTCAACTTCGTTTCTCCTTCAGTGCTGGTTTCCCTCTGACTTTGGCATTTGGAAGGCTTTTTAGTTTCCGGTGCTGTTTGCAGGATTTGAATGTTTTGTTTGCCTTTTGGATATTTTATTGGGAAGTTGAAAGAGAATTTGCAGTTACCTTGAACAGTATTTTTTCTTACTTTTCTTTATGCAAGTACCAAGTGAGATGGACAAGGGAACCTTTTTGATCAGGGCAAAAAATAAGACTTTGTGGTCGACCAACATAGTAATCAAGCTGGTAGATTTTTTGGTAATTTTCTTTCATTGTGGATAGCATTATAATGTTAGCACACTGATATATATATATCACACGCACACACACACATGCACACACACACGCACACACACACATGCGCGCACACACACAGGCTCCTCGCATCTCGTTTGTTCCTGTTGATGATTCAGTCATGCCTCAGTCGCAGCTGACCTGAGTCAGCATCACATACCTCCTTAGCACCCTGCCTCTTTCCTCCGCTAATGGGACCCAAGTCACCATAACCTTATTTGCATAGCTTCCCCCCAGATTTCGCTCTTACAAAATCCAGTCTGTCTTGCAGAATTTCTAGATGGAGCTTTCTGATGAGACCTCAGAAAGCTTGGGAATATCTTTTGATTCTAACCCTAAGTTGACCTGCATTATTTCCTCAACTTTTAATTCTTACTACACTCACCGTGGTTTTACGACTCATGTATTAAATAGTGTCCTTTTGGGGAAAAATATGTCTTTCACGTTCATGCTGCTGGTCCCCTTAATGGTCTCAGTATGTTCAAGTTCTGCCCTTCAGTTGACACAGACTGTACTTCAGGGTGCATGCCCTTGCCCACCTCCCTTACTCGAAGCAGAGACACCCTTTCGCGTGCGTGCTGTGGCCGTCTTCTTGGAGCCTGTCATACCTACCCCTTGGTTTTCTGGATTATTGGACTAACATTATCTGAGGCAGTTGAATGGATTTGAAAGTGCAGGCATCAGTGGCCTTCTCTGTAGATCTTTCAGAGTTAATGAATCATAGTTGATTTCACTGGGTTTTAGAAAACTTAAAGGACCATCAAAACCCAAAGCATCATCAAAACACTGGAATGTTAATTTTCTGCGTCATGCCGATACCAGTAGGGGTATTTATGGTTATGAAAGGCACATTTTTTTCTTAAATATGATGTACTTGGTGTTCTGTTTCCTTGCCTTGAGGATTTTATCCAGATTATCATTTGTTTTTTCACTTTCGCAGTCGATGCTCCGGGGGAGAGGAGGTTGCTATAAACATACGTTCTACGGCATCGAGAGCCACCGTTGCATGGAAACTACCCCAAGCTTGGCCTGTGCAAATAAATGTGTCTTCTGTTGGCGGTAAGTGAAAATGAATGGCTGTGGTGACCAAATATGTGACCTTCTGTAATAATCCATTTCTGTTCAGCATGGCATGCAAATTTACCTGAAGCTCTGCTGTCTCTATAATTAACCCCCGTCTTCATTCCTAATACAGTCGTGCATTTGGTTGTTTTTCCTTGATTAGTTTTTATCAGGGGTTTGCCGATTTTTTGTCTTTCATGAATCCTCTGCATTATATCTTTGTTTTCTTGTTCAGTAATCTACTACTATTTTTTTTGCCCCCTCTTCTTTTTATAGCTTAGATTGTTAACTTAGTAATATTAGTCTTCTATAAGTCTTTAATCAAAAATTTTCATCTAAGTACTTCTTCAGCTACATTCCATAGATTTTGATTAGTTAATTATTTTTAAAAATTTTTAAAATTTGAATATAGTTGACATACATGATAGTTTCAGATGTGCAGCATAGTGATTCAACAAGTTTACGCCCTACGCTGCGCTCCCCCTGACGGCAGCTCTCATCTGTTACCGTACCACACTGTGACATTACCCTGGGCGGTATGCCCTGTTCTCTACCTTTTCTTCTTCTTCTTTTTTTAAAAAATATTTTAAAAAGATTTTTATTTACTTATTGGACAGACAGAGATCACAAGTAGGCAGAGAAGCGCAGAGAGAGAGGAGGAAGCAGACTCCCTGCTGAGCAGAGAGCCTGATGTGGGACTCGATCCCAGGACCCTGAGATCATGACCTGAGCGGAAGGCAGAGGCTTTACCCCACTGAGCCACCCAGGCGCCCCTCTACCTCTTATTCCTATGATGTATTTATTCAGTAACTGGAAGCCGGTATCTCTCACCATCCCTCATGCATTTTGCCATCTCCCATCCCCGTCCCCTTCTGGTAACCATCATTTCTCTGTTTTTATAGTTCTGATTCTCTTTGTTTCTTTGTGTATTCATTTGTTTTTAGATTACAAATATAAGTGGAATCATATGGTACATTTGTCTGTGTCTGTCTGCCTTATTGCATGATTGCATGTAGCGTGATACCCTCTAGGTCCAACCAAATAGTCACACACGGTAGTGACTCATTCTTTTTGTGTCTGAGTAATAGTGCATTGCACACGTGTACCACATCTTCTTTATCTGTTCATCTATTAGGGGACACTTGGGCTGCTTCCATATCACGGTTACTATAAATGATGCTGTAGTAAACAGCGGTACATACATCTTTTTGTGTAAATAAATGCCCAGGAATGGAATTACGGGATCATATGGTTATTCTGTTTATAATTTTTCAGGTAACCTCCATACTGTTTTCCACTGTGACTGTACCAACTTATATTCCCATCAGCTGTGCACCAGGCGTTCTTTTTCTCCATACCCTTGCCAACACTTGTTATTTCTTGTCTTTTTTGTTCTGTTCTGGCAGGTGTTCGGTGATAGCTCCTGTGGTTTTGATGCGCATTTCCTTCATGACTGGTGACGCTGAGCGTCTTTTCATGTGTCTGTTGGCCATCTGGATGTCCTCTTCTGAAAAGTATCTCTTTAGGTTCTTTGCCCATTTTAAATCAGATTATTTGCTTCCTGGTGTTGAGTTGTATGAATTCTTTATATATTTTGGGTATTAACCCCTTATCAGACACACCAGTCTCTTTAGTATTTTCTCCCAGTCCTTTGTCAGTTCCTTTTTAATTTCCTCTTTAGCTCTTTGGCTCATTCTCTGCCTGATTCTCTCTGATTTCGTCCTTGGCTTTCTTTTATTGCTCTGCATTATAGTGGTAGGAAAAGTGAACCATCTCTATGTGTTCATTAAATACCTGTAGATTGACAGCTTTATATTCTTGTTTTTTGTTTTGTTTTGTTTTGTTTTTTTAAGAGAGAGAACTTGCAAGCTGGGTGCAGGGTCAGCGGGGTGGGGGGAGGAGAGACGGGGAGAATCTTCGAGACAGGCTCTGCCAGAGCTGGCTGCAGGGCTCTGTCTCACAGCCCTGGGATCTTGAGCCAAAATCAAGAGTTGGACGCTGAACTGACCGAGCCACTTTTGTATTCTTTGTCTCTGACCCTGGTCTCCTTTCCGAGTTTTCATGCTCTGTTTGCAGTTGCCTATTGGATATTTTCTTCCCGCTGATCCCCAGGTCCTTCCACAGTGGGGTTCATTGTGCCGTCTGTGAACCTCCTCCTCTGGTTTTGTTAAGGCACCATTAGCTGTCCAGTGGCTTAGGCTGAAAAGCTCTACTTTCTCTAACTCACTGTATCCACTTGTATCCCAAATTCTGTTTTACATTCTTTCTTTCTTTCTTTCTTTTTTTTTTTTTAAAGATTTTATTTATTTATTTGACAGGCAGAAATCACAACTAGGCAGAGAGGCAGGCAGAGAGATAGAGGGAAGCAGGTTCCCCGCTGAGCAGAGAGCCTGATGCAGGGCTCTATCTCAGGGCCCTGGATCATGACCTGAGCCAAAGGCAGAAGCTCAACCCACTGAGCCACCCAAGCACCCTCGTTTTACATTCTTAATATTTCACCCTTTAGCAAACAAAATGATTTAATACCTGCCAGTCTATGCCATTTTTTCATTTATCGTATTGGTACAAGAGCTATAATTCTTTTTTTAATTTATCGTATTGGTACAAGAGCTGTAATTCTTTTTTAAAAAATGGTTTTATATCATTGATCATAAAAGTTATCCATGCTTGCTATAGAAACTTTTAGAAAATACTAGAAAGTATAAAATATAAAGAGAAACAACTCTCTGTAATTCCAGAATCCAGACAAATCACTGTTAATGCCTTGGAGCATTTGCTTTCTTTCTCTTTTTTCCCCCCCGAGTCTTATGTTTTCAACAACATGGTTGAAATCATTCTCTACTTTCTGTTTTTTATCCTGTTTTTATTTTTTTAAATATAAGACTCTTGCTCTGTCATTAAATTCTTACAGGCATAAACTTTTTGTTTTGAAATAATTCTGGATATACAGAAGACTTACAAAGATAGTAGAGTTTCTGTATATTTTTCACCTAACTTTCCCTAATGTTAATTAGGGAGCATTAACTATGGCCATTAACATTAACTGTGGAACAGTTATCAAAACAATTATCAGAAATAATCAAAAAGAAATTAACATTGATGCAGTGCTACTAATTAAACTAGAAACTTTGAGTTTCATTAGTTTTCCCACTAATATGCTTTTTCTTCCAGGATGCAGTTTGGGATCCCTCATCACATATAGTCGTTATATCTCTTTAGTTTTCTGTCGTCCGTCACAGTTCTTCAGTCTGTCCTTGTTTTTCATAACCTCAACACCTTGGAAGACTCCTGGTCACAAATCTTGTCTAATGTTTTCTCGTGGTTAGAGCGAAGTTATGGATTTTGGGAAACCACCATAGGGGTGATGTGACCTTCTCAGCAGGTCCTATTCAAGGGATACATGATAACATTCTGTCCTGTTGCAGTGGTGTTAGCTTTTATCATTGGATTAAGAGGGTGTCTGCTAGGCTTTCAAGTGTAAAGTTATGCCTTAAAATTTTTCCCCTTTGTGTAATTAATAAATATTTGGGAAGGTACTTGGAGTCTATGCAAATATGCTGTTTCTCTTTAAGCATTTGCCCACTAAATTTTTCATTCATTGGTGGATTATTACAAATTATTACTTTGGTGTTCCACTGATTTTTTTTTTTACATTTAATAATTGGACTGCTTCTTTAAGGAAGACTCATTTCTCCCTCATTTTAAAATTTATTATTATATTAGTTTGGACTCAAGAAAATCCAGTACTGTTGTTTATTTACTTCATTGCTCATATTTTTCTAGCTTTGGCCATTAGTAGCTCTGTTGGGTCGGCTTCCGTGTCGGCTTCCGTGTCTTTTCTTGCATTTACAACAAACACTTGGTATTATCTGATTCCAGAAGAGGCTCCAGGTCCAGCTTGTGTTTTTCCTGCCCAGCTTTGGGGTCAGCCACTTTTCTAAGGAGCTCTAGTTCCTCTTACTGAAGAATGATACTTAGACTCTGAAATTTGGGTGCTGATACGCTCCTTTATATTGGGGTATTAGTGCTTCCAGGGCCTCTCAGCAGATAGAAGTAGAAAATGTGTATGTATCTCTCGGTGTATGTTAAAATACACAACTGAGAGTTTTTACTAGTATCTTCCACTCCTATCAGCAAACATAGAGTTCATTCTATTACTCCTTTTGTGCTTTTTGGTACCTTTTTTCTTGGACAGTCAGGAACCCAGCCTGGCCCTCATCATCTACAACATAGTAACTTCAGCCGTAGTTATGTGCATGTGAACGACTTCAGAATTACAGACTCACACCTTTGTGAGAAATAAATTTATCGTAGGATGGATTTATCTGGCTTTGGCATTAGGATATTGCTAATCTTATAGAATGAGTTAGGAAATGTTCCCTTCTCTTACGTTTTTGGAAGTTTGGGAAGAATTGGTATTGATTCTTAAAATGATTACAGGAATTCACCAGTGAAGCCTGTTTTGGGGCTTTTCTTTGTAGAGAGGTTTTGAATACTGATTCAATTACTTGTCATAATTTGGTTAAGATTTTCCATTGCTACTTGCGTCAGTTTGGGAATTTGTATGTTTCTAGGAATTTGTTCATTTCATCTAGTTTATCTAATTTATTGGCATATAGTTGTTTATAGTATTATCATGATCCTTTATTTCTGTAAGATTGGTAGTGGTGTACTGCTTCATTTCTGAGTTTACTGATTTGAATCTTCTTTCTTTTCTTTCTTTTTTTTTTTTTGCTCAATCTAGGTAAGTGTTTATTGGTGTTGATCTTTGCAAGAACCAGCTTTTGGGTTCATTATTTTTCTCTTATATTTTTCTGTTCTCAAGTTTCATTTGTTTCTATTCTGATTTTTGTCATATCCTTCCTTTTGCTGCCTTGAGCCTAGTTTCCTTCTCATTTTTAGTATTTATGGTGTGTAGGTAGGTTATTGATTTTTTTTCATGTGAGTGTTTACAAGTACAGATTTCTCTCTGAGCACTGTTTTAGCAAAATTCTGTTCATCTGTAGTATTTTGTAATTTCCCTGTGATCCTCTGGTTGTTTAGAACTGTTGCTTAATTTTCACTTATCTGTTGGTTTTTCAGTTTTCTTTCTGTTCTTTATTTCTGCTTTTATTCCATAGTGATTGAAGACAATATTTTGTATGATTTCAGTCTTTGAGAATTTATTGACACTTGTTTTATGGCCTAACATAGGGTGCATCCTAGAAAATGATCTATGTACAATTGAAAAAAATGTGTATGTTTTGGGGGGGGTGTTTTGTTTTGTATATGTCATAGGTATTATTGGTTTATCATATTGTTCAAATACACTATTCCTTTTTTGATCTTCTGCCCAGTTCTGTTACTTAAAATAAGGTTTTTGAATTTTATAATTATTAATATAGAACTGTATTTTTCTTTTCGCTTATAAATTTTTGTTTCATGTATTTTGGTGCTCTTTTTTTAAGTATGTATGTACTTATAATTGTTAATATCTTCTTGATGGATTGATCTGTTTATCAATATATAATGTTCTTCTTTTTCTTTCCTGATGGTTTTTGACTTAACATCTGTTTTGTGTTATATGAGTATAGCTATGTCAGGTCTTTTTTGATTACTATTTGCATTAAATGTTTTTCTTCCTTTCACGTCTGTCTGTGTCTTTGGATCTGAAGTGAATCTCTTAGGCAGTATATTGTTGGATTTTTTTTAAATTCATTCTGCCAATCTCTGGCTTTTAATGTAGATAATTTAATCCATTCACATTTTGCTCTTTGTTTTTGTGAATTTTATATCTTTTATTTTGTACACCTTATTACTGTCTTCTTTTGTGTTTGTTTTTTGGTTATGTACAATTTGACTCCATTATTGTTTCCCTTTCTAATACATGTTTTAGTTATTTTCTTGGTGGTTATTCCTCTGGGGATTAAAACTAACCTCTTAAATTTACAAGAGTCTACATTTAATTTTCTTTATCTGTGGATGTATACAGTTCTGTGAAGTTGCACGAATGCTGCATTAGCAAATACTAAACTGACTTTTAGGGGGATAAAGGGTTAAGTTCTTGGAGTCCTCTTGTCACAACGTATTTGCCATCTTCTCAGTATTTAACTTTGTTCTCTGTGTTTCTGTGTAAAGATGCCTTATTTTACATATACTTTTGATTCATTAGCATTGAACTTATGGCCAACAGCATTGTAATTCATGCCTGAATGAAGCTTATCTAACACAGATATTTTCCCTCAAGGCACATTGTAGTTTCTTGTGATTCAGAACACTACACTGCACTTTAGCCCTGCACTTGGGAGCTGTTTTAAATAGCAACATCGCTAAGAAAAAGCACAGAATGCAAAAAGTGGGACATGAAGTTGACTGCCAAAAGAGCATCATTTGCAGTATAAAAGCTTAAACAAGAAGGCGAAGAGAACATTGTGTTGTTTGACCTCATTTGGGATGTATGTACTAGACTCAGATTTTTTTGCTGCTTTGTGAATGACCATGAATGACCATAAATATTGACACTAAAGTATTGATTTTGGGGTTTCAGATAAATTTTAGGAAGTAGGTAATTTTGCAAATATGGCATAAGCAAATAATGAGGATTGACTTTATTTTGAACAAAGACCACCTTTGGTTCAACAGTATTCAAAAACTGGTCATACAAAGCTTCATTCCTTCTCCTTTGTGTTGTCACAGGTTACAACTTTATGCATTGTAGGCTTATTAACAGATTTATGATTTTAGTTTTATACATTTATTTTTTTAATTGTATAGGGAAAAAAGAGGTGCTAGAGTCCAAAAAGTTCAGTTATACAGACTTTTTTTGTATTTGTGACAAGCTTTACGTTCTGTGTTTCTTTGTGTGGTGCTGCAAGTCTATCTAGTGTCCCTTCCTTTCTGCTTAACAGGGCTGCTTTTAGCATTTCTCGTAGTGCAGGTCCATTCGTGCTGGACTCGCTCAGCTTTGCTTCTTCTGGACATGCCTTGTGTTTCCTTCAGCTTTGACGAATAGTTTTGCTAGATACAGAATTCTTGATTGACATTGTTTTTCCTTCGGTTTTGACAAATAGTTTTGCTAGATACGGAATTCTTGGTTGACATTGTTTTTCCTTTTAGCATTTTAAATATGTTATCTCACTACTTCTTGACTTACATGGTTTCTGCTGAGAAATGGGCTGTTAATCTTACTGAGGATCCCTGGTATGTGATGAATTCTTCTCTTGCTTCCTTCAGGATTCTTGAAGGCTTTGTCTTTTAGCAGTTTGGCTATAATGCGTCTTGGTTTGGATCTCTTTGAATTTATTCTGCTTGAGTTCATTGAGCTTGTTGGATGTGTAAATTAATGTCTTTTATATAATTTGGGAAGTTTTTAAAGTTTTAAACCATTATTTCTTCGTGTATTCTTTGTGCCCCTTTCTCTGTTTCCTCTTGGGACTTCCATTCAACATATGTTGATATTCTTGGATGGTGTCGCACAGGTCTATAAAGCTACATGCACTTTTCCTTTTCCTGCTCCTCAGACTGGGTGATGGACACATCTTCAAGCTTACTGATTCTTCTCAAAGCCTGCTCAGTCTGCTGTTGCAACCCTCTCGTGAATTTTTCATTTCAGTTATTTTACTTTTTTAGTTCTGAAATTTGGTTTCTTTTTTATTAATTGTTTTCATCTCTTAATTGACATTCTGTGTTTGTTCAGACATTTTACTTGGTTTCCTTCAGCTCTTTGACCATGTTTAAGACAGTCGACTTAGTCTTTTTCTAGCAATTTAAGTGTGATGTTTGTGCTTCTTCAGGGATAGTTTTTATTATTTTCTCCTGTGAATAGGCCATACTTTTCTTGCTTCTTCATATGCTTTGTGACATTTTCTTGAGCACTGCACATCTTGGAGATTATGATGTGTTAACTCTGGAAATCAGGTTCTTCCCATTGTTCAGGTTTGTTTTTGTTGCTTGCTCTGGATTTTAGTTGTTTGCTCAGTGAGTTTTCGAGACCATTTTCGTACAGACTCTGTATTGTCTTGGGTATTACCTGTGAAGCCTGTGTTTTAGCGGCCAGGGAATGTGTTGATAGAGATCTCCTTGAGCACCTGGAGTGAAAGAAAAAAAGAGGAATAAAAGCCCTTTCCCAGTCTTTGCAGATTGACTGTGTGTTGGGGGCATTCCTTCAAAACTTGGCCACGCTATTGCCAGCTCTGCCTTTGTCTTCACTTCCTATTTGTGCTGAGCTTGAAAATCAGTTGTGGGTGAAAGTTTAGTGTCTTCTCAGGGCTTTTCTTAGCATGGATTCTGTCTGGGTGTGCAGTAGGCTTTCTTTATTCCCCGGTGTATGGGATGCTTTTTCAGTGCTTTGACTCACCCGGCGCTCTTCCTCCGAGCATTTCTTTTCTTTTCTTTTTTTTTTTTAAAGATTTTATTTATTTATTGGAGAGAGAATGAGTGAGAGAGAGCATGAGAGAGGAGAAGGTCAGAGGGAGAAGCAGACTCCCCAAGAAGCTAGGAGCCCAATGCAGGACTCGATCCTGGAAGTCCAGGATCATGACCTGAGCCAAAGGCAGCTGCTCAACCAACTGAACCACCCAGGCGCCCTCTCTGAGCATTTCTTTCCAGGCGTTCAGCTAACTGTTGTTTTCTTGAACTGTAAGGCTTTGGTGTAGTCAGCAGCAGGTTGTTTACTTATCTACTGAGATCTGTGTGGAGTTCCTTTTTTTAAAACTATGACTACAGAGTTTTTTTGAATATAGATGGATGAATAGTATAATGAACAAAAGCCTGTTGTGTTCCATTTGTCTACCCTGGTTCTATTTTGATGCAGATCCCAGCCATGATATTGTTCTGTCTGTACATACTTAAGTTGATAGATAGTATTTTAAAAAAAGACCTTTTAAGAAAGAATATAGCCGTAATACCATCTTCTTATATTAAATTTTCATCTCCTATTAAAGGGAATGCATGTATTTTCTTTTCTAGTTATCCAGGGCTATAGGAAAAAACAAACAAGCAGACCTGAAAAATATCTCTTTGGACATCCTGTTAAATCAGTGGTTTTCAACTGGAGCAAAATTGCTATTTTTCACTCTGTGGGGAAACCTTGGCCATTTGACAATGTCTGGAAGCATTTTTAATTGTTAAAGCTGAGGGCGGTATTTCTGGCATCAAGTAGGCAGAGGTCAGCGGTGCTCTTAAACATCTTAGAATACACAGGAAAACCTCTACAACAAAGAATTATCCAGTCCAAAATGTCAGTTGTGTGGCCACTGAAAAGTCCTGTGTGCAGTGGGCCAGAGGGACTTTTCCAGTAAGAAGGACTGCGGCGATGTGATGTCATTAGTCATAGAGTCTGTGCTTATGAAACTTAAAATATTGTAGGATGAACATTTGCCAAACAAAAGCCGTGGGAGCATGCGGACTGACGTATCGGATCACGTAGCACCTAGCTCGAAGGAGAAGGAATCAGGGGCTTTGTGTCCCAGTTCTTGCTACATCACCTTTTACAATCTATTCTAAACCCTCCCTGAGATTCTCGACATGAGTCGTTGTGTGTGTGTTTGCTTTTGTTTGTTTCTTTTTGAAGGCCAAGATTCAAAAGAATGGGATTTAGTGGGTGGTACCCCTTGCTTGTGTTACCTCTTTACAGCCAGTAGGCAGTCCTTCAGTTTCCGAGGCACTAAATTAACCCAGGTGTTAATTTTAATTTTAATTTTTTGAATATTTATTTATTTATTTGAGAGAGAGAGAGAGGGAGAGAGAGAGAGAGAGAGAATGAGCAGGAGGGACAAAAGGGAGAGGGAGAGAAAAATCTCAAGCAGATTCTGTGTGACCCGAGCCAAAACCAAGACTCAGACATTTAACTGACTGACCACCCAGGTACCCCTACCCAGTTTTTAAAAAAGCAAATGATATACTTAATGAAGTCATTAATGAGATTTTAGAGAAAAGTAAGTGGAGAGATTTCACTAACCATAGCTTCTGACAAAGAAGTACTAATACACTAACTTTAAGATTAGAATTCACCATCTGTCTCAGTTACAAATAATTTAATACACATGTTAGAAAAGGCCCAGAGAAATAGACTTAGATGCTTATGTGAATGTTTTATTTATCTTTATTTCATTTTACAGGTTCTTAAAAATAGCCTCTGATCCTCAGTTTCCTAACTGTAAAATAAAACAACACCTTCCTTTCAAGGTTGCTCTGAGGCTTAATTGCTTGGGGGAGATGATGCATGTGAAAGCTCTTCAAACTGCCGTATGATGTGCAGATGTGAGTTTTCCCTAATGAATTTCTGTAGCTTTATTTGGATAATATGCGTAGCAGATGGTTATAGATAGATAAAATATTATTACTCTATTAATTTTCAGGAGCTGTTGAGTGCTATGTGTATAGATAGCCCAGATTTACCAGTTTGTCTCCTGTTTTCTGGTCATGTAAGTGAAAATTTTGTACTTTGAAATTTCAAATTCAGAGTTTTATGTGTCTTGAACAAATAACCTGATTACAAAAATGGGCAAAGGATCTGAACAGAGTTTTCCAGAGAAGATATACAGATGTCCAATAAGCACATGAGAAGGTAATAATAGTCCCAAGTTGGGAGGTGCCTGGGTAGCTCAGTGGGTTAAAGCCTCTGCTTCAGCTCAGGTCATGATCTCGGGGTCCTGGGATCGAGCCCTGCATCCGGCTCTCTGCTCAGCAGGGAGCCTGCTTCCCCTTACCCCTCTGCCTGACTCTCTGCCTACTTGTGATCTCTCTCTCTGTGTCAAATAAATAAATAAAATCTTTAAAAACAATAGTAGTGCCAAGTTGGAAATAAGTGAAGTACTCCTCAACTGATGAATGAATGAATGAACAGAATATCCAACCCGTGGAATACTATTTGGAAATAAAAAGGAATGAAATAGTGCATAGTATGACATGATGAATCATGAAAACGGGCCGCTAAGTCAAAGAAGCCCATCACAAAAAAACATAAATAGTATGGTCATATTTCTTTAAAATACCTAGTCTAGAGAAACCTGTAGAGACAGGAAGTAGGTCAGTGGTTGCTTGCGGCCTGGGTGGATGTGTGGATTGAAAAGTGACAGCTGAGAGGAGCAGGATTTCTTTTGGGGAATGACAAAAATACTCTAACATTGACTCGTAGTGATGGATGCACAGCTCTGTGAATATACTGAAAGCTACTGGATTGTACACCTTAGATGAAATTTTATGGTATGTAAATTATATTTCAATAAGGCTGTTAAACAGATTTTGCTTGAGTGGCTCAAGCTGGGTGGCTCACTTGGTTAAACATCTGCCTTCTGCTCGGTCATGATTCCAGGGTCTTGGGATCGAGTCTGGCATCGGGCTCCCTGCTCCGCGGGGAGCCTGCTCCTCCCTCTGCCTCAGCTGCTGCTGCCCCTGCTTGTGCTTTCTCGCTTTCTCGCGCGCTCGTGTGTGCTCTCTCTCTCTCTCGCTGACAAATTAACTAATTTAAAAAAAAAAAAGAAAGTGACATTTCGACTCATCATAGAAAGTTAAAAAAAAAACATTTTGCTTGAGTAGTAAACATAAGTTTTAAAAATATATTTTAAATGTAGTTTGAAAGGTCACCCTTGCATATAGTGAAAATGCGAAATGTATAACTCCGTGACAGTTGTCTTCTTTTCATTCTTGTCTTCTCCTCACTTAAGCTTTCGGAGATACGCCACACACCTGCGCATGGGTTTGTGGGTGTGCGTGTCTTTGTTCACACGCACGCACAAGCAGCAGGATGCCGTACAGTATTCTGTGTCTTGCTCTTTTTGCTCTCACTTTGAGAGATCCGTTCATCTCAAAGTGCGTGTGGATTCAGAACCAGCTCTTAATCTGCCAAATTAAATCACTGTTTGGAAAGCAGGAAAGAAATATGTTTAAAGGGCCTTTGTCTTTAAAGTCATTACTAAGGTCTGTGTCTTCCACAAAAATTTCCTCCTTCTCTGTATGTTAAGAGGATTGTCATATAATTTTGCTCCAAAGTAGTATTTTATCACTATTATTGCTGTGGTAAGAACACCTAACATGAGATCGGCTCTCGTCACAGAATGTTACGTGTACAATACGGTATGGTTCCTGTAATACGGTCCAGCAGCAATCTGGAACCTGAATCCAACGTAACTGAAACTTTGTATTTGTTAAAAAGCAATTTCCCGTTTGCGCCTCCTCTAGCCTCTAGCAGCCATCATCCTGCTGTCTGCCTCTGTGTGTTTGCCTCTTCTGTAGACTCCGTCTGGGTGCTGGGTGCTGTCATGCGGTGTCTGTCTTCCCGCGGCTCGTTTCGTTTCAGCATGATGTCCCCAGGCTAATCCGTATGTCACACACGCACGGCAGGATCTCCTTCTTTTTTAAGGCGAATAGTATTCCACTGCATGTACCTACCGCATTCTCTTTACTCACATGTACTGCAGTGAACATGGGAGTGGACGTCTCTCTTTGGGATTCTGGTTTTAAGTCTTTTGTAGAAGACACAGAAGTGGAATTGCTGTGTCATATGATTTTCTCTTTTTAATTATTTTTAGAAACTTCCAGACTACTTTCCATAGTGGTAACACCATTTTTCATTTCTAATAATGCATGAGGATTCTAATGTTTCCATATGCTTGCCAATGTGTATTATTTTGTTTTATTTTATTTTTATTATTTTTCCTGATAATGGCCATAGCAGTGGGTATGAGATGATGTCTTACTGTGATTTTGCTTTGTTTTTCCTGGTGATTCATGATACTGAGCATCTTTTGATATACCTGTTGGTCATTTGTAGGTCTTCTTTGGACAAATGTCAAGTCCTTTGGCCATTTTAAAATTGAGTTATTATTAATATTATTTTCTGTTGAGTTAATGGGATCCTAAGTATATCTTGGATATTAACCCCTTATCTAGTTTGTAAATATCTGCACCTTTCACAGGTTACCTTTTCACTCTGTTGTTTTTTAATTTTTTTGATCTGGATATGCTTTGTTGTTTGTTTTAAGGCAAATGAACTTAAACTGTTCCCCTTAATTTTTTGACGTCCTCTTTTTGCTCTGGTAGAAGATAAACAGCAAATAAATGGATCTGAAGAACAAAATCTTAAAGAACTGGTGATTAGGTGGTATTGTGTATGGCAATATTATCAATCAGATATAATTGAAATTGTTAGAAGTTTTATCTGAAATTATTTGTATAAGATCAAAAAAGGAGAGAGGGAATAAATAATATTAACTAATGAGAGATGATATTTGTTATTATAGATGTCTCAAGGATTTAATCTTTTCATTAGTTAATATTCATCAATTTATTAGCTAATCAATATTTGAAAATTTGGAAAAATAAAATTCTTTGTAAATTTATTTATTTTAATACATCTGTGGAGTTTCTTCAGATTTTATCAGTTTTAAATGCACTCATTTGTGTGATGGGTGTGTGTGTGTAGTTCTGTACAATTGTATCATCTGTTTAGAATTGCATATCTAAAACCACAATCAAAATACAGATCTTTTCTTTTTCCTTCCTCTTGAGGCTGCGCCTGCTCCTTGGTCCTCCCGGCTCCTAGTCCTGGAAATCACTAGCCTGCTCCCATTCTCTAAATTCCTTGTAAATTTAGATTTTCAAAAGTAATTGAAGAAGAATGTAATTCTGAGTACTTCTGTAATCACTGTAGTAATGGAATGAGTAGTTACAAACCATTATCAGAAAGAAACCAGACGTAGATGGTTTTACAAGTAAGTTCTAGCAAACATTCAAGGAAAAGGAGTTCTCCAGAAAGCAAAGGGAAAAGGAACACTTGTAAAATAATTTTAAGAAACTACTATAACCTTGATACCAGCCCAGAGAACAGCTTGGAAAACAAAAATTTCAGTGCAGTTTCACTCATTTACTGGTGTAAAATCCTGAACAGTACATTAAAATACGGAGTCCGGGGCACCAGAGTGCCGCAGTTGGTTAAGTGTGGGACTCCTGATTTCAGCTCAGATCATGATGTCAGGGTGGTGAGATCGAGCCCTGTGTGGGGCTCCGTGCTGAGGGGGAGCCTCCTTAAGATTCTGTCTCTCCCTCTGCCTGCACTACATGGCCCCCACTCCAGGTACTTTCCCCCTCCCTCCTAAAACAAAACAAAGAAACAAACAAAAAACCCAGAGCCCAGCATCGAAGAACAATGAAACAACGATGCATCAAAAAACGACAAAAGACCATAGTCAAGTTGGGTTTAATTTTTTTAAATATAATTTTTTTCTTTTTAAAAATTGAAGTATAATGAACATATAGTATTGTATGAGTTTCATGTGTACAGTATAATGATTCAACAACATTTTTTTAGAGTGTGATCATGGGGGCGGGGGCAGACGGAGAAGGAGAAAGAGAATTTAAGCAGGCCACTATACCCAGCATGGAGCCTGTAGTGGGACTTGATCTCACAACCCTGAGATCATGACCTGAGCCGAAATCAAGAGTCAGAGGCTTATCCGGCAGTCACCAGATGCCCCAAGTGATTCAGCAATTTCATACATTACTCAGTGCTTGTCAAGAGAGGTGTCTTTTTTTGTTATTGTAGCTGGCTGTGTAATTAGTACTCCACTGTACAAATGTTTTGCATTTTTATTACCTATTTTGGACACAAATTATATCAAGTTGTGAATCAGTATTAAGTATGAGTCCTTCTTTCCTGTGTTTTCAACGAGGGTTAGTGTTGCAAGGGAAGAAAACCTTTCTGGGGCGCCTGGGTGGCTCAGTGGGTTAAGCCGCTGCCTTCGGCTCAGGTCATGATCTCAGGGTCCTGGGATCGAGTCCCGCATTGGGCTCTCTGCTCAGCAGGGAGTCTGCTTCCTCCTCTCTCTCTGCCTGCCTCTCTGCCTACTTGTGATCTCTGTCTGTCAAATAAATAAATAAAATCTTTAAAATAAAAAAAAAAGAAAGAAAGAAAACCTTTCCTTATGTGGCAGGCTGTGTGGCGACTTCTGGTATACCCTTCATTCGCCTTCCTGTAGTGCTAATACCTTCCCCGATGATGGGACAGTTGTGACGTCCAAGAAATTAACATTTCTTATCAATTGCAACAGATAAAATACTATTAATGAAACTGGAGACGTTGAGATTTTGCCAGATTTGCCATTACTGTTCTTTCTAAACGGTTCGAGGATCCACTCTAGTATCCTCGAGTTGCTGTGTCTGTCTTCTCCAGCCTGTGGCAGTCCCTTAATTCTCCTTGTTTTCATGGTTTTGGCACTTTTGAAAAATACGTCAGGTATTTTGGAGAAGGTTCCTCAATTTATATTTGATATATTTTTGTTATATATTTGATATACTTTTGATATATCATTTCATTATCTATTTGATATCTTTTCATAATTAGAATGAGATTATGGGTATTTTGTGTGAGGCAGTAGTGTTCTCAGTACATCAGACCTACCGGGGCGTGCACGCTGTCAGTTTGTCTTATTCCTGAGGACGTTCAACGTAGGTCCAGAAGTTATTTGTTTTTGTTTTGTTTTCGTTCTAGCTTTTGGATATCGCTTGTTCTAGCACCATTTATCGAACGGATTATTCTTTCTCCATTGAATGGCCTTTGCGCCTTTGTCAGAACTCAGTTGGTAACACATGTTGGGTGCGTTTCTGGTTTCATTTGTCTTGTTGATCTGGGAGTCTCTCTTTGGCCAGTACCACACATTCTTACGTGTAATAAAGATAGTAGATTTTTGTGTGTCGATCACGTATCTTAGGCATTTGGTAGGCTCCCTTACTAGTTCTCATGAGTTCCAGTCTGTTTTTTGTAGATTCTTTTGAATTTTTATGTAGATAAACATGTCATTTGTGAAAAGAAAGTTTTATTCCCTTTTCTGGCTTCATTTCACTGACTAGGATTTACACGTTATCCAGGAGTAGTAGAAAGGACTTTCTTACGATGTTTCAGATATTTAGAGGAAGACATCCCTTCTTTCACCATTAAGTCTGGCATTAGCTGTGAGGGTTTTTGTTTTTTTTTAATCCCCTTCATAAAATTAAAGAAATTCCCTTTTATTTTTAATTTGCTGCAAGTTTTTGTCACGAGTGGATGTTGAATTTTATTAGATGCTTCTGTGGAGTGATTGGTTGTTGCCTGCTGAACCAGCTTTGCTGTTGCCGGGAGAAATTACCTGGTTGTGACACATTTTCCTTTTCACGTGTTCCTGCATCCAGTTTGCCTGGGTCTTTATCTGTTGCACTTCTTTAGGTTTCTGTCTGCTCATGGGAGGTGTAGGTCTGTACTTTTCTTCATAACATCTTAATGTGGTTTTTGTATTTCAGTGATGCTGGTCCCATATAGTCAGGTCCAAGGGTGTGTGTGTGTGTGTGTGTGTTTTCAGATTTATTTATTTGTTTATTAGAGAGAAAGAGAAAGGGAGTGGGGAAAGGAGCAAGAGAGAGAATCCCCAAGCCAACTCCAGGCTGAGCATGGAGCCTGACGTGAGGCTTGGTCTCACAACGCTGAGCATGACCTGAGCCAAAACCAAGAGTCAGACGCTTTACTGACTGAGCACCCAGGCACCCCCATTTTTTTTTTTCTTCAGGTCTTATGTTTTAACCTGATACTATCCTTTAACTCGTGTTGAAAGTGATTGTCAGTATGGTTTGATGAAATTTTACATTTGTTGTTTTTTCATTGTCCTGCCTGCTCTCTTGTTAATTGAGTATTTTAAATGGTTTTATTTTATGCCCAGTCTTGACTTATTCTTTATAAACCTTTAAAGTATTTTAGAGATTCTCCTGGGGTTTAGAGTGCACATCCTCAGTCAATCAAGTCTTCAGATGACACACCACGGCGTGTGTAGTGTCAGGATTTTACAGCAGCGTTTCTTATTCCCCTCGACCATCTTGGGCTTTTGTTGGTACAACTTTTACGTAAGTTATGAACACACAGTACATCATTATTCTTTTTTACTTACACTGTCAGTTATTTTTAGGGCAATTAAAGGTAAAAAAGGTAAATATCTTTTCCTTTTCCTCCCCCTTTCCCAGTGCTCATTATTTCTTTGTACAGATTCAGGTTTCCTTTTAGTTTTATTTATTTATTATTTATTTGACAGAGAGAGAGACTGCAAGCAGGCAGAGAGGCAGGCAGAGAGAGAGGAGGAAGCAGGCTCCCCGCTGAGCAGAGAGCCCGATGCGGGGCTTGATCCCAGGACCCCGAGATCATGACCTGAGCCGAAGGCAAAGGCTTAACCCACTGAGCCACCCAGGCGCCCCCAGATTCAGGTTTCTATCTACTTTCTTTAGTTTGAGCAGTTCTCTTTTAACATCTCTTGTATGTACGTTGTTGAGAAGGAAGTCTCTTGGATTTGGGGTGCAAAATTTTCCGTTTCTGAAAGATACTCTCACTGGGTGTAGAATTCTGGTTGATGAGTTTTGTTTCTGTTAGACACGCTTCTTGGATGTGTCGTTGCAGTTTCAGCTGTTTTCTGATGAGTTGTCACATGTAATTTTTAATCTCTGTTCTCATGTAATGTGTCTTTTTTCCCCTCTAACTTAAAGATTTTTTCAATATCTTTTGTTTTCATCATTTGGATATGGCATTTTTAGGTTGTTTTTTATTTTTAAAATGTCCTGGTGGTTCTGTGACCTTCTTGGATCTGTGGTGGTTTTTCATTATCTGTGAAAAACTGTTAGTGATTGTTTTTCGACTATTTCTTCTGCTTCTTTATCTCTGCTTTCCTTCTGGGATTCCAGGTATGTGTATCTTGGGCCTATTGTTGTTGTCCCCCAGCTCTTGGACACTGTGTCACTTTTTTCCCTTAAGGGAAAGAAAGAAAACTTTGTTAAGAAAGAAAACTTTGGGGACGCCTGGGTGGCTCAGTTGGTTAAGCAGCTGCCTTCGGCTCAGGTCATGATCCCAGCGTCCTGGGATCGAGTCCTACGTCGGGCTCCTTGCTTGGCAGGGAGCCTGCTTCTCCCTCTGCCTCTGCCTGCCATTCTGTCCGCCTGTGCTCGCTCTCTCCCCCTTTCCCTCTCTGATAAATAAATAAAATCTTTAAAAAAAAAAAAGAAAGAAAATTTTGTGTTTTTGTTGGCTTATTTGTACCAGTCTCCAAGTTTTTTGTTTGTTTGTTTGTTTGTTTGTTTACTCTTTGTCCTCAGCTGTTACTAGTCACTGCTGAACCTGTCAGAAGCCCGTTTTTTCATATTTAACATTTTCTTTGTTACAATTTCCGTCTCTGCTGAATTTACGCACCTGATCTTCCATGTTACCCACCTTTTCTGTTAGGGCTTTTAACATAGTCAACGATTGTTGTAAAAATTCCCCATCACATACTTCAAGCACTTGTGTCAGGAGTTTGTTTCTGCCGACGGCTTTGTTGGAAATGTGTTGTTTTTCTGTGCCTCCTATTTTTTGTTGTTTAAAGTCAGACTTCTTATCTATTACGTTACAGACTGAGGTGCGCCGCGTTTCTGTGTTTGGAAATCAGTTCACCTTTCCCTTCTGCATGGCCTTTCTCTTCGGAGTTGAGGTTCATCGAGTCTGGAGCTGGGCTCGAGTTGAGACTTGCTGTTTCTGTGCGAACCTCGTTCTACCACTGGCTTTAACATCCCATTAGGCGATGCCGAACGTGTGGCCTGGGGGCTTCTGTGACAGTTTTCTCCTCAGCCTCATCCGTCCTAAGCATTGGATGTTCAGCTGGGCCGCCTCTCAGAGGGCCAATTACTGTGGCTTTGGACCTCTTCCAGGAATATTCTGTTAGCATTTAGTGGATGCTTGTTAGCCTGGTGGCGGGGGACTGAAAGGAAAGGTCGCGCATTTCTGACTGTCCTATTAAACCTCAATCTCAGCCAGGCACTTCTCCAACTAACCTTCTCTGCTAGATCTCACGAGCCAAGCCAGAAAACACTGCTATAAACAGCTAAGCTCTTAGGGGGAAACCAACCCTGATGTTACGACTTTATGGTTTCACTGCTGTGACTTTATGGTCTTACTGCTACCGCGTAGTAGATGATGCGCTGAGACGTCACTCGAGTCCTTTAGAACTCTTGCCTCTTCTTCTCAGGCACCACACCAACCCAGTGGGCACCGAGTGGCGGTGGAAGATGGACCAGCCTGAAGTGATCCTAAAGGAAGCCATTGAAAACCATCAGAGCATGATTAAGCAGTTTAAAGGTATTTATCTGCCCTCTACAAAGGAATGCTAATTAATGTGAATTAAATTGGCTGAGGAGTTGCCTCTTCGACAGGATTTTGTTCCCACTGGCAAATTTTCATATAGGGAAGTGAAAACTTTGTAGAAATATTACATGCATTTTGGCTTTTTTGGTTTTTACTGACAACTTTTATGTCCCATATGATGGAAAAACTAAGAAAATTTCATTCAGAGCTTAACAATTTAGAATATTGCACACTTAGCCTGTAAGTTTTGCCTGGGAGCGTATCATCATCCTTCCTAAAAATTCTTGATATTGTTCTATCTTGGTAAGCACAAAGCAGCTTAATGAATGGACAGGAAAGTTTGGATCATTGGAAAAATCTTAAATATTATCAGTAATGTAGTATTGGGAAAGCATTTTTTATTAAACGACTTATAAAAAGGAAGGATTCTATTAATATCATGTGATCCATAGTATTGTGAAAATTCTGCCACTCGATTTCTAGAATTTCCTGATTCAGTTCTGTTTTATATTAAAAGGTATATACTTTACTGGAGGTTACCGGTTCTCCAGCTGTAGTGAGCATCAGAATTATCTGGAAAGCTTGTTAAAACAGATTCCTGGCTTCCTTTTCCAGAGATTGGTCCAGTAGGTCTGGAGGTGGGGCCCAAGTGTGTGCGTTTCTGAACCTTTGCAGGTGGTGTTGGTGTTGTGGAACTGGAGACCCCGCTTTGAGGCCCACTGCTGCAGATAGATACGGTGGACTTACAAAGCGTTGGCTTTCTAGAGTGGTAGCTGCCTATGCTGAACTGAAATTTGTTAGGTTCCCTGAGAAATCTGTGTGTCTGTCTCCACCTACCACTTGGAAGCCCTTTTCTGCTCTATGTTCCTTGCCCTTCGCTACGCAACAATAAAACGCGAATCTCAACCAAGGTTGTGTTGATATAGACACTTTTGTGGTGCTAACTTCATATGTGGGAGTCCTTATAAACCCCAGTAATTATCATTTTGAAGATCAAATGATTCTTTTATGTGAAGAAATTTGTCAGGCCACTCCTTCTTGAGATTAAAGTACTTCTGATAAGTTGTGTGTGTGCGCGTGTGTGTTTAAATTTATAGGCCACTCAGCCAGTGTCTTCAGTTCTTAGTAGACACTGGCTGGGTGGCCTATAAATTTAATTCAGTCGTAACACTCTGGAGGTAGCACTAGACTGCACAGGGTGAGGGTTCAGGCCTGTAAGTCTGCCCCACGTCAGACCCCGATCTCCAGTCCGGGTTGTTCCCTGCACTTCTGAGTGACTGGCTGTGAACGACAGGTTCCTGCTACCTCCTGTTCAGATATGATTAATTTACTGGAGCGGCTCATGGAACGCAGAGAAACACTTATTTACACTTACTGGACTCACCAATTTCTTATAGAGGGTTTTATGGAGGATTCAGAGGGACGGCGAGAGGAAGAGGTAACATGAGGGAAAGTGTGCAGGAGCTTCTGTCCCAGTGGACCTGGAGTGGGTCACCCTCCTGGCACATGGAGGCACTCACCAGCCTGGCAGCTCAACTCTCACTGCTCACGAGTTTTTAATGGAGCCCAATATGGAGCCCTTCTCCCCTTCCAGGAGCTCGGTGTCTGTGATGGAAGATTCCAGACCTCTAATCACTTATCTCTCTGGGGACCAGCCCCGTCCTGAGGCCATTTAGGGGCCCTGAGTCACCTCATTAGCTCTGCTGTGCTCCACAGGGGCTCCTTCTGAACGACTAAAGACACCGCTTTCACTCAGGAGATCCCAAGGGCTTTAGGAGCATTGTGCCATGAACCAGAAGACCAAATATATAGCTTATTATAGCTCCGTTATTTCTTATGAAAAATTGAGAAAGGTAATGCAAATGCAGATTAATCAGTAATGATTTATTAAGGATAATCAGTCAATAGTTACACCTTTATTTTATTCTTCATGAGTTTTCTAAGGAATGTGGACCTGTGCATATTATTCAACGTTCACTGATTTAAATGTTAATCATCCAAAAGACACCTTCTCAGAAATATCCAGAATATTGGACCAAATATCTGGGCATTGTGGTTCAGCCAAATTGACACATAAAATTAGTTATCACAGATCTTAATATCAGAACCAGGCAAATGCCAGTAATTTATCTTCATATTCTAGTAACTTTGTGTTGTTTTAGTGCTTAAGGAGCCCATCGTACCGTTCAGTGATGGGACGAGATGTCTGAGAATGCGTGATTCGCTGGCAGCTGGCGATCTTCCTGCGTGATTTGTGTCCCAGGCAGTTTGTGTGGGGACGATGCAGCCTGAGGAGGAGGCGTTCACTCTTGCATTCGGAGATGTCCTTGGGGCAGGATGACAGGTTTTGTTTTGGTAGTTATTTTTCTGACAGGAGCATTTTTGCAAATTCACTTTAACTGGAAATCAGTGATGAATAGATCATAGGGCCGACTTTACTCGTGTTAGTAGCACGTGTCAGGTGAGCTCAGGGGGCCTTGTTCTTTGTTGTCGCCTCGCCTGTTTGAGGGGCTTGTCCTGCGCAGAAGGCGTATCTGATTGGCAACCTCGTACTTACTTTAGTCTGTAGGCATCTCACATGGTTTGTCATTAGGTTCCCATGTGATAAGAAACAGAAGAGCTTTAAAAAATATATGTTGTCGGGCACCTGGGTGGCTCGGTGGGTTAGGCTTCTGCCTTCGGCTCAGGTCATGATCCCAGGGTCCTGGGATCGAGCCCCGCATCGGGCTCTCTGCTCAGCGGGGAACCTGCTTCCTCCTCTCTCTCTGCCTGCCTCTCTGCCTACTTGTGGTCTCTCTCTGTCAAATAAATAAATAAAATCTTAAAAAAAAAAAAATATATATATATATAGTCTTATGGGGGAAGATAGATAAAGGATTGGAGAGAGAGAATAGAGCCTATCTGTGGACAAGTGAATCCTAAATTGGGGTTAAAATGCCTAAGGGAGGGAACAACCCCCCCCCCATTCAACAATGACTGTCGACTTCATTTTTTTTTTTTTTTAAGATTTTATTTATTTGACAGAGATCACAAGTAGGCAGAGAGGCAGGCAGAGAGAGAGGAGAAAGCAGGCTCCCTGCTGAGCAGGTAGTCCGACGTGGGGCTGGATCCCAGGACCCTGAGATCATGACCTGAGCTGAAGGCTTTAACCCACTGAGCCACCCAGGCACCCCTGTCAACTTCATTCTTTTTTTTTTTTTTTTTAAGATTTTATTTATTTATTTGTCAGAGAGAGAGCGAGCGAGAGCGAGCACAGGCAGACAGAGTGGCAGGCAGAGGCAGAGGGAGAAGCAGGCTCCCTGTGGAGCAAGGAGCCTGATGTGGGACTCGATCCCAGGACGCTGGGATCATGACCTGAGCCAAAGGCAGCTGCTTAACCCACTGAGCCACCCAGGCGCCCCTGTCAACTTCATTCTTAAAAAACCTTTTCTAGAGTTTACTTTGCCCTAGTAATTTCCCCAAAGGATTCTTTTTTCACATCTTAATTACTTGACATAGTGTTACCATCTCAGCACAACAACTATTCATTTAATCAACAATAAATTTTCCACAGGGGTTTTCGAGTTGGAACTGGTTGACCTTTGTACACCGACACTCATCCAAGTGCCAGAGCAGTTCTTCTTTACAGTAGCAGGCGTTGTAGAAAATGGGTTTCTGTTGGAAGCTGTGCTGCGTGTAGGCACGTGGGCATAAAGGAGCTCTCATTCGTTGTAGTTCATGTTTTCACAAAGGGTGAGAGTTCTCTTGGTCTTCAGTGTTTGGATCATGGTAACTCTTTGTTAATGCTTTTTAAAATTTCATTCCAAGCTTAAACAAAACATTACTTTTTTGAAAATCTGTCTTATTGCTGTAATAATTATAGTAAACCTGGGTGTGATACTATAGTATTAAAAGAGAAAAAACTCTAATTATTAAAGGATGAAATACATAATTTGTAAAAATTCAGAGCTTTTCTACAAAACTGGTGGTAGTCCGCAGCCCTCAACAAGCACACAAATGGTTTTCTTTTAAAAAATACCGCAATGGGGGTGCCTGGGTGGCTCAGTGGGTTAAAGTCTCTGCCTTTGGCTCAGGTCATGATCCCAGGGTCCTGGGGTTAAGCCCCACATCGGGCTCTCAGCTCGGCAGGGAGCCTGCTTCCTCCTCTCTCTCTCTCTGCCTGCCTCTCTGCCTACCTGTGATCTGTCAAAAAAAAAAAAACCAAAACCAACAACAACAACAACAAAAAACAACAACAAACCACAGTGGGCAAAATTATGAAATTTTAGTATTTCAGAATATTGGTTATGTTTTCTCTCTTTTTGGCAGAATCTAAACCATTCAGATGCATGGTTGTTTATGTTGTGGTAGTCATCAGGCAATGAGATATTGTAACTTCGCTCAGTCTTTATCAATGGTTCTAGTCTTAAGTTTTCTCTTTTTTTATGAACCTGAATGCCTCCTGCATTAAGTGAAATCTCTGTGTTTTGTCTTTTATTCATCCTAGGGGATAGGGTATAAGTAAAACAGGTCCCGTCCTTTCTGAATGGTGAGCCCCTGAATTCCTCAGTAGACATGGGTCTGCAGACGTGGCTTAACTCGGGATGCAGTTCCCCACCGAGGCCCTGCAGGAAAGTTCCCCTCTCTCCCACACCACATTAGTTTTCCCATTAGAGCACCGGTGCTCTTACCTTGTGCCGTCTGGTGGCTTGAGAAAACAAAACAAAACAAGGAATGGAGTATTACTGGTTTCCTTGGTTAGAATTTGGGTTGTACTTTCCTATAGGAGAAAAAAAATTCAGTTTGCCTAATTACCACTGAAATAGATTCCTTAGTACTGTAGCTTAGGGTTATTGCTGATGAATTTGGTGTTGGGATTTGAATGGTAACTCAATCTCCATTTTAATGGTATTTTATCTGTGGGAGTACAGATTTTAGGGTTAAACAGAAATGTTCTAGGAACATTATAGGCAGTTTTCAGAGAATCAGAGCCAGTTATTTCCTTCTTAGTTGGTTATATTCTGGATATCCTACGTTCATCGTCTCTTTAGAGGTTCAGCATTAACTTACTCGTGATTCCCCTTGTTCTGGCTTGGAATCCTCTGGTTTTCAGTGTGCTTTTCTACCTTCTTTCTCCACGGGTCTGGTTCGGTCGTTTTAGGGTTTTATTTTTGTGGAGGGGAGACTTGGTCGTGGGTGTTGCTGCCTTTTCCCTCTGAGTTTCAAGCTTTAGCCAAGGGGCCAGCCTTGCACAGATTTTGAAGAAATTCTGATTTTTTTTTTAAATGTTTCCCTTTTGTGCTTGTTCTCAATTCTGAGGGCAATTATTGTCTCTTCAGTTATTTAATTGAATCACTAAAATAGCTTTCTCTCATGACCTTTATTAGCTTTCCCTTCAGACACATGCAGAATTAACTTTATATTGATTACAAGTGGGTCCGAGTTTCAGTGCCGCTCAGCATCTGTTCGGAACGCGGCCTGTCGCCGCACACGCTCCCACGGCAGGAGAAAGTGCTCCGGAGTGGGCTGGAGGTTTCCCTCAGGCGGTTCCCACCGGTTCAGCGGTCAAGTCCTTGTCAGGCACGTCCGCAGTGTCAGGCACGTCCGCAGCGCTGAAGGTGCAGACATGTTTTCTTCTCTGTAGTTTCACTTAGATGTGAAGTGATGCAGAATAGAGGGATCAGGGTCTCCGACAGACGGTTTTCACACACAGGGTCTGCTGAAGTGCGCGTCCAGAAGAGACATGGGGGTGGCGAGGAAGAGAGCACCACCCGCGCATTGTTCCTGGAGGTGATCTATGAGAGCCTCGCGGTGGAAGTGACTCTATCAAAGACCTACGTGGCATTTACCCGGGAGGGTTCTAGGAAGATCTTTGGCCTGGGACTGTATTGTTTATGCAAAGAAAGAGAATATTTTATGTCTAATTGCCCCACACTTTAGAATTAGGCCCAAATACCCTTTGCTGAGCAATATATTGTGTTAATTTTGTGTTCCTTGGTTTTATTGCTGTGACAGAAGGAGGACACTTCTGGCATCTCAAGTGTCTGCTTTGGCACCTTCGAGGGAGATAAAGTAGGCTTCCTAGTTAATACGAGGACCGTAGTGTTGTCCAGGACGGAAGCTGTTCAGGATAAGGGAAATGTCAGAAAGTTGCTTAAGGAAAAAAAAAATCAGAATACGAAAGCAGAGTTTAGTTGTGAAGAAAGGCTTAGGGAAATGTGAGAATGGAGAGAGAGAGAGAGAGAGAGAGTGTATGTGGGAGAGACAGACTCTCCCCATGTGAAAAATAGTTCTTTAGCTTCGTTACTGAAATGAAGTGTTTGCTGGTCCGTGGTCTCTCTTCCTGCTCTGGGGCTTTTTTCTATTAGAAATTTAGAGGATGTCTTGTTTTCTGACCTACTTCCTTGAGGACCGTGAAGGAAGCAGGTGACTGAGTCCCCGAGGGCCTTGTTTTGGGGAAGATGACTGTACTAGCCTCTGGCAGTGACCATGAGGTGGAAGCGTGCTGCTGGGAAGGAGAGACCCACGGGTCTCCATATTCTTCTCAACACTTTACTTTTTGAGAAAATTAAGATAATTTTTAAATCCCAGAATCATTACTCTTTTAGGAGATTTACTTAGGGGACTTTTTTTTGTCTTGGTTTTTGTTTTTGTCGATGTCTAAATGGGCAGGTTGACTTTTTCGTTCAGGCTCTCAGAGACAGGGACAGCTGATCCTTTGCTTTCACGCTTTCGTCTTCCCCAGCTGCTCCTCGGTCGTGTCCTCCGATGACCCCTCTTCCTGTCCCTAGACCCCTGCGTCGTCTAGCTCCCAGTCCACTTCTCTGTCTGCGCTCACTGCCCTAGCTCGGACCCGGAATAGAAGTCCCATCTGTTCGCCAGAATGCTTCCTTCCATCCAGTGCATCCTTCCAGACTGCAGGCTTGAACGCGGGACGCTCTTTCCCACACAGAGAACAGACACATCGACTTCACCCTTCTGCAGTTGAACAGAGGTGGTTCCTGACTTGTGAAACCCGTTACCCTTAGAGACTTTGTCTCCGGTGGTGGCAGCTCCGTTGCTCTGGCCCAAAGCTTGTGGAAATCATTAATGACCTTCTCTCATATCCTTCCTCCAGTCCGTTAGAAAGTCCTACTGACTAGAGCCCATGGGTCGATCTCTTCCTGCGGCCTCGGCTGTCACCATTGCAGTGGAAGCCGCCATCATTTCTTGCTGAGGTTACGCAATAGCCTTTTGCCAGAGGAGCCTCTGTGCTCCTTTGTCCTCAGCTTCGCGGCCAATCCGATCCACACACGTGGAAGGAAATTTAGGTCATGGCACCTTCCTCCAAACCCTGCAGTGCTCCCTGTGTTTCTCAGGTTGCTTGGAGCAGCCTGCTCCCACCGCAGGGCCTTTGCTCTGCCAGCCACTGCCGACAGTGCTCTGTCCTTCCTGACTCCCTGGGCCTGAGCCTCATCTCTTCAGGTCAGATCCCAGCTTCCCGGGGCGCTTCTCCAGACTGCCCTGTCTTCACGGCAGCTGCCTCTTCTTTGGGTCCTTGACCTTCTGCACCCTGCTCCACCTCTCCTGTTCCACATGCGTCTCTCTTTCTCACACACTGAAGATGAGCATATCCTGGATGGTAGCCAGGAGCCACATATGGCCCTCTGCATTTTAATTAATGAAAATTAAATAACATAAAAAATCTGGTTCATCATCAGTCACACTGACCACATTTTAAGCGCTCAAGAGTCACCTGAGGGGGCACCTGGGTGGCTCAGTGGGTTAAAGCCTCTGCCTTCGGCTCGGGTCATGGTCTCAGGGTCCTGGGATCGAGCCCCACATCGGGCTCTCTGCTCAGCAGGGAGCCTGCTTCTCCTTCTCTCTCTCTGCCTCTCTGCCTACTTGTGATCTCTGTCAAATAAATAAATAAAATCTTAAAAAAAATAAAGGAGGCACGTGTGACTGGCGGCTGCTATGTTAGATTGTACAGAGAACATTTACAGCATCTCAGAACATATTACTGGACTACAGTGGTGTAGAATTTACAGATTTATTATGTTTGGTGTTTACTTTCTTTCTCTCATAAGAATATAAAATTCATAAAGGCAGAGGTTTTTTCTCTAAATAGAGAAATTACTTATAAAATTATTGACTGTAGAAAAGTTACCTAGAACACTAGTTGACCCATAGTAGTGATCAATAAGTGTCTGCTGAATTGAGTGGAATTACCGTTTTATTTGAAATACAGGATTGAGGGACGCCTGAGTGGCTCAGTTGGTTGGGCAGCTGCCTTCGGCTCAGGTCATGATCCCAGCGTCCTGGGATCGAGTCCCACATCCGGCTCCTTGCTCGGCGGGGAGCCTGCTTCTCCCTCTGCCTCTGTCTGCCATTCTGTCTGCCTGTGCTCGCTCTCTCCCTCTCTCTCTCTGATAAATAAATAAAATCTTTAAAAAAAAAAAAAAAAGAAATACAGGATTGAATTTGTTTCATTCACAAAGTAATTACTAAAATAAAAATATTTTAATAATTCTGTTAAATTGAATGTAGCTGCCATTTTTGGAACACTTGTGTGCTGGGCCTGGTGCTGCCCTCGGGATTTATTTCATTGACTTCTTATAGACGTTGGGTATGGGGTTGCCCGGGTGGTTGAGTTGGTTGTCGTCCAGCTCTTGACTTAGCTGAGGTCATGGTCTCAGTGTCCTGAGATCGAGCCCTCTGTCCGGCTCTCCATTCAGTATGGGGTCTGCTTGAGGTTCTCTCTCTCCCTCTTCCTTTGCCCTCCCCTTGCTTGTGTACTCTCCCTTTCTCTAAGTAAATATATATTTTTTTTTAAAAAGAGGGGTGTGTGTGTGTGTGTAAAATTCCCAACTGCAGATCAGGGAATGGGCATAGAGAGGTTGAATGACTTGACCAAGCTGAGTGGTACAGCCAGAACTGAGAACCTGCCACACAGGATTTCCCATGCTGACGGCTTAGCCAGTGCTCAGTTACCTAGTTCCTGCGTGTCAGGTCAGTTCTGCCGTTCAGGTTAAATCTGTCTTTCTACTTTCTGCTCATTGGGGGAATTAAAGTTAATGATGTTTTTTTATAAAAAGGAAATGTTATGCTTATGGTTGAGTTGTTTTGGCAACACACAGTGAGTTAAGGATCAGGTTTTTTAAAAAAACTTGATTCTTAAGATCTTAGATTGCAGTTATCTACAAAAATTATTCATTTAAAAATACTGATGGGAAATACGTTCTCAGCAGACATCAGCTGCCACATTTAGGCCACTCTGATTTTAGCCTGTGTTGTGTTAGCTTGATCTCTTGAGAATTTAGTTGCAGTTGCTTCTTTCCACGTAGACAGTGTGTGTGTGTGTGTGTGTGTGTGTGTGTGTGTGTAAAAGAAAATCACTTCCTGGAAACTAAGGTACAAATGAGCAGTGAAATCTGAATTTATTTTCTCCAGGTTTGTCGTTGTTAAGGGGATGTTGACTGGGATTCAGTCATTGTAAGAAACCAAGGTAACGGCTGGAATAAATTTTTAGTGAATGTTTCTGGTGTGCCAGGCACTCTGCTAAAGCCTTTGACAAGCATTATCTCAATTAATGGCAACAAAAGTTCAACAAAAAGAGGGACTTGTTACAGTTCAGGCAGTTATGTTTCCCAGGTGGTTGGTAAGTGACTGAGAGGGACTGTGAACATGGGTCCCCCACCCTCCGTCTCCCCGAAGAATCTCTGTCCTTCAGAGACTGTGTGCTTTGGAAAAAACCTAGAGTTAATTGATAGAAATGTCTGAAGTAAAGGTGATACATTTTATTTCCTTTGTTATACTCTAAGTCTTCCAGATTCTGTCTTAGATTGAGGGACTGTCATGAGTGCCTTCTCAACCCACTGTGTACACGGGGGTCAGATGGGGAGTCCCATCCCCAGAGGTTTTGATTTAATTGGTTTGGGATACCACCTGGACATTGGGAATTTTTTTTTATTTTAAAGATTTTATTTATTTATTTGACAGACAGAGATCACAGGTCAGCAGAGAGGCAGGCAGAGAGAGAGAGGAGGAAGCAGACTCCCCCCTGAGCAGAGAGTCTGATGTGGGGCTTGATCCCAGGACCCTGAGATCATGACCTGAGCCAAAGGCAGAGGCTCAACCCACTGAGCCACCCAGGCGCCCCGATGTTGGGATTTTTAAAAGTGCTTTGGGTAGGTAGTTCCAGTGTCCCGTGAGGGCTGAGGGCCCGTGGTGTGCCAGTGTTTCCAAACTTGATCGCACTGTGATCCTGGGAGCTTTCAAAGCCACTGCAGCCCACGCTTCTCTCCCAGGATTGGGATTTAATTGGTCTGTGCTGGGGTCTGGAGTTTGGAAGTGTTAAGATTTCCCAGGTGAGTCCATTATGCAAGCAGATGTGGGACCTTCTGGGTTTGTGCAGTGGTTTTGGACCTTGGTGCACATTAGTATCACTTGAAGAATTTTAAAAACTCCCATAATCCTGGTTCACACCCACCCCGATTAAATACAGTCTTTGGCAGTGGACCTAGTTTTTGACACTCCTGGTGATTCCGGCATGCGGCCAAAGGGAAGTTCAGGATTCTTCATTTTCTCTCCTGTATACTTTTGGACCAACTCCATTTAGTTTCACGGTTCAGAATACTTGCGGAGTAAAGGGAGAAATGATGGGTCTAGAAGACGCTTTTCCTTATATTGAGTTCAGCTTCCTCCCCTCATATTTTTATTGTCGTAAAATATACAAAACACAATGTTTACCAGTGTGGTCATTGTAAAGTGTACGGTTCAGTGTCATTAGGTATTTTCTTGATATTGTGCAGCTGTGACCACTGTCAATTTTCAGAACTTTGTCATCATCCAGGACAGAAGTTCTGTACCCAAGAAAAAATAACGACTCGTTTCTCCCTATTCCCAGCCTCTGGTAACCTTCCACTTTCTGTCTGCCTGAATTAGCCTATTCTAGGGACCTCAGATTAGTGGAATCATAAGTTCGTCCCTATGTGTTGGCTCTTTTCACTTAGCACAGACTCGTCCATGTTGCCACCTGTCAGCATCACATTCCTTTTGCAAGGCTGAATAATATTTCATCGCACGTTTACACTAAATTTTGTGTATCCACTTAGCTGTTGATAAACATTCGAGCTCATTTTCTTAAACCAACATGAAAGAATACAGAGCTAAGCAAATTACGGAAAGGGATGTGTTCCGCATTCCAGATCGTTAGCTAACGGAGTTCGCTTCGCCTGCTCATGTCCCTGTAGTTCAGTTAGGGTTGAACTGAAGGGGAGATTCCTGATCTTTCTGATTTACTAATTCTAGCCCTTTCCCCTCCCCCTTGTTTTATATTATTTGGATGGTTTCAAAAATGAATTTGCCTTCTATAACCAAAGAACCATTAAGAAAAATTAAAAATCTTTGGGGCACCAGGGTGGCTCAGGTCGTGATCTCAGGGTCCTGGGATCGAGCCCCGCATCAGGCTCTCTGCTCAGCAGGGAGCCTGCTTCCCCTTCTCTCTCTGCCTGCTGCTTTGCTTACTGCTTTGCCTACTTGTGATCTCTCTTTCTGTCAAATAAATAAATAAAACCTTTAAAAAAAAAAAGAAAAATTAAAAATCTTTCATTAAGAAAAGTGAAAGTGATATTCTTTCCCCGTGTTTCCTAGAGCTTGTTCTTTTTCACTGTGTTCTCCAGGAGTTCCGGGTGTCAAAGAAGAACGTTTTGAAGAAGGAATGATGGTAAAGCACTGTGCGTTGTCTCTGGTGGGAGAACCCATCATGTACCCGGAAATCAACAGGTTTTTGACACTACTCCACGAGTGTAAAATCTCTAGTTTCCTGGTCACAAATGCACAATTCCCTGTGGAAATCAGGTGAGCCATCCAGCTTATTAAGATACTCTGCTAGGATCTGTGTTTGACAGAAAGGCGTTAATGTGTTCATACAGGGCTTGTTGATTACCAATTACATACACGTGTTAGTCTTTTAGGGGTGAGAGATAGGCCTACTCTTAAAAATTCACTCTATTAGGGAAGATAATATTAGTAAAAAGAATAGAGGCACAAATTAATTGCTGGGGGAATTCAAAAGAGAATGCAGTGTTTTTTCCAGAAGGGTGAAACTTCTCAGAGAAGCCACTGTTTTAATTGGAATCTTAAAGGTAGGAAGCTGTAGTTTTTAATAAGAACCTCCTGAGAGAGGTAGGAAGTTAGGGTGTTTGTGATACCATTATGTAAATATAGTTCATCTGGACCACAGAGTGTGCGAAAGAGGCTGGCAGCTGGAAGCCAAGTTGAAAAGGTAGGGGGTAGATTGGAGAGGACTTCCAGCGCTGTTCTTTGGAAAGATCTTGCTTCCTGCGGAGTCATCTGCTAGCATGGTATAAAACGGGAGAGCCAGAATGCAGGCAACCAGACAGGAGAGTGTTTGTTTAGGTAAGAGTCATGAAGATGAAATTAAGACAGTGAGAATGAGGAGCCCTAAAAAAGACATTATGGAGATGTAGTGATCAGCTTGGTAGACTGTGTGGCTCTGAGAGCCCCGCGTGGAAGAGGACCAGTTAATGACTGGAGGGGTTCCAGTCATGTTGACTGCTGGGGTTATGGGGCCCTGGAGCAGTAGAGGATCCCATAAAGAACAGGTTTAACACATAAGATGTTGAGTTGGTTTGGGTGACTTAAAGGGAAAGCTTTCCAGATGCAGATGACCATCTTCTCTGGCCTGGAAATGACTTGTTTTTGCATTATACTTGAACTGTGCATGTATTATAACACCAAAAAAACATTAAATTTTACTTATTTTCCTGTGCTTTCCCCATAAGACTGAGTTGCTTGAGACCGGTGACCCCTGCTTATTTATCTTCACATCACTAGTGTAGTGCCTCTGAGTTCTCGGGAGATGGCTAGTGAAATGTTGAGGAAATTTCCACAGAGGAATAAGAGACAGTGATCTTTTAAAATTCAAAGTTGTTTTGTAAATACTGACCAATAAACTATAACATGAAAAAAAGGAGAAAATAATTTTCAAATTTAAGAAAGACAGTATTGGAGTGATGTCAGAGTCATGGAGGCCTGCCTCATTCCCTTTTTCTCTTGCCTTCCATTTACAACTAATCAGATACCCATAACCAAACAAACAAAAACAAGCACCTCTGTACAGCACACCAGGACACCCAAGAGAGGCATTCGCCTGTGCACCCGGAAGTGAGTGGATTGGACCGTGGAGTGGGGGGTGGCAGCGGAGGCTACAGGGACAGGTCTGGGAGGGAGCCAGCACCAGGCTTCTGGCAGAGGAGGTGGAGGCTGAAAGCGGTTGCTACAGAGCTGGAGAACCTGTTGCTCGCTCTGCGAAACCACAGTGACTTGAGGGGTGGGAAGTGGAGGAATGAAAGGGACGGGAGGAAGGCCGACTCAGAACTGAAGGAAAGTATGTTTCCTGCTGTCTGCCCCAGGGGATTAGGTGAAAGTGCCCATGGAGCTCTGGGGCTTGAGGATCATGGGGCACACCCAAAGCCCTAGGTGCTAAGCACACCCCACCTTCCACTGTGCTGCCATCACCCCCCCCTTTTATTTTCAATGCACAGCTCTCCCAGCCTTAGTGGGGGAGTCAGCACTGGTAAGAGAAACCCAAGACTTGTGCTGCAGCACCACCTTCTGGAAGAGAAGAGGAAGGCTTCCCATCACCAACGTGTTAAAACTATTAGAATCAAACTAAACAAGGCTTTTACATAAATAAGAAGGGTGTTTGCTGCTTTAGATGCGGTGGCAGAGGCACTTTTCATGAAACACTATGAAAAATCATGGTAATATGGTATCACAAAAGGAAAATGACAATTTTCTAGTAACAGAACCACAAAACATGGACTATTGCAATCTGATACATAATTCAAAACTAGCTATTATGATGGACTTCAACAAACTACAAGAAAACTTATGAAGGCAATACTGTGACCTCAGGAATAAAATTAGAGAATAGAAGAAATACTTTACCAAAGAGATTGAAATTCTAATGAAGAACCAAACAGAAATTCTGGAGCTGGAATACTCAAAAAATGAAAGGAAGAATGCATTTTGAAAGCATTGGAAATAGAGCAGATCAGATGGAAGAGAGAATTCATGAGCTGGAAGATAGGGATCTAGAAATGATTCAGGTGGAAGAGGAGAGAGAACTAAGATTTTAAGGAAGTAAAGAAACCCTGTGAGAACTATCAGACGCCATTAGGAGAGTCAACATTAAATGAATGGGAATTTCCAGAGGGATAAGAGAGAGAGAAAGGAGCAGAGAGCATATTTAAGGAAATAAGAGCTGAGAACTTCTCAAACCCTGGGACGGAACTGGACAGACAAATCCACAAAGCTAATAAAACACGGACCTCAATGTGAAAAGACCTTCTTTAAGACACATTATATTGAAACTGTCAAAAGTCAATGGTAAAGAATTTAAAAGGCAACCTGGGGGAGAAAGACAATAACTTACAAAGGAACCTGCATGAGGCTTTCAGCAGATTTCTCTGCAGAAACTCTACAGCCTTGTGAAGAGCAGAATGATTTTTTTCAAAATAGTGAAAGATAAAAACTGCCTCCCAAGAATATCTGGCAAAGTTATCCTTTAGATATGAGGTAAAGATAAAGGCTTTCCCAGACAAACCACAACTGAGGGGAGTTCACCACCAATAGACCTGCCTTACAAGATACGTTGCAGGGAGCTCTTCAAGCTGAAATGGGAAGATGAAAATACACAAAATGCTGATTAAGGTGGTAAATGGACAGTTAGAAAACTATAACTCTTTTTTACAATAGTATATTAAACCCTTAATTAGAGCATGAAATTTAAAGGAAAAGTATTAAAAATAATTGTACCTGCTTCCACTTGGTAACAAAATCACAGCATGGAAAGGTAATTTGTCACATCAAAAATACTGAAGAATAACAATCATCATATGGTTTCACTCATATGTGGAATGTAACAGCGCAGAGGACTATACGGGAAGGGAGGGAAGACCCATGAGAGATGCTGAACTCCAGGACCCAAACTTTGGGCTACAGAAGGGAGGGGGTGGGGGAATGGGGGAATGGGGTGTTGGGTATTAAGGAGGGCACGTGTTGTGATGAGCACTGGGTGTGCAACTAGTGAATTGTTGAACACTACGTCAGAAACTAACGGTGTGCTATATTTTGGCTAATTGAACATAATAGTTAAAATACATACCGGAGTATCAAAAGGATGGAATTTATAGGCAAATCAAGATAAATTGCTATCAGCAGAAAAAATGGCTATTTCATCTAGAGGTGTTTTTCGTAATCCTCGTGGTAACCACTAAGCAAGAAATGTAGAGCATAGACACTACACAAAGAAGAGGGGAGACTGAGCAAATCACCATGGAAACCACCAACTCATAAAGGTAGAAACAGAACAAAACAAACCAGTGGGAAAGCAGAAGATAAAATGGCACTAATAAACCATTACATATCAATAACTGCCCAAAATTGAACCCAGCAATCAAGTGCTCAGAGAGGCTGAATGGGTTTAAAACAACAGCAACAAAAAACCACACAGGACTCCGCTACATGCTGCCTATAGGAGACTCTTGTCCAGCTCTGAAGACACCAGCAGGCACAAAGTGGAAGGCTGGAAGGTGACCATCCAGGCGGTGGGAATCAAAAGAAGGTAGGTGAGGCATCCCTCTCTCCAAGTTGAGAAGGGTCACAGGGGACAAGGAAGGTCATCACACAATGGTAAGTGAATCTGCACGTCAAGAAGACAGAACACTTGTGTGTACAGTTCCAGCACCCACACACCAAAGTACATTAAACAAATACTAAGAGATCTTGAGGTACAACTCAATAATGCGATAACAGTAAAGGACCCAGATACGCTAATCTCAGCAGCAGATGGATCAGGAAGTCGAAGAGGAAACACCGGAATTGAGCCACACTTCAGAGCAAACGACTTCGTGGACATATGTGGAACATTCCAAAGTAAGTCAAGAACTTGGTCGGTTTAGCAACAAAAAACAACCTGATCAGAAAATGAACAGAAGAACTAAATAGGCATTTTTGCAAAGAGGACATCAAAATGGTCAACAGGTGCATGAAAAATGCACAACATCACACATCGTCAGGGTGATGCAAATCGAAACCACAGTGAGGTACCACCTCATACTTGCTAAAATGGCCATCACTGAGAAGACAAGACAACAGGTGCTGGCGAGGATGTGGAGACAAGGGAACCTTTATACTTTGTTGGTGGGAAGGTAAGTCGGTGCGGCCACCATGGAAAAGAATGTGGAGGAATATGGAGGTTTCTCAAAAAATTAAAAATAGATCAACCATAAGATGCAGCAGCTCTACTTCTGGATATATACCCAAAGGAAATGGAAACAGGATTTTGATGAGATAAGTATTTCCATGTTTATTGCAGCATCCTTCACAATAGCCAAGCTAGGGAGACACCCCAGCTGCCCATCAACAGAGGTACGTGTACACCACGAAATATTACTGACCAATAAGAAAGGAAGATATCCTGCTGTTTGCAGCAACTTGGATGGACCTCGAGCACGTTATGGTATGCAAGTCAGAGAAAGACGAGTACTGTATGATACCATTTATGTGCGGAATCTCAAAAAGTTAAATTAAAAAAAAAAAAAAAAAAGTAAATGATGGTTACCAGGGAATGAGGGAGGGTGTAAGGTCGGTGGTGTTTAAGGGTACAAACTTGTAACAAGTAGTAACCAAGCCATAGAGACCTAGTGGATAGTATAAGGAATAGAGATAATCATAGTGTATAAATTATGTAATGTTATAAATGTTACTCGGACAATCATGACATATACAAATGTAACGTGTTATACACCTTAAACTTACAGTGTCACATGCTCAATGTATTCAATAAAGAAGATATTATTGTTTGTAAAAAGAATGATCATACACGGGCATGCGCAAAGTGAGTTTAAAATTTAGTGTCCTAGGAAGTCAGAGTTGGATAAAATTGACTAATGGGCAATAATAAGAAAACCAGCGACATTGTCACAAGGATAGCTAAAACAATGCTTTTTGAAGTCGTATAAAAAGGTAAAGTTAAAAGGGAAATGTTTTTAAAATGTCAATGTATAAATTTTGTGTAGGTTTCCATTCCTTTTTAAACATTTTTTTAGGTTTAAAACCCCTGGGTTTTCAGCTGGCTCCTGAGGGAAGAGTTGCTATAGATGTTGGGATTTATATACACACGACAGAAAGGGAGTTTATCCCAAATCCGAGGCATATATATGTAAAAAGAATAAATCTGCTTGAAGTGGGATGTGGGTAATTCTCTGCAAAATGATAACCAGAGAAGATGATTCATTGTTTGCACGCACAGCACTCCTTGCGAGTGGTCACGGACTGAAGAAGGTTACAGAGCGGGGCATCAGCTACGTGCTTGAGAGTGTCCAGCTAAATGCCTGGCACCTCGTGAGCGCTCCGAAAGTGTTCTTGGGTCTCTCTTCCCCAGTCTCGCTGGTGAGCCTCCTCTCGGAGCCCGGGGATCACCATACGACACAGTGTCCCGCTAGTCTTGACTGCCATCTGTGAAAAATGGGACACAGCGGCGTTGATTAAACCAGTCGTTCCGTGGGAGGCCGGGAGGAGTGAAGTAGGGCACGAGAAGTCAGCAGGTTTCTCGGACGTTGAACACAACGTTTTTAGGAAACGGGAAGGGTTTACCCTGTGAGTAATGAGAAAGAAAGATTGTTCAGAAGCAAAGTTCCTTTGTGTGGATTTGGAAAGCGTTCTTGAAGCTCCTATATCAAGGGTGCCGGGGTCCAGGGGTGTGTGTCCCTTCTTTAGTTGTCCTTACTGGGCGAAGGAGAGAATGTGTGGGAAGGAGCCGTTTTAGGTTTGGAGCTCAAAGAGTTGGCGTATCTTGGTTATTTATTGAAATACCAGTGTGGACGGAGGCAAAACCCAAAGCTGAGATACAGTTATGGCTGGGCTCCGCATACTACTGCTAGGATCCGAGAGGAATTTCTGTTAACGACACCCTAGCAGAGATGGATTGAAGAGCCTGACTTTCCGGTCTACCTTTCTCTAATGCACAGCAGTCCTGCTGGTGTGGTGAGACGCGCCTGCCCGGCGTTAGCGGCCTGAAACAGGTGCCTGTCCCACCCCTACTCTTCCCCAGAGTGACGTGTGAGTAGTTCAGAAACGAGTTAGAAGAAGAGCACGGAGATTTGACATACCAGATACTAAGATGTGTTAATACTGAGTATTAACTAAGCCTTAGAACTAGTATTGTAACTAAGTGTTTTTTTTTTTTGTAACTAAGTATTAATGAAGTATTGAGACTCAGTATTTAAAACTACGAGTTTCAGATACTCTGGGCTATAGAGTAGTGAAACAAAACGGGCCTGAGGCGCCCCTGCTTTTCCACTGATACTTTCCTGACCCAGGGCCTCTCTGAGTGGAGCTGAGTGCTCTCCTCTCCCTTTACCCGCCGGCGCAGGAGAGAGTGGATGGACAGTGCCTCGGCGTCCAGATCGTAGTGTTCTAGTCCTGTGAGTTGGGAGGAATCCAAATGCCCGTTGTCTTGTCTTCGTTTCTTTGGGACCGCAGGGCTGTAGAGTCACGGACATGACTTTGGGAAGTTACCCGCAGTGTTTGTAGTGCCGCTTCCGTACAGCGGGTCAGCTCAGGCAGCAGAGCTGGCGAGCGAACCCCTCGCAGCCGCTTTATCACTGAGCGCGCTCTGGGCAATAATGATGCGCTCTCGGTGATTGGCGGTTTACTAAGTTGTTTTTTTAATTAAAAATTTTTCCTAAGTTACTGCAGTACCACCCACACTTTAATACCTTCTAAGGAGGTTCTTGACTGTCCGTTGGCCTTCCCTTGACCCACACGCAGGTGTAGTTCAGGCTACTTCCCTTTTCACGAGCTTTTCCTTAAGAGAATTTCATCCGCCCTCCGGCTCCCAAGTGTGTGGCTTCCGCGCTGGCAGTTCTCCCCCCGGGGGGCAGTTGTGCAGGGAGTGGTCCTCAAAGCTGTGGAGGACGGAGGCTAACGCCTTGGGCCGTGGAGAAGGCTCTTGGACTCTGCAGCTTTATGGTTTTGTTAACACTTTTATCATGTAAGACACTTAGTATTAATAGTAGGACCGGGAGGGATTGGACCATGGATGCCTTTTCTCTTGAGGAAAGGCCCTCTTCATTCCACCAAAGCAAGCGGTTTTATAGTGGTGTTGTTAGCGGGCATGGCTTCTTGTCAGTTACCTCTTCTTACAATCACTCATCTTAAAACCGAATCACTCCACGTGACCGCCATTTATTTACCTCATAATTCTGGGTGCGCTGGCTTTGTGGGTCTCCGTGTTGTTCCTGGGTCAGTTGGCGGATCGCTGGGCTGGCTGGTCTATGTGGCCATGGCTGGGACCGATGGCCTCTATTCATGTAGCTTCTCCCCTCCCGGTGAACGTGCTCACATGGGGGCAGGGTTTCGAAAGCCGCGCAGGAGGGTGAGCTCCATGCCCAGGCGTCTCGTGCGCCTCTGCTCGGGTCATCCCCGCTCACTTCCATTGGCCAAAGCAAGTCCCAGCTGAGAGGGCACCCCCAGCTGCGGGGCAAGGGGACGCGGATATAGGGAGAGGAGGAATTTAGGGCCGTGTTTGTCGTCCAGTGTATGGCACAACGGGCTGTAGTGGTCAAGGAGGTTAACCTTGAACCACTGGGATTCCCTATTTTTTAGGAACTCAATTGAAAAAAAAAAGATAATTTTATGCGTTAGCTGGAGAGGCCCAAAGGTTTCAGACTGGCAGTTGGTCAGAAGTAGATTTTATTTGTCCTGAACCATGTTGAAAAGCTTTCTGTTCGTGTTTTTAGGCCAACAGTTAATATCCAGAGATTTTGCATAAAATCTGAATTTCTGACTTTTGGAAAAGACAGTCTGGCAAAAATTGTTAGAAGCCAAGTAAAAAGTACTGCTTTTCCAATACCAGAACACTTCACTCTTAGCTGGTTTTATCACTCACGGTCCTCTGACACCGGATGTGTGGGTTTTTCCACACCAGCAGCTTTCCGGTTCTCTGCGGACATCAGCTGGGTCCGGGCAGACTGCGTAGCTTAGGGGCTCAGTCTGATAAGAGCACCCCACTTCCGGCGCCGGGTGCAGTCCCGTATCACACCGGTTCTTCTGACCAGGAGCTGTAGATTGGGGCTTCCCATGACTCCTTCCTCAAGTTCGGTGATGTGCTAGAACCGCTCACAGAAATCAGGGAAAACCGTTTATGACTATTATTTGTTTAGTGTAAAGTAGACAGATCAGGACTAGCCACATGGAAGAGATCAAGGGACCTGGTATGGGGGGCACTAGACTTCCATCCCATCTCCAGGCACAGTGACCCCCTGTCCTGCCCCTGCACCCGGTACCTCAGTGTGTTCACCAGCCTGAAGCCTCTGGAACCCCATCATGTTTACATAGACAGGACTGCGTCAGTCTTTGTCAGTTGGTGATCAGCTCAACCTCCAGCCAGTCTCCCTCCCTGGAGGTTGAGGGGTGGATCTGAAAGTTCCAACCCTATAATCACGTGGTAGGTTCTTGTGGCTGCCAGCCCCATCCTGAAGCTGTCTGGGGGCCCAGCAGGAGTCACCTCATTAGTAAAGTAAATCTTTGTGGTTGAAGGGAGCTAGAACGGATAACGAAAGATGCTTCTCTCACCTCTGTCACTCAGGAAATGCCAAGGGTTTAGGAACTCTGTGCCAGGAACTAAGCGTAAGGAGTCCTGTCGTCTTACACAGTATCACACCGGGTAATGGTTATTCCTCTGATGAAGCTGGGGTTTGCAGTTTGCCAGACTGTTCGCCGTTTTGTTGTCTCCGCCATAAGGCTGAGTGCCACGGGCCACTGTTCATTCTCTTATAGCAGAGAAGTTTCTGTCACCATTTCTAACAAATATGAAACCGTGGAAGGTACCACATGGTCAGGGAACATGGAAGCGTGTCACTTTGAGTAAGGAAAGAGTATCCTTGCGTGTTTCATGTGCAGTTTGCGTTTCGGTGTCCAAAGAACTTTCTCCTTTAAAAGTGGCTTGCTTGACTCACACGCTATCCTTGGCCCCTATAGACAAGTGAGTTTAGGACCTTTGTCATTGGGTATAGTCGGCGTTTGCGTTCAGCCCTGCAGTCAGAGAGGTCCCTCACACCATGGTTCTGCTAGCGCACGCCACGTTATTCCTTCTCGGATTGCTCTGGGCTGTGGTGCCGGTGCCCGGCCGTGAGACAGCTTGTTAAAGCAGACCTCGGGGGTCCTCGTGTTGTGCGTGATGAAGCTGTTGGAGTGATGTTCTGCAACGCGGAGTAGCTTCTTCTCTGAGGATTCTCCGAGAACTGACTGGTTTGTTCTTCCTTGGACATTTGAAACCTATGACTGTGTCTCTCTTTCCACGAGTGTTTTAGGGTTTAGAGTCTCCTTATAGACTTTGTGTAGCTCTTGTAGACGGACATACTCTTGGCTTCGTCTTGAGTCCCCATTTTTTCATTATTTTGTTATCTGTTTTATGTTATTTTTAAGTCTACACTTAAAATCTGATTTTTCTTTTTTGGTAAATGTTGTTGATGCACAGCTGTCTGTGTGCCCGCAGCTGATCCCAAGAAGACAGACCTGTGTTCCGTATCAAGCTGTGGTACGATGAGCACTTAACTCCTGGACCTCGCCGCCTCCACCGGCTTTGTCCCTCTGCTCATTTACTGTTGAGCACTGAAGCCGCGTGAACTGCAGGCTCTTTGTTTTGCTTCTCCCATCAGTATTTCTGTGACTTTGTTTGCTGTATGTTTTGTTTTTAGTGTGTGCTAAGACATTTACCATATGTGTCAGAGAGCCTCTGTAAATTGGATAGCTCTTCCCATACTAGATGCTTAGTGAATGTTTGAAGAAATGCATGAATTTTAATAAAAATAGTTTTCGTGTATTTTTTTAGCTCAAATAGTTTTCTTGTATTTTTTAGGTTACAGAAAATAGCTTCTGATTAAAAGAGGATTATAAATATCACCTGATCCTTTCAGTAGAAGCTTTTCTCCCCCTCCCAGCCTGTTTTGTTTGTAGTAAATGTGTTAAGTTTAAAATACAGTCTTCTCTTGTGTCTGTGAATTGACAGAGTACCTTTCAGAAATATGCTAGTCTAGGGGTGCCTGGGTGGCTCAGTCGGTGAAGTGTCTGCCTTTGGCTCAGGTCGTGATCTCAGGGTCCTGGGATCGAGCCCCACATCGGGCTCCCTGCTCAGCGGGGAGCCTGCTTCCCCTCTCCATCTACCTCTTCCCCTGCTCATGCTCTCCTTTTTTCTAGTAAATAAATAAATAAATAAAATTGTTAAAAAATATATATATGCAGGTCTAGATAGGCTAAAAAAGAGGAAATACAGTCAGGTGTTAAGAGCTGGACTCTGGTCTAGAGGAGATCTGGTTTGGATCCTAACTGAATCTCTTGCTGTCCTAGTGACACTGAGAAAGTAACTTCTCGGGGCCAGCTTCCTAACCTGTGACCAGATTTTATAATCGTGACCATCGTATAGTGGCATTGAGAGTATACGAGATAATACATGAAAACACCTAGAAGTTTCGCTTTTGGAAAGGTAGGCTAAGTAATAATTTGGTCAAAGCGTACTTTAAGACAGGCATCATTACTCGAGATAAGGTAGATGTTTCTTAATAATAAAATTTTAAAGCCACTGGGAACATAAAAGAGTTTAACAATTTAAAACTTGTAAACACAATAACATGATCTCAATATTGAAAGAACTATGAGGAGAGATGGTAGGATTTTAACATAATTCTCTCAGACTGTTAAAAGAAGCAAATTAAAATCAATAGCAGTAGTGAAGATTTGAACAACTAAAGCAACAAATTTAGCCTGTGTTACAGAAATTGAGCATTGCAGCCAGAAACTTTGGCATATAATTTTTTTCAAGAGCATGGAATTTGCTTGCAGACTAATCTCCTGATGGCCATATGCTGGGCATTATAGCAAGTTCCAGCAAAGCATTGAACTCGTATGGAACATGATACCCAAACATCCTGGAATCACAGTAGATATCAACACGGAGAGATTAATAGAATATTCTAGTATGTTTGTAATTTATCAGTTGCTTCTGATGGGTTCAAGAAGTCACAGTGGATGTCGAAAATACTGTGATGGGTAGTGAGGGGAATAGAAACAAAGCTTACGGGGTGGGTGTCAGCTGGATTAACAGTACAGAACCTGCTGCTCTGCCAAAGCAGTGAGAACACTAGCAAACCTGGTCAGAATCAACTTTTTCTTAACCAAAGACACACAACAGTCTGAGGAGCATTTATTCTAGAAAAATGGTTGAATCTCAATGGGGACAGTAAGTCTTGTGATGTTCGTGTCCTAAGCTTCGTGGGGTCTTAATATGTCCCAGTCCATCCTCACTCCCCCAGCGCTGCAGTCGCCTAAACCCAATAGCTTGTAGCCCCAGAAACACCCGCCGCCTGGCAGCCGGGGGGAGGGGAGGCGGAACCGAGCGGGCACTCCTTCAGAGTCCCGTCTGCAGAGAACCGTCGTTACGCGGGTTCTGTGGCCGTTCCCTGGAAGCCCATGCACAGGGCTTGTCTTTACTGAAGTCACTCATCCTGTCCAGGGAAGAAGCTTTTTTTGGCGGGGGGTGGGGTTCTTGTTTGGGGCCAGTTATCGGCAACTGTTCAACTTCGCAGCTGCCTGAGGCAGCGGTTACGGTTGGGGGACGCCGATTGAAGAGATTGAAGGAAAAGCTGGGGAATGAGGTGTTCATAGGGAACTTTGAAAAGCTCCTGTGTATTCCTGGTAAGCTAGAAGCCGGGCCTGCCAGAGAGACGCGACAAGGCTTTATGCTCTCACCCCTGCCTGATGTCGGTGTCTTAAGCAAACCGAGGCCGAGTTGTGAGCCGCCCGCCTCCGCTTGCCCGGACACACAGAAGCCTCCGCAGAGGTGGGAGCCTTGCTGGTTGGAGGCGCTTAGGGCTGTTTCTGGCCAGTCACTAGCAGACTCCTAAGCTAACCAAGCAGGCTAAACGCAAGGAAGAATCACAGAACTTACCAGAGTCGTTCAGTGACAACAAAAACAGCGACAAACAAATAAAAAACAGCAACCCTGCATTGGGAGGTATCTGATACCCAGAGTCGTGCATAATATTATATAAAATGTTAAATGTTTATTTAAAAGATCATGAAATAGACAAAGAAGTGAGAGTGTGGTGGCCCCTACACAGGGAAGAAAACAGCTAATCGAAAATGTCTTCTTTCTTTTTCTTTTTAAAGATTCCACATACAGGTAAGGTCGTGCAGCATATGTCTTTCCGTATTGGGCTCATCTCCCTCTGCATAATGTCCTCCATGTTCATCCGTCATGTTGCAAATGACAGAATCTCCTTTTTCCTCACGGCTGAATAATGTGGCATTTTCTTTATCCATCCATCTGTTGATAGACACTTGTCCGTGTCTCGGCTGTTGTGGAAAAGGCTGCAGTGCATATGGAGATGCAGAGATCTTTTCAAGATACTGATTCGTTCCTTTGGATAAACACCCAGAAGTGGGATTGCTGCATCATGCAGTAGTCCTGGTTTTAGTGTTTTTGAGGAGCCTCCATAGTGACTGTACCAATTTACATTTCCACCAGCAGTGCACAGGGTTCCCTTTCCTCTGTGCGTCTTCGTCGCTTCGTGTCATCTCTTGTCTTCTCGAGAAGAGCCATTCCCCACGGGGCTGTACTTGGATTGACATCTCCTTGCTTACGAGCAACGTCGAGGTCCTTTTCAAGCACCTGTTGGCCACTTGCATGTCTTCTTTGGAAAAATGTCTGTGCTGGTCCTTTGCCCATTTTAAAATATCAGATTAGGTTTTTTGCTTTTCAGTTGTAGGAGTTCCTTACATATTTTGGATATGAAACCTGATTCAGACATAGGATTTGCAGAGATTTTCTTCCATTCTGGAGGTTGCCTCTCTGACTTTGTTGTGCAGAAGCTCTTTCATTTGGTGCAGTTCCACTTGTTTGTTTTGTTGTTGTTGTTGTTGTTGCCTGCACTTTTGGTGTCATATCCAAAAACCGTTGCCAAGTCTAAGGTGAAAGACCTTTTCCCTGTGTTTTCTTCCAGGAATTTTACAGTTTGGGGTCTTATATTTAAGTCTTTACTCCATTTTGACTTAGCTTTTGTGAGTGATACAGGGGTCCAGTTTCATTTTTTGTATGTGAATATCCAGTTTTCCCAGCACCATTTGGTGAAGAGACTGCCCTTTCCACATTGAGTGATCTTGGCTCCCTTGTCAAATACTTGTTGACATACTTGTACACATGGGTTTATCTCGGGGTTCCTGATTCTGCTCTGTTTGTCCGTTTGCTTTAATGTCATTCATGTTTTCATGTGAGTGTTAACATCATACTGTTTTTATTACTGTGTCTCTGCTGTAGTTTCAGATCAGGAAGTACGATGCTTCCTGCTTTGTTCTTTTTTTTTTTTTTTTTTTTTTTTTTCATTAGGATTGCTCTGGCTACTCGGAGACTTTTGTGGTTCTATAGGAAGTTTAGGATTGTTTTTTCTCTTTCTGTGAAAAGGGTCATTGGAATTTAGTAGGGATTGCCCTGAATCTACAGATGGCTTTGGGTGTTCACAGACATTTTCATTATCACCATATTAATTCTTCTGACCCATGAACATGGGATATCTTCCCATTTATTTGTGTTTTCAACTTACTTGATCGATGTGGAGAAGTTCTTGAAACTTATACAACAATACACTTTCTAAGGCTCCATTCCTAGATGATTCAGTCTTGAGAGAGGCCCCAGAACCCGGGTTTGCAGGTGCTTCTGATACGGGTTGTCCTGACCACACTTGGAGAAACACTGCTGTGAGGCTTTCCTTGACAAAGGGCCAGCCAGTACTGTTTGTGAACTGACCGTCTGAGGGAGGCGTTGCGGCGCGGGGCTGGGGGAGCAGGCTCTGGGGTCCCATCTCAGCTTGGGTGTCAGTATTGATACTTGCGGATTCTCAAACAAGCTACTTAGCCTTTGGGTCTCAGTTTCATCGTGTCTAAACTTGGTAGAAGTAGCGACTACCGTGTTGTTTTACTGTGAAAGTTTCATGGACTGCAGAGGAGGCTGAAGCACAGAGCAGCCGCACCTGACGAGTGCTCGGTAAATCCTCCCCTTCGTCCTCCTCTTCTCCTCCTGCATAATTCGGCCGCAACTAACAGCCCAGATTTTTGTGTTTTTTGTTTTGTTTTTTAAAGATTTTATTTATTTATTTGACAGAGATCACAAGTAGGCAGAGAGGCAGAGAGAGAGAGGAAGGAAAGCAGGCTCCCCGCTGAGCAGAGAGCCCGATGCGGGACTCGATCCCAGGACCCTGAGATCATGACCTGAGCCGAAGGCAGAGGCTTTAACCCACTGAGCCACCCAGGCACACCCCAGATTGTGGTTTTAATGCTGTTGATTTTGGACCACTTCGGTTATTTTTTTTTAATGTTTTGTTCAGTAGGAACGTCAGACTTACTCTGTAAGCCGTTTGGTTTCTTGCAAACTTAAATCTCTTCCTTTTTTCCTTGCTGTAGAGATTGGTTCTCATTCTACCTTCCAAGCCAGTGGCCTGCTAATCTCTATGGAAGGGCAAAAAAGCAAGAGGGATTTTTATGTCCAGTTGTCAACGCATTTGTGTTTATGGTCGTTCTTAATTCAGATTTAAATGAGCAGGATGAAAGATCGTTACAATAATCTTACCAAGATTCATTGGGCATTTTCACTGAGGATGGGGTTTAGGATTGTATTTCCCTTTTATTTTCCTTTTTAATTGTTCTCAGCAGCGTTGTGAGACTGTCACACACAAATCATTACCATTATTTTAAGGTTATAACATTCTCTTGCATTTTGGGAACAAAAACGATGCAATCTCTATATAGAATAGTGATAGATAAATGGCTGTGCCGAGAACCTCTTGCTTGTCCTGGGGAATAGAGGCCAATCCGAGGTAGACGTAAGATCCTTGAGGCTCAGAGTATTTCTCCAAGGTACTTCTCATGTTTTGAGTCCCTTAGGAATAAGCTCTGGAATTCCCAGGGACTTTAACTCCTCTCCATGCTTCCTCTGCTCTTTCGTAAGAGATGTACACACTTCCTTGATCATAGCATCTCAGATTTTAGTACCGAGTAAAATTTCTTACTGGTACTGTTAGTGTCCAGGGCTTCCTTTTTTTGCAAGTGAGGGAAGTTTGTAAAATAATTGTGGCCTTTGGAATTTACTGTTCATAATCTTAAGTAGTTATGAAGGCGTAGTGAAAAGGTCAAGCCGGTTCCCACTTTGCATTAGGCAGCTTTATGACAAAGTCCTGTAAGTACCAGATAATGATAGCCAGCAGTATCCGTTAAAGCAGTCTCTTCTACTTTTATTTTCTGTACGACATAGAGTCCAGTTAAGGTAGCATAGCTTGTCTGTTATTAAGGAGGCTCCCAGCAAGCGGGGTGATGAGACCGAATGTGCCATTAACAGGGCGCGCCTGTTTTTCATTTGCAGTAATTCATGTCCTTTGCTCAGTCGTGACACAGGGTTGAACTTTTAAGGATTCCCTTTGTATGCCAGTGTTGGAGACGGGTTAAAGCAATGGGTCTGCCGGTATTTTAATCACTTCTTAACTTCGGTCAGAGCTTCTCCACTCTTAATAACTTTGGGTTTAGACCTTCTGATTTTTCCATATGTCACTAACCGGATCATTATAAGCATTGGTTTGGCCTGCATGCCCTAAAAGTTTAGGTTAGCTCAGGTCAACAGTATCGAGTAAAAAGTAGCTTCACGGATCTGCCTGCATGACTGGGTTAAAAAAAATATGGTTCTTGCTCTTCAAGGTCTTAACATTCAGAGACTGATTAGGCTGATACTGATAGATACAAAAACATAAACCACTTCGGTGGTGAATTTTATAGCATGTGAATTATACTTCAGTTTTTAAAGTGAATAGACTTTGAAGCAAAAAATGCATAAATAAATTCTGGGGGTAAATACAAATTCTGGAAAGCTAATAGTGAAGAATTTGGTCATAGCATTATTAAAGGGAACTTTCTTTCTAGTTGCAAATTTATCGAAGAAGATGAATTATGCCACTCTTTTGTTTTTTGTTTTTAATTTATTAGAAAGAGTGAGAGAGAGAGAGAGAGAGAGCACGAGACAGGGCAGTCAGAGGGCGAAGCAGACTCCTCACTGAGTGGGGAGCCCCATGTGGGGCTTGATCCTGAGACTCTGGGATCATGACCTGAGCCGAAGGCAGACGCTTAACCGACTGAGCCACCCAGGAGCCCCCAGGGAACCCATCTGAAGGGAGAACAGGAAGGTTTGGGAAAGCCTGCAGTCTGGACTTTAAGTATAACTACCAAGTAGACTAGATAAGAATAAATGACTTTAATGAAATGAGTCCGTGAGGTTGAGTAGTGGAGAGTGAGTGGTGGTCAGGAGACCGATGAAGAAGGCACAGAAGCCTAACCTGCTGCACACATTCTTCTTGGGGGTCCGGTCCTTTATAAGGCTTGGTTGCTCTTTTAGCTCCACACTTGCTTAAAGCTCCCTGACTAGGTCATCGTTCGCCTCCACAAGGCTGAGCTTTAAATCCGCTCTGGCTCTCCGAGGCAAAAGTGAGGCTCAAAAAAGGTTTGAGCTTTTTGGGTTGTTTCTTGGTCCTTTGAAAACTTGTTCCTCAGTGAATTGAGGATGGGAGGTGGCCTGTCAGCACAGACCCCACAGGGCTGCGGCGTTTCCGCTGTGCAAAGCTTGAGTGGCAGAGTTCCTGGCGAAACCCAAGTCTGAGACCCCTTCTAATTGCCCTGGGCTCCTGGTGCCTGACCTGAAGCTAGATCTCATTTTGTTCGTTTTCCATTAAAAGCTAGTGTTTCAAGAGGGGCCAGTTTTAAGTAATTGAATACTTTCAGTTTCTTAAGAATGGCGTCCAGTCATTGTGAGACATAATCGACTGACAGCCCATTCTGTCACAGTATGAAAGTTGTTTCTTCAGTCCTTCGGGAGAGGCAGAAGCCTGTAGACCCGTGCGATGTTCCGTTACCCCGTCTCCTGCAGGCTGTAAGTTCTACATCATGAAAAGCCTGACGCAGGCATAATTTTTCCCCTGTTTTTTGTTTTTTTAAATTACAAAGGAACCTCAAACCAGTTACCCAGCTGTATGTCAGTGTGGATGCTAGCACCAAAGATAGCCTGAAGAAAATCGACCGCCCACTCTTCAAGGATTTCTGGCAGAGATTCCTCGACAGCTTAAAAGCTTTGGCAGCAAAGGTAAGAATTGTGGCATCTTTAAAAGAGTGAGAGAGAGGAAAGAAGTGAGAAGAGGACTTTTTTCCTTTTCTTTTTAAAATAATAATCATAAAAAATAGAAGAAAACCTTCAGCCTTTGTTTAGCCTTCTACTTTCATTATCCAGTAAATATTTATGGAGTTCCTCTTAAGTTTTTAACACTCCGCCTTCTATGTATAATTTGCCCTTCACGTATTTAGGGAGACAGAGACACAGTCCAGAAGTTAATTAATAGAACGTTGCAAAGTAGCCAGCTCGTAGCAGCCCTAGGAGATGTGCCAGCAAATGTTGTACATGTTCAAATATGAGGTTAATTTTCTTGAATTTCTAAGACCGAATTTCCTACCCAGTAGGGAATGCAACCTCAGAGTGTCCAGATTTTGGCTTTTTCTGCCAACATTTGCCCTTTCTTTCTTTTGTTTTTTAATTTTATTTTAAAAGATTTTATCTAGTTACTTGACACAAAGGGAGCAGGAGAAGCAGAAGAGAGAGAGGCAGACTTCCCAGCGAGCAGGGAGCCTGGGTGGGACTGGATCTCAGGACCGGGACATCAGGACCTGAGCGGAAGGCTTTAACCCACTGAGCCACCAGGAGCCTGTATGTGCCCTTTCTTAGGTCTTCTCGTACGTCATGCTTACTTTCCTGTTCTTTCAGAGCTCATGTCCCCTTCTGATATCTCTTTTCCCTTAAACCCGTATCTCGATGGTTGGTATTTTCTGTTAGTTCTGCCTCTTGTTCTCTTGTAGCAATCCCCCTTCCTGTCCTCTGGCTTTGGCCCCGTGGTTCTCTACACTTTACCCAACAGATAACGGGAAGACCCGTTCAAGACTTAGTTTCGTATTCCTAGTGGGGTTTGCGAATCTGCATTTTGAACATCCCTCCTCTCTCTCCTTTGCCCGGCACGTACTTCACCCTTCTCTGTCCGGCCTCAGAAGGCCATACGTCCTGCCGACGGGCCCACTGCTTCTTGAGTCTTGAGTTCCCTCCCCGGAGCCTGGGTCACCCTTTCTTTCCGTGTCTTTGACCTGCAGAAGTTCTTTGTGACCTGCGGGGCTTGGCGTCTGAGCACTTCAGGTGTGAAGCCTTCCCCAGGGGCAGATCGCCGCCCCGTCTCTCTCCTTGGGTTTTGTATCGATAAACGTCATTTCTTTTGTTTTATCTTTGCTGCTTTTCTCCTCAGCTGGATTCCTCGCTCCTGTCTGAGCTGCACACGAGGTCTAGCACAGCACACTTAATGGTATTTCAAAGTGATCCTTGGAAGGATGAATGGGTGGAAACCCAGCGGACTCAGCAGTGCTGAGATGTACATACACATTTCCGGACTGTTCAGATGTTGAAAACTTCCCCTCCCCCTCTTTTGTGCTGGAGAAGTTAAATCCGTACCTGTGTTTGGTGATTTGGCGATTAAGGCTGACGTTCTGTAGGCAACGCGGAATCAGCACTTGGTTTCCGATCTGTCTTGGACTCTTTATAAATGATCACGCTGGGTGGGTGATTCATAAGGCAGCCAGGCTGGGTGCTTCGTGGCCTCCTAAAACCTCGGTCTCTGGACTCCATGCTTAGCTCTGTGGCCATTACCTGTGGCCGAGCTGGGAGCTGCGTGGCCTGCGAGTGGGAATGCGCGTAGGTAGGAGGCAGCCAGCGGGAGCCGGCATCATGGGACGCGTCTGAGATTGTTAGCCGCACTGTGTTCCGAGTCCGCTGCGCAAGACCGGAACTGCGCTTTACTAGATTGGCTTAATAGCTTCTTTTCTCTTTTGGTCAGAATTTTCCACAAAACGCATTCTTACCTCGAAGTCACAAGCCTTTGCATGTCCGTTTCCATTCTGAGTACTTTGGATTGACTCACTGAGAGTAATGCAGTAACTTGAAGTTATGCAGTATTTTCTAACCTGTGAGCTTTTTACCCACAACATCATTATTGTGTCCGTGTAACTCTGGTTGGAAAGGTTTCCTTGGGCTGTCGAAACAATCCACCGGCCGATGGGCACCTGGGTGGCTCCGTCGGTTCAGCATCCATGACTCGTGATCTCAGCTCAGGTCCTGATCTAGCAGGTCGTGAATTCGAGCCTGGTGTGGGGCTCCGTGCTGGGTGTGGAGCCTGCTTAAAAAAATGTGAAACTGTGTGCTGGCAGATCAGGGCAGCCACATTCTAAGCATTTTGTAGCAATGAGTCCCTGTTTCTTATTATATGGTTTACGTCGCCGTTTAAGAAAGAGTATCTGTTATCTGTGGCAGGAAGCTGCTCTGAAAACTTTTCTTAATTATAGCAGTGTTATTTCCTTCTGAATATCTAATATCATTGATGCAGTAGATACTATCAAGAAAGGTCTGTTTTACTGCTGCTTAACACTCAGAAATAGAACACTTACATTGCAACTGTTCTTAGTAGGTAGGGTCAGACTTTAATCTGGTATCACTGAGTTTTTAAATAAAAACTTTTAAATAAGAGTGACTTTTCAGATTTTTTTTTTAAGATTTTTTATTTATTTATCAGGGGGGCGGGGAGAGAGTGAGGAGAGGCAGACAGAATGGCAGGCAGAGGCTGAGGGGGAAGCAGGCTCCCCGCCGAGCAAGGAGCCCGATGTGGGACTCGATCCCAGGACGCTGGGATCATGACCTGAGCCGAAGGCAGCTGCTTAACCAACTGAGCCACCCAGGCGCCCACTTTTCAGATTTTTTAAAAAGGATTTTATTTACTTATTTGACAGTCAGAGATCACAAGTAGGCAGAGAGGCAGGCAGAGAGAGAGAGGGGGAAGCAGGCTCCCCGCTGAGCAGAGAGCCCAATGTGGGGCTCGATCCCAGGACCCTGAGATCATGACCTGAGCTGAAGGCAAAGGCTTAACCCACTGAGCCCCCCAGGTGCCCCTCAGATGTTTTGATTAGAATGTCTGTACATCTGTACTATTATCTTTTGTACTTGTTTAGGCTTTTAGTACTTGTGTACTTTCTTGTTACTTGTTTTAAACAGAGAAATTTGATTTGTCCCAAGATTTTCAGCCTATTTATGAGCTAATGCAACCCAAAGTAGAAGAAGGTAGGAGGATTTTTTTTTTTTTTAAACTCTTGGCAAGTATAGTGTTTACGCTTCCAGATCTTTATCCTTTGTCAGAATGTTCCGTTTCAAATATGAGAGAAATATATTAGTACTTGAGTATGGGGAGCTAAAAAGCAATTCCATCAAGATATCGCAGCAGAAATGTGTTAGCTTCGATTTCCGTCCGCAATAGCTACTTGTCAAACAGTCCTTTTTTGAAAAAAGAGAAATCTGTCTTGTACAGGACAGTGCTGCCTGCCTTCGGCAGTAGACTTTTGTCAGCGGTGCGACCAGACGTGTTTCTGCCGGCACGCGGTTATGGCAGCGTGAAGATCCAGTAGGACAAGCGATAATAGCAGTATGCTTGAAACCTCATATTGGAAAAGAAAAACAAAACCGTTTTCTGCATTACACTTTCTTGCATATCAGAAGTGAACATTAGCACTCTTTCTGCGGATCTGAGTGTGCTCTGACCTGATGTTACTGGAGTTGATACTGTTTCATGGTTAAGAAGGGCTTATTATCCGTTGACATAGCTTTGTGTCTAATATTTAGATATCAAGGTATCCGTGTGGCCCGCAATTTGCAGATTGAAAAACAAACATTGGGTGTGCCTGGGTGGCTCCGTGGGTTAAAGCATCTGCCTTCGGCTCGGGTCATGATCCCAGGGTCCTGGGATTGAGCCCCACATCAGGTTCTCTGCTTGGCAGGGAGCCTGCTTCCCCCTCTCTCTCTGCCTGCCTCCCTGCCTGCTTGTGATCTCTGTCTGTCAAATACATAAATAAAATCTTTAAAAAAAAACAAACATTGAATATTTGACCTCCTTATCCCTGATCATAAAAATATTATGTGTTCATTCTGGAAATTTGGGGAAAGTAAAGAGAAATATAAAGAGGCAAGGAAAGAAGTTACCTATAAATCGACCTGGAGACAACTACTGCTAACATTTAATCCTTTAGGGAGTGCTTTTGTATTTCTATCATTCAGTTTAATATGTTGCTTTTGTCGTTAAACTCAGGTCGTAGCGTGTTTCCATGCTACTGATACTTCTGTGTGACCTTCCCGTTAAGGATAGCTTAGTCTAGGGCGCCTGGGTGGCTCAGTGGGTTAAGCCGCTGCCTTCGGCTCAGGTCATGATCTCAGGGTCCTGGGATCGAGTCCCGCATCGGGCTCTCTGCTCAGCAGGGAGCCTGCTTCCTCCTCTCTCTCTCTGCCTGCCTCTCTGCCTACTTGTGATCTCTCTCTGTAAAAAAAAAAAAAAAAATCTTTAAAAGGCAGACAGAGAAAAACAAAAAAGGATAGCTTAGTCTTCCATCTCGGTGTGCGATTGTAGAAACTATTTATATGTTGGTTCTGCACCCAGTTCCTGGCACAGAACTCCTAGAACGTTTGTAATTTTCTAAGTGGTAACACAAGAGCATGAGTATTTCGTGTTTGACCCCAGACTTAACATGAGGCTCTTAAACCCCTGGCAGATCCCTGAGTGGTAAGGCCACAAGGACCGTCGTTGCTCTAGTGAGGGTGGGCTGGGTGGGCTCCTGGGTGGCTCCTAGATTGAGGGCGGTCACCAGAAAGACCGAGCTGATCCGAAGGTTGGAATTTTCTGCTAATTCTCTCCATTTCTCTAGAGGGGGCGAGGGGCTGGAAATGGAGTGAATAATTGCTCAGACCCATGTGAGAAGCCTCCGTCGGGGGCTTGGGGAGCTCCCTGGTCGGTGAACACAGTCACACCCCAGCTCCATGGGGACACAAGTTCCCGGGCTGGTCCCAGATCTCACCTGTCTCCTCGCCTGGTTGCTCATCTGTATCCATTAATAAATGGCAAATACGCGTAAGTGTTTCCCCGAGTTCTGTAAGCTGCCTTAGCAAACTAACTGAATCTGTGGGGGGAGGGTCATGGGAACCTCTGATGTCTATGGCCCATGGGTCAGAAGCACAGGTGACAGCCTGGATTGTCTCCGGCGTGTACAGTGGGCTGTGGTGACAGAAATGAGTTAAATTGTAGGACACCCAGCTGGGGGAAGACCCCTCCTACGTGGTGACCAGAAGTGTTCTGTGTGCATTACCAGTAAGGGACACACTCCGGAGACAGCACAGAGTTTCCCCTGGTTGGCCAGTGGGGCCAGCAAGAGTGTGTCGTGCTCTGGCGCACTTGTTTAATGGGGGGACCCAACAGTAAGTCCGGTTCCTGTGGTTTTTTTTTTTTAAATAAAGGTTTGTTTTCTAGAGAGAAACACCGGAGTAGGGGGAGGGGTGGGGGGAGGAGGAAGAGAACCCCAAGGTGACTTCTCTGCACCCTACGCAGGGCTCGGTCTCAGGAGGCTGGGGCGTGACGGGAGCTGAAATCGAGACTCGGCCTCGGAGCCGTCTGAGGCCCGCAGGCGCCCCGGGTCCCTGTCTTCCTCGCCCTTGGGAGGCAGCCGTGGTGCCTCTGCTGCCCTGGAGACGCCACGTACACACTGGGTCATTTCTCGCGTCAGGTCCAGCCAGAGATGGCGCGTCGTGTTTAACGGGTGTTCTTGTCACCTTCGTGGTGGAGGGAGGAAGTGTTGTGTCTTACCATCTGGGGGATCTTGGATGCGGTGGAAAAGCGTGTTCTCCTTCCCTGCCTTTCGGATGAGCGAGCGCCCCCTCCGCCGTTCCGACTTGCTCCCCGCTGACTGAGCCGCCTCCGTCCCTGATGCCGAAGTCTGCCTTGAGCCTTAGTCCGTCGGACTGCGGTCTGGTCTGTGCCTTATTGTCATCCTCTCGTAGGCTTTATCTTGCTGTCCACCTCCTTCTGACCCTCGAGCCCTCTCCACGGGCCTCGGCGGGTGTTGATTCCAGGCGGCCTGGGTTGATGCCGTTTCACTCTCCTCGCTTGACGAGAAGGATGCCCTGGTTGTAGCCATTTCTGTGGTCAGACCGCGACTGCGCGCCTGATCTCTCCAGGAGTGGCCTCCGAAGCCAGTGTCCATAGACCGACGGGCTCCCTCGGGGGCCAGGAAGTGTGTAGTCAACAGGTTTTCTTCAGCCCCGACCTCTACCCAAGCTTGTGTCAGGGAAAGACGAGCGTGGTGCGTCTTAGGGTCACGTTGCGGCGTCAGTCATCCGGTCATCGGGTCATCGGGTTGCTGCCCAGACGGCTGGGAGTCAGCCGCGTTAGCGTGCGAGCACGTCCCCGGGACAGTCTCCCTGCGGCCAGAGGTTGGTAGGTCGAAGGCAGCGGGGCGTGGGCTTGTTCAGGAGCGTCTGGAGAGCAGTGAAGGAGCCTTGGGAGAACCGGCGTTGGAGCTTTCGAAATGGTGCGGAGAGTGCGAGTCTGGGAAGAATTTGGTCAAGTCTGGTGCGGCCCATACGAGTACGTCGGTTACCTACAGGTCAGAGAAGCAGTTAGGCTCCGGAGAGAGGAAAGGATGAGGAAGAAGAAACTTGGTTTATCAGTTGGTCTCCAACGCCGATGTCGAAAGGAAGTAGACGGCGTGAGTTGTGCAGGTGCCGCTGTGTAGTGGGTCGGATGGCGAGGATGGACGCGGAGAGCGAACTCTAGATCCTCCCCTAACGAATGGGAACCTTCTGAACCCAGAGCAGCAGCGGCATTTAATGAAGAAACTAAAGGTGTTCCCTCTCATCAGATAATTGTCCAAGCATATCTGCTAAAATCCAGTTTGGAAATAGGTATTACTATTACTATGAAGAAATAAGGTGACTCGTATGCCACCAGACATAAGATAAAAAACACTCCATGCTGTGCGTCTTCCGGAGCGCTAACTGTGTGTGTGTGTATTTTACTTACAAAATGAGATCATACCATACGTACTTTTACAACTGTACTCTTTATTTATAAGGCCACAATTAAAATATTTATTGAAAATATCAACTTCTGTCACCATAGATTAATTTTGCCGACTTTATGGCTCTAACAGTTTAATTTTGCTGTTGGCAGCCTTCCATGACTCCCTCCTTCCCCTCCCCTGGTTTATGCCCCACGGTGCCTACATCCGGCACTCAGGAACGTGGAAGGTCTTCCTGCCCACCACGGTACTCCCCGCTCCCATCACGGTGTGACACGCAATTGCCGCACGATCAGAATGCGTTGACGCACTTGCCTCTTGGTGTGTATTTGGTTGTTTCCAACGATTAGTCTTGGTGGGTAGTTGTGAGCTTGGGGTTCCAAAACACGCCTAGGTTTGAACCCTGTCTCCTACCACCTCCTGGCTGTGTAGTAGTGGACACAGGGCTCAGCTTTCTCATCTGTGGGATGGGGTTAATGACCGTCCCTACCTCCTAAGATCTAGATAGAAACATCCAAGACATCATGGAAATTTTAAAATGTAACGCCCTCTGTCCCCAGTCTTGTGTATAGGATTGATTTGGGACATTTAAGACGAGACCGCACGTAAGATGGTAAATACCAACGTCACTGCCATCTAGGTTGAGAAACAAAACTGCGATAAATTCAGCTGTCGACCCGGTGGGCCTCGCTTCTGTTACGCTTCCTTTCCTCTCTCTCAGGGTGATCAGTACCTATTTCGTGTTTATCATTCCGTGCTGTTTCTGTACTTCAGCCCGTATTTACAACTCCACGAGCAGCTGTTTTCCATATTTTAAAACTGTACATTATAGTATCACCCTATAAATACCGTGCTGCAACTTGTCCTTTCTTGGGACCATTTGAAAAAAATAAAATTCCCTGTTTCACCCATTTTTACCTGGTCAGCTCAGTGGCACCAAGTACATTCCTGTGGTTGTGTGCCCGTCACTGCTGTCTCTCTCCAGAGCCGTCTTCCCAGACAAACTGCCCACGAGGCGGTGACCCCCGCCCGCCGCACCGCCGCTTCTGCGTGTTGGTTTCGTATTCTGCTCCGAGGTTTACTCAGACACGGCAGCGGCCGCGTCGCCGTCCGTTCGCAGTGTCGCCCTCGTGCTCCCGCGCTGGGCGTTTCGGTTTTCTGCGGTCTCCGGCTCTCCGCGAGTGTAGACGGGAGGGTCTCACGCGCCTGGGCAGGCGCAGCTTCTGTGGGGCCCGTGGCCGGCCGCCAGCGTCGCTGCAGGATGCGCACGTCTGCCCCCGGATTTCTTTTCTCCCGGTGCTTCGGGGACCGGCGTGGGAGACTTGCCGTGGTCCGTCCTCACGAACAGGTGACCCTGCCGGCTTTTTAAACCGACTCGGTGTCTGCTGTGGCTTTGTCGCACGTCCCTCTGGCGGGTGCGCGTCGTCCGTGTTGTGGTCCGTCTCCGTCGTCGCCTTCAGGGGCCTCGCCTACTTCGCCACGGCCGCGTCAGACAAGCGTTGGGGATTCCCGGGAGTGTTTCTTTCAGTAGTGCGCCCCCCTGACACGGTGGGGTTTGTTTCCTCACTTCCCGAGGGTCCGCTCAGACATCACCTGTCGGAGCCCTCGGCTGACCCCCGGCTGGCCGCAGTCGCCCTCCTCAGCAGCGTGCCCGGCCCTCTTCCCGCCGATCTTTCTCGTGGCGCAGGTCATGCCCGGCGCGCGCCTGCCGTCCGGCTCGTCCCCAGTCCGACAGGAGCCGCGGGAGCGGGGACCTTGTCTCGTTTGCTGCTGGACCCTCAGGGCCTCCGACCAGACGTGGCCCGTGCTGCGCATTTAGTCAGTGTTTATGGAGTGACGATAAAAACACACGTGTGCGGCGCTCGGGTTCCCAGAAGGGACCGCCACCTTGCGCTGCGTAGTTAAACGGATGCTCAAGGTTAATGAAAGACCCCATGGATCCCACTTTATGAGCTCCAGCCGGGGGTGCCTCCGGTTTGTTAGGGAGCCTAGGGAAAGACTCAGATTCCTGCCGCTCCAGAAGACGTCCCGGTGACGGGGATGCGGGTAACCACCCTTAAGTCTGCCGTCTCCCCTCGGTGCCTGTGGCCGCTGGGGAACGCTCTCCCGTCCGACGGAACGGACACACGTGCTCTCCGTTCATGTTGCCTTCTGCTTGACACATATGGGTGTGCCATGCAATTTCCCTTCCAGGGTGTGCGAGTCAGTGATTTCAGTACATTCACGATGCTGGGCGACCGGCCCTCCTGTGTCATTTCCGAACATCTTCATCAGCCCAGCCTTTTGTTTAAAATGTTAAAACATTTTTTTTAAAGCCTTTATGGTGTGTGCTTCGGTCTTCAACTCCCTGTGTGTCTCCGTAGAGTGTGTCCCGCCTTCCAGGACTGTTGCTCCTCGGGGTCAGCCCACAAAGCCCACACAGGCCCTGTCCAGCACCGCCTGGCCGTTCCCGCGGTGGTCAGCTGGGTCTACCCTCCCCAGCCCTGCTGGCCAGACTGGAGGCTGGGTTCAGCCTTGAAGTACATGTAAGGCAGACATCGGACCTTGCAGAGGGCTTAATTGCTATAAGTTTTTATGTTTAATAATAAAGTCCCGATAGCTAACGTTTGTTAAATGGCGGCTTACTGAGTTCTAGAACTGCTGACCCGTCATGTGTGTTGTTGTGCTTGTGTTTGCTCATTTGTTATGAGGTAGAGATCGATAAAATGGAGGCTTGTGAAGTTGTTTGGCTTCTTGGTATTTCTTTTTTAACCCACCCTTTTTAAAAGATTTTATTTATTGGGGCTCCTGGGTAGCTCTCAGTCATTAAACTGGGCTTCTGGGATGGAGCCCCGCATCGGGCTCCCTGCTCAGCGGGAAGCCTGCTTCTCCGTCTCCCACTCCCCCTGCTCGTGTTGCCTCTCTCGCTGTGTATCTGTCAAATAAATAAATAAAATCTTAAAAAAAAAAAAAGATTTTATTTATTCATTTGAGAAAGAAGGAGACAGAGACAGAAAGAGCACGCGGCGGGGAAGCCTTGTCAGCCGCCACTCCGTATCCGGAAGACAGGAGCGGGTCCCGCGGCCGGAACTTACCACCTTTCCCTGTCTTGTCACTCTGTGAACCGGGGCAGAGAGACGCATTTCTGTATTCTACGGTGTGACGAGGTGGAGATTTTCATGGGTTTGCAAAAGTCCGTGAAAACATTATCACTGTGGAGTTCTGTGATGGTCTCTTGCCCAGGCAGATTTCGCCTGATCTGAATAACGAGTTAAATTATAAGTGGCCTGTTGTTTCACGCGGGAAGGAAACCTTTTTGGATTTAGTCAGCGTCATCACGTGGAATTCGGAGTGCTGCTCGAGGAGCGAGGAAGACGGGCAGTCATCTGCACTTCGACGCAAGGCCGGGCCGGGTTCTGTGTCCGTACGTTACAGTGAGGTCAGCACGGAAAGGTAGACACGACTGACCGCCGACGCTGATGTCTTTTAGGGGGTGGACAAGTCACAGGTTTTCCTAGAGGTGTTTTTGGTTGAGAATTGGTCGGCTCAAGTGACCTTCCTCCCTCAGGTTTAGAAAGGAAGGTACTGGACTAATCAAGTCCTCTGGGTCCCTCCTGTCCCGCAGCCGCCCCGTCTTGATTGTAGTTGCTTCTAAGACTCAGACTTTCTCTTCACCCCTGCCGAGTGCCGGATTACAGAATATTCCGAATGCTGCTGCTTTAAGCGCATACTTGATGGCCCTACCTCACAGAAGCCCCTGAGCGCTCTTTCATTTCTGGGGATAAAATGCTCCTAAGCCCGCATTAAAGGAATTCCAGCGTGGTTGGGGGCAGTAATCCCACGTCCATCACCACTGGTTTAAACAAAGCCTCTGGGAGGCATTGCTGGGGCCCAGGGACTTGGTCTGCGGAGCTGAACATCGCGGCTCCCCCTTGGATAGAGCTGTGTGTCTCGAGGTGGGCGGCCTGTGGGGGGACCGCATGAAGTGCCCTGCGCCAGCGTCCTGCCGGAGGGCTGTGCCTTCCTCACTGTGTGCTTAGTCAGGGCCTCCCTGAAGAGGCGTCACAGCCCCTGTTGAGACGCCTGATCTTAGCGGCAGGGAGAGTCCCACGCTCCCGCCCCAGGAAGAGGGACCTCTTCCTGATCGATCATCTGGGCACCGGGAAATCGGTTTAGACCGAGAAAGGCTGCTCATCGGGAATCGGCCCGTGTTCTCGTTCAGTAGTTGAGGTGGCTTTTGAGAAACCCTCTGGGCAGCTCCCTTAGCTTTCATGGGTCACAAGAGGGTGACAAAGTCCTGTGTGACCTTCTAGGCCAGGGCATCACCATTTCCCTGTCAGTACCCCTCTGTGTTTACTCTGTGGGCCCCTACTTCGGGCCACCTTAGACCAGCGGGGGCTCCCTGCTCTGTGGGAACCCTGGGAAATGTCGTGTCTAGCCGAGGCATCTGGATGGTGCCAGACAGGAAATGTGGGGCGTGGAGTTGGTGGCCCTCCTGGCCCGTCAAGGACAGGTAGTGATTTCTGAAAATCTGCGGGAACTGCCGGCAGCTCATCCTGTATTCACCCACGCCGAACACTCTGGTAGACCTTCTGAAGAAAGGTCTGATTCTAACTGATATTAGTTGAAAGTGATCAGGAAAATTTGACAAGGGTAAGGTCAGCGGCGTGTGTACGGTTGTCTGCAGCCAGGATCAAAAGCCACAGGAGTAGGTATGTGGGGACCCTAGCCATCCTGCACCTGGCAGAGCTCCCTTCAGGGGGTCCGAGCTACGGCACCGCTCAAGGTGGGGAAGGGTGCTTTGCATTTTCTTTTTCTTTTTTTAAGAAAAAACACTGTAACTCCTTAGAGGCAGGAGAAATTCAGTACAAGAGGGAAATTCGGAAAAGAGTTTTGATGCAAACATCTTCAGAACATAATCTTCTCTGTTGCTTTACGTGGTGTGTATTGTCTGTGGGTCCTTTTCTGTCTTGAGTTTTAAAATGGAGCACATTTCTGTAACACTTGGAGCAAGTATATTCAGACATATACATACAGCGGCGCCTGGGTGGCTCAGTGGGTTAAGCCTCTGCCTTCAGCTCAGGTCATGATCTCAGGGTCCTGGGATCGAGCCCCGCATTGGGCTCTCTGCTCAGCGGGGACCCTGCTTCCTCCTCTCTTTCTCTCTGCCTCTCTGCCTACTTGTGATCTCTGTCTGTCAAATAAATAAATAAAAATTTTAAAAAAAGACATACATACACACATTGATAAATGTGTGTGCATACATTTTTGTGCTATCTCCACATTTATTTACATATATATAAAATACATATATATGTATTTTGCAGTATCTCCAAATAAAAAATTTAAGTCTCAAAACACAAGAAACTGTAAAGATCATGTATGAAAAGTAAGTTCTGTTTCTCTCTTAAGGATTATTTTCTTTGTGAATCATATTCCCTCCTGACCTGTTAGTGTAAGAAGGGAACGATCCTTTGTCTTTTGCCTTTAGAACTTATAAAGTACTTTCAACCCTCTCGTTTCTTTCTTGGAATATTTCTCAGCCGTATGACAGTGTGTTTTGGGATGGGGATATTTTTGAAAAAAAGATTTCTAAATCAAAGTTTAAAATAAAGTAAATAAAGTTAGGAAACTTTAAAATGCCAAATATTTTAAGCTTAATGAAAATGCTACTACCAATCATTAAGTAAAGGAGTGATAAACCCCATAGGGAGATAAGCCAAAGATACTCACCCCTTCATGGAAAATGAGATACAAATGACACATAAATGTAGATTAAAATGTCAGTGAGGAAGCAAGTGCTCTCCTGCATCTCTGGTGAGAACATAAATTGGTACAACCTCATCTTTGAAGGATGCTTTTATGCTTTATCTATTAAAATAAAAAATGCATGTGCCCTTTGAGTGAGTGGTTCGTATCTGGTAATTTACCCTGAGACATAGTTACATCCACATGAAGTGGAATATATGCAGAATCGTTCATTGTGACATTATTTACAACAGCAGACGTCTGGAAGCAGACGACGCATCCGTCAGCAGAGAACCAGTTAAGTTAAATACTGTGCGGCGTTCCGTGTACAAAACGTGTTACTGCTTTTTGACCCGAGTGTCTGAGGAGGAGGGAGATCTTCGGCTGTTTTCCTCTTTGTACCTTTTCAGAGTGTTCCTGCTTTTTAAAAGGAGAACCGTGGGAAGCTGCCCCAGGAAGACAATTTTTCTAGAGAAAAGAATCATAAATACCATTTTGTATTCCTTTTCTTTTTAGTGTTCGCAGTCCTTACTGAGGCTCGGCTCAAGCAGAGAAGGCGTTGTAGGAAATGAAATGCTCCTCACAGAGCAGAGGTTCGATTGTAGGCCGGGTAATAGTGGGTTCGAGAACGCAGGACGTGTTCGTTGTCTCATGTACGCGTGTTTTCCTCTTAAGCACTGTTCAACACTGTGTATGTTTGCTTTTCCTACACAGTCGACCCAACACATAAAATAACCCCCGAGACTCACACTCGTCACCCGGCAATTGTAAACTTGCTATTTCTTTACCATTCGGTACGGTGTTTACGGAGAAACAGAGACTTTTCTTTCAGATTCCATCGCCAGCTTTTGTTGTTGCTTTTTTGGTTTTTACCCTTTTGAGGCTTTCTGACAGTGCTTGTTTCTGCATCACGTCTCGTCAGAGTATTTGGTGGAGCCCCGTGGGGCTCTTTCCCGTCTTCAGGAGGTGAGCATAAGGAGGTGTCTGAGTGTACCAGGGCGCACGCCAGCTCTGTGACCTTGGCGAACCACCGAGCCCCAGGAGAGCCTTTGCTTCCCACCGGTCAGGTGGGGGTAAGAGGTGTCCGTGTGCGCCAGCCGGTGCTTAGGGAGTGAGTGACCCGGCGCGTGTGAAACTCTGAGTCCATGGTCGGTGTGCGGGCGGGCTCCATACATCAGTGCTCTTCTTAATGAGATTAGCTCAGACTTGAACAGTGGTCATGGGCCTCTTAGAATAATTTTTGGTCACAAATGATTGTCGGTGTTTCAGAGGCTTGTTTTTACGGTGCTCCTTTCGGCCGACTCTTTGAGTTTATTTAGTTTCCAGTCCCGTGCGAGGCCAGGGACGTAGTTGGGTGCGGTCCAGTGCCCGGAGAATTGCAGTCCTCTGGGGACGGACGGACAGTTTCAGCGGCAGGTGGCGAGTGCTGGGAAGAGGCGCAGGGACTGTAAGACCGTAAGGAGTGTCTGGGATCAGAAGCTTCCTGTAGGAGGTGGCTTTAACCACTGGTTAGGACTTAAGGCATAATCTGTAGGGGCCGCAGGTGGGTAACAGAGTTACAAGTGGGCTTCGCTCCAGCCCTGGTCTCCCGGCCGCCCAGCGCTCCCGAGAGCCCCCACTCCTGCTAAGGTGCATCCCCAGTGGGAAAGGAGAGCGGAGCTTGGAGATGGAAGAAGCTCGTGTGGCTCCTTCGCAGGTTCCGTTCTGCTGGACTGCGGGGCGGGGGGATGACAGGAGGTAAAGGCAGTGTTGGGAATTCTTCAACTGTGGTTTAAAAAAACAACAAGGGATCTGTGCTGACCCAGAAAATGCAAGATGGGACTTAGAGACCTCACTGTCTGGACTTTTATAGCACCTGGCATACCCAGAGTTTAAAAAAATTGTTAAAATTGGTGGTCCTAAAACCACTCCCAGTCGTTTGAAAGTGAAAAAGCATTTTTTAATGTAAATTCCAATTATTTACTTTTTTGACCAAAAAATTATGTTGAACAAAGACATTCATAGTAGTTGTGTCACTGTGGGGTTGTGGGTGATATTTTAACCAGTTTTCATTAAAAATAAAATCTATGATAACATTAGAGAAGAACAGTTTATATTTTGTCTTTCAAGTTTGCTATAATTTTATATAGGTCGTTACCGTGGCAGTGGATAATGTATTCAGTAGAAATTTCTAGAATTTGATGGTCTAAGTAACCAATACACAGAGTCATATGCATCTCGGGCAGAGGATTTTCAGGGCCAAAACTGTTTTCCATTTGAGAAAGTGTCTTTTACATGAAGCCTGGTGTACATTAAGGTCGGCCCTGAGTAGATTGTGGCTTGAATGATGGTGAGCAGTAGTGACAGCCTGCGGCTCAAAAAATGATTAAGTGGCTTTAAAGATCTAGCTGTCTACAGGTTGATAGAATTTTATCTACCCTTTGACTCCAGCTCTTGTATCATCAGATCACCTGAAGGCTATAGGAAGAGACAACCTCTTCCAAATCCAGGAACACCCCATAGACCGTCTCCCCGTAGGGCGTGGGTTTCGCAGTACAAGGACTTTCTAATATCCAGACTTCCTGGAGCACAGGGGTCTTCGCTACGGTGTTTTTAATTGATATTTACAAGGGCAAAGTTTACAAGTCTTTTTCAAAACATACTACAGCATTCGACACAGAATGATGATGCGAGGACCGTCCTGAATGACTTCCAGGTGCAGCCGGAAGCTCCCCAGAGTCCAGCGCGGACGATTTGAAAAGCTCACCAGGTGGCCGCGGGGGGCTTGGCTTCTCGGCGCCCACCCCGCGGGAGGCCGCTTCGCTGCGCACCCAACTTCGTGTCTTTTCAGTTGTTAAGTCGAGAATTCGTGTTTAACGTATGTTACAGACTGATACAGTAGTTATTAATGTTTATGGACATTTTACCTTCTTTTATTTTCATTTTAAGAAAGTCTGTGGAGATTTTTATGAGTAACATTTTAATTTCTCTCACTTCAAACAATGGGAAATGTGCTTCCTTTGGCATTTTTATGTGTGATGTTAGGTTTCAGGAGCGGGTCACTGCTCTTAGCTGGAAGACGACTGTATTGCTGATGTTTCATGATGTTTAATTAACCAATGACCTGACTAAAGCATTGTTTCTTAAGATGTCACTTATTTGTTTGAGATGGGGAGAGGCAGCAGGAGAGGACGAGGGACAAGCAGACCCCCTGCTGACTCCCCACTGAGCAGAGCCCGATGCGGTGCTTGATTCTGGGAACTCAGGACCATGACCGGAACTGAGGGCAGACGCTCAACCTGCTGAGCCACCAGGTGCCCCGCGGTATGATGGTTCTTGGTGTGTTTGGGGTGTTTCTCGTGGCCGGTTTGTTTTAAGGTCCTGAGGTCCCAGTTAGTTGACTGTGTGTGGTCAGTTTCGGGGGCACAGTTCAGTGATTCGGCACGTGCGCACACACCCGGGGTCATGAGGACAAGTGCCCTCCTCTGTCCCCGTCACCTGCTCCACTCACCCCCTCCGGTAACCATCAGTTTGTGCTCTTCAGTTAAGTCTGTTTCTTAAATTCCACATAAAGCTGAAATCATATGTTAAATTCCACATAAAACTGAAATCAAATAACATATGATTTATGACACATGACAAGAACTTAACAGAAATACGTTCTGACTTACTTCACTTAGCCTAATTCTCTTTCTCCCTCCGTGTCCTTGTAAGTGGCAAGATTTCATTCCCCCCCTTTTTAAAGATTTTATTTATTTAGGGCCACCTGGGTGGCTCAGTGGGTTAAGCGTCTGCCTTCAGCTCCGGTCACGATGCCGGGGTCCTGGGATGGAGCCCCACCTCGGGCTCTGTGCTCAGCAGGGAGCCTGCTTCCCCCCTGCCTGCTGCTCCCCTGCTTGTGTCCTCTCTCAGACAAATAAATAAATAAAATCTCTTAAAAAGAAATGCTTCCTCGAGCGCCAGGCATCATATTGGCCTTCCTGAGCTGGCAGTGTGAGGATGGATACAAGAAGGAGCACATCTTCTTCTTGAGATGAGTCGTGTAAGTCTTGCATTTACATCTTGTTGTAAAACGTGGTCCCTTAGCACGTCCTGCTGAGGGAGGTTGGGAAGTGCCATCTTTGAGGGGAGCGTACTGTTGTCCTTAAATAGTGGAGGCATTCTGCTTGGCAAGGAGGAAGCGGAGAATGGGGTTACGGGTGACTAGCAGTCTGCATCACTGAAGTGTGAAGTTCAGATGTTAGACGGGTGACAGCAAAGTAAACTTCTTAAGAAGAAAATATTTAAGATTAAAGAAATCAACTGATTTGGAGGAAAAGTCCCCAAATATTTGCATATGGAAGATTATGAATGCCCATTACCAAAGTATTCTCCGTGGTTTGGTAGAGGCAGAAGGCAGATCGCCTAATGTTTGTAGGAAGAACAGAGAACAAATGTATCTTGGGAGGAGAAGGGAGACAAAAGTCTGGGATTTCTTTGGGATGGGACGTGTTATTTGTTGCTTGGTTTGCAGTGGAGCAGGCCTGAGCATGAACATGGAGGTAGAGGGCAAGATGCAGACAGACGTGACCTTACGCGTCTCAAATAGAGGTGTGTTTTATTTGTAATTTCTAGACCAGTGGTTTCGTCGGTGTCTTAGGATTATTGTGCATTATTGTGACGTATGTGTTCAGACAAGTGATATTCTTTATCCTCATTCAGCACAGTGTATTTCGTAAGATTCTTTTTTTTTTTTTAGTGATCGTCATAGACATCCCATGGGAACTAAGGTCACTTAATGATGCTTATTTGAGGGGTAAAATTATTTGTCCTAGGGTGCATAAATCATGGGTTTTCAGGCACCCAGACATATGAAACAATGACCGTCACTTTCAGTTTGTTTTTACTGGTATTTATTTTGAATTTTAGATAATATTAAGGGAACATGTGCTTGTTAGTCAGAGGTGGTCTGGGGTTAGAAGTGGTCGTGATCCACTGCCGCCGACGGGTATCACAGATGTCATCAGTCCTCCGTCACCGAGAGACCAGCAGGCTTTCTTCCTGCCACTTTGTGGATTTCATCTGCTCTAATTTCTTTCAAGTGGAATAATTCAAAGCCATTCATCTCAAAGCTCATTTAAAAATGTTTTAGCTTAGGTATTGCCATCTTGGATATGAGAGTTGAACCTTTTTATGAGCATCGTAGAGTTTGATTTATGAAAAGTTAGGAGGAGAGGGAAATTAAAAGAATGGTCAGAAGTGAATTTCTTCTGCTTATTGAAACTCGAGAGAGGGAAGTGCTTTCTCAAATTGACATTTGAAGACCTTTATTAGTGCGTTTGGGAAATGAAGATAGTGGAGACTGAGTTCGGTTTGACTTACGGTAACGGGAAGCTAACCTGCTCCTCTGACGTGGCCCGTGAGAAGCCGGTACACGTGGCAGAAACTCACTCGCCACCTTCACAGGAGGAACAAAAATGATGCCATTGGTTTCTTCCTAGTCTGAGATATTGGACTGAAATAAATACCACTTACGTCCTGTCATTTGCACCTTCACGCCATCCAGCCACACAGTGGGGAGAAAGGTGTTTTGCCTGTAACAAGTTAGAAATGTTAAAAACCACATAAATAGAATTTGAGCAGCCCTTCAAGTTTATTAGCTTCATCTCCACCAGTTTCAAGAGTCTTTCTGACATAGCTTCTAGCTTTGGAGCCTGGGGTCCCATCTCAACATAGGGGGAGACACCGACCTGGCGCGGCGCCTTCACAAAACCTCTACCGTCCGTTTCCCTTTTCTCCTGTTCCTGGCTCGGGGTGGAAGGTTACCCTCGTTTGACTTGATGTACTTTGAAAACATCCAGCAGACACTGAAGGCACTTAGGACGCCTCCGATGTAGGTGCGTTTGTGCACTTGCAGCCCGCCACAGCGCAGGGGCCTCTCTGTCTTTCCCAGGAGCAAAGCACTGATTATTTCGAGGTTCCTGCTCAGCAGTTTCTGGGGATGTCGGCATGTAGGGCTGAGGGCAGGCTGGAGGGGAGGAGTGCACGGACCACCTCCTGCCCGTCTTTTTTAGATGGTTCCGCTTCGTGCAGTCGTGTTTGGAATACATTGGGTTCTTTACCGAACGTATAGAGGTTATATTCTAAAGAGTCCATGTAGTAGGAAAAGTCACATTTGAAGACTTTAGCACTTAAAGCAAAATTCAGATTGAAGTCAGAAATTATAGTGAATCAGTGAAATCCCTTATAAAAACTGTGTTCATAGAGAATATTAATAACATTTTATAAATCTTTAATTAGTAATGGGTACTGTTAAATTAATTTCTGCTTCTCTGTTCTCTGCTTGCAGTAGTATTTTCAGACTCCCCTACAGTACCCACATGATAACTACAAATTTATTTTGTTCTATGTTCATGCATAGGAAATAATGCCTTTGCTTTTTTCTTCCTCTTTGACTTACGGCTAAATTGTTGACTTTCAGGTTTCATTCTGGTTTAAGAAACCCAGAGAATAAGTAGGGTGCTTGAAATTAAAAGCCTGGGGATACATTTTATTTAATGCATTTAGTTGGTCAGATTTTAAAATGTTCTCCTTAACAGAGTTAGCTGCTTCTGCTTAACTTTATCCCAGATCTCACCCGAATTTATCGAAACTACAATTTCCTGTTTCCTAATAGGTTCCAAAGTTTATTCTAAGGCCTGGGTTTGTTTTGTCCTTGTAACTCTCGTGACTATAATCCAAAAATCTCCACTGCTCTACCTTTTATTTTCTGTCCTTTTTTCTCTAACACTAGGTCTCTCTTTTGTGACCCCTCCCTTCTTAGTGGTTCATTCCCCTGTGTTCTCTCAGTTGAGGAGGATACAAGTCTGCAGGCGGTAGGATTTTACATGCGGAACTAGCGATCGAGGGGGGGACCACTGTGTCTAGAGGCAGCGTCTGACAGCAGTTATTTCCCGGCAGGCATAGGAGAGACTGGTATGGGGGTGGCGGTGCAGGTCTTGGCCCAACTGTGACTCGCCCCTGCTTTTGTCATGAAGTCTCACTAGGACACAGCTGGGCTGCTGGCTACGGACCGTCCATGGCTGCTCTCCTCTTAAAATGGCAGAGGAGGGTAATTGCCACCGAGACCATTTGATTCCCAACGCCTAAAACGGGACGAGTTTGCGAGCCCTGCGTTGGACTCACCTGGGGTGGGGGGGGGCTGGGGCCTTGCTGGCTGCCTCGTCACCGCTGCTGCCCTCCGTCCTCCTGAACCCGGCTTTGTTCACCCGACCACCGTTCGCTTCCTGAAACTCTGGCCTCCCGTGGTGTCCTAGAACCTGTCACGCTTCTCCTTCTCCTTCTGTTCCTTGCCACCGTCTCCCCCGTTAGGCCTCTCTTCAAACCCTGTCTTTGGGGTGTTCCGCAAGCTTCCGTCTCAGGCTCGCTTTGTGTCTCGTGATCTTGCCCGAGCACATCTGTCTGTGCTCCCCGCTCCCCAGCCCCAGCCCCGCTCCCCCTCCCTCTCCTGAGCGCTGTTTCCTGTTTTCTCATCAAATGTGCCTCCAGACCCGCTCACCTGTTGCTCTCTGCTGGCTCCTGGGAATCCGGATGCCCGAAGCCCGCCCCGTCTGTGTTCTCAAGCCTCCGTTCCTCCTTGTCCCCCGTCTTCCTAGCAGCAGGGCTGTCCTGCAGTCCCTTTTCCCCGGGAGGAAGTCAGTTTGACTCTTAATTCACACTTACCATGGTTGAGCTGAGCGTCTGCTGTTTCTTGGGCTTCCCCAAAACTCCCAAAACAATACTTGCACAGTATACGTCCTTTTAGGCTTAGGGTTGTATATGCACATACGAACCAGTATTTTTTTAGGCATCATATTGTATGTACTGTTTTGTTTGTGTTTTTTAAGACAAAAAACTACTCTGTCAAATTTACTCTCATAAAGGACACAAAAGGATAAACCCCAAACCTCCCTGTTCGAGCCTCACTCCCTTCATGCCTTAAAGCTCGTTTCCCGGAGACATTTCTGTTGACTGTGGAGGCGTCTCCGGGTGCCCGCCCGGCTCAGTCGGTGGAGTCCGCAACGCTTGACCCCAGCGTTGAGAGTTTGAGCCCCACATTGGGTGTGGAGCCTACTTACAGAAAGAGTATCTTCATCCACAGATGTAGCGCATGTATGCTGTACTTGAATTTTAAAAATACAGATCGGATCTCGCTCTCCACAGTGCCTGTAGCTTGCCTTTTTCATCAACACATTTTGTTCCTCGGTCTGAATACAGATAATTTTACCTCATTCTTTTATAGCTGTACCCATGGGGCTGTTATTTAATCGTTTGCTGATGGAAGGTTATTTCTGTTTGTTGCTAGAAGCACTTGAGTAGGTTTTTATTTTTTAATGAACTTGTACTTCGGAACAGTTTCAGAGCTGTCGAAAAGTTACAAAGACAGCAGGGACAGCTCCCATGCACCCCTGTTACTGTTCCTCTGCTTTCAGCGTGCTGTGTTGATGGTACATTGTCATAATTCATGAACTAATACTGATGCACCAAATTCACATTTTATTCCAGTTTCCCTTTTCTGTCCCGGGTCCCGCATTGCACTTAGTAGTCTTGTCCCCGTGGACTTCTCTTGGCTGGCCTGTCTTCAGACTTCCCTTGTTTTCGTTGCGTTGGAGGTTTTTAGGAGCACTGGTCAGGTATTCTGTAGAAGTCCCTTGATTGGAATGTGTCTGATGTTTTTGGGAAGAAGATGACAGAGCCAAAATTTGTGTAAATTAGGATTCTCTCTGGGGTGGCTCGGTTGGTTGAGCATTCAGGTCTTGACGTCAGGGTCATGAGTTCCAGCCCCATGTTGGGCTCCATGCTGAGTCTATTTAATAAAAAAAAGGTTCTCTCTTTGAGCTGTGAAGTTCTGTGGTTTTGATCACCGCACATCGTCATGGACCCACCGGTGGAGTATCAGATAAAACAAGTTCACTCCCCGAGAGTTCCCCTGTGTGTCACGTCTTCAGAATTCTCCACCTCCCCTGAAGTCCCTGGCGACCATGGACTCTGTCGTCGTGTCTTCTGTGTGCTATATAATTGGCATCATATGGTCTGGAGCCCTCTCGTACTGGCTTTTTTCACTTATATTTATACATTTAAGATTCCTCCATGTCTTTTCATAGCTGTAACTCATTTCTTTTTATCATCAGTACTTCGTGATGTGGATAATTCCACAGATTATCTGACCCTCCTTTGCAGGACATCTGGGTTGCTTCCAGTTTTGGGTGGTTATGGATAAAGATGCTATAAACGTTTGCGTGCAGGTTTCTGTTGAGTTAAGTATCTCGGCGCTCCGTTGCTGGTTGGTAAGTCTGTTCAGTGCTCTACTGAACTGCTCATGCTGTCCTCCAAAGGGCCGGTACCATTTTGCATTTCCCCAGCAATGGAGAGTTCCCGTAGCAGAGCGTTTCCATCAGCGTTTGGTCTTGTAAGTGGTTTGGTTTGGGAACTTCCAGTAGCCACATAGTTATGTCTCATTGTTTTAATTTGTGGTTCTCCAATGGTAAATTGTGTTGAGCATCTTTCAGTACGCCTGTTTGCCATCTGTATGTCTTTTTTCTTGGGTTGTTTGTTCAAATCTTTTGCCCATTTCTTAGTTGTTTTTTTTTATTGTTGAGTTTCAAGAGTTCCTTGTATATTTTGGATATGAAATATTTATCAGATATGTGCTTTGTGAATACTTTCTCTCAGTCTGGTTTGTCTCTCATTCCCTTAACAGCATCTTTCTCAGAACAGAAATTTTTAGTATTAATAAAGTCAAGCTTACTGAGTTTTTTACTGAGGTTATGCTTTTGGTATTGAATCTATAACCTCCTTACCAAACCGAAGGTCACGTTGATTTTCTCTTATGTTTTCTTCCAGAAGTTTTATAGATTTGCGTTCTACATTTAGGGTTTAAAAAATATATATATATTTACTTATTTGAGAGAGAGGGAGAGAGAGATTGAGCATAGGTAATGGAAGTGGCAGCAGGAGAGGGAGAAGCAGGTTCTCCACCGAGCAGGGAGTCTGATGTGGGGCTCCATCCTAGGACCCTGGGATCATGACCTGAGCTGAAGGCAGATACTTAACAACGACTGAGCCAGCCAGGCGCCCCTACATTTAGGGCTGTGTGTGTGTGTGTGTGTGAGAGAGAGAGAGAGAGAGAGAGAAAGGTGTAAGGTTTTCATTCATTCATTCAATTGGTGGACATCCAAATATCCTAGCACCATTTTGTTGAAAAGACGGTCTTTTCTCAGTTGAACTGCCTGTGTTCTTCCTTTGCTAGAGATCAGTTGACTGTTTGTCTGGGTCCATTTCTCAGCTGTTCTGATGACCTGTTTGTCTTCTTTCACCAATTTACACTGTCTTATCTACTGTAGCTTCGTAGTACATCTTGAAAATGGATCGTGTGAGTTCTCCGACTTAGTTCCTCTTTGGAATTCTGTAGGTTGTTTTAAGTCTTTTACCATCCTGTGCACTGCGGTCAGTTCCTCGGGGTTTGTGAAACAGCTTCCTGAGATTGTCGCTGAGATCATATCGACTCTGTAGATCAGGCTGGGAAGAAGTGACATCCTAATGGTATTGAGTCCTCCAGTTCATGAGCACAGACTGTGTCCCCTTTTATTTAGATTTTCTTTGATTTATTTAATCAGATGTTGATCTTGAATATAGTTTTGTTAGATTTATATATAAATATTTCATGGTTTTCATACTATTTAAAAATTTTTTTTTAATTTCAAATTGCAGTTGTTCGTTGCTGGTATGTGGGAAAGCATGTGACTCGTCTGTTCGTCTTGTGATCCTGTTGTTCTCACTTAATAGTGCCAGGAGGGGTTTTTGTGTCCTTTTTTTTGAGATTTTCTGCGTAGACAGTCATATCATCTGCACATAAAAACAGTTTTATTTCTTCCTTGCCAATTTATACACCTTTTATTTCTTTTTCTTCTCTTATTGTTGAGTCTTGTTGGATAGGAATGGAAGGAGGGGGCATCCTTGCCGTATTCCCAGTCTTAGGGGGAAAGTGTCCTGTTTCTCACAATTCGGTATTGTATTAGCTGTGGCTTCTTTGTAGATAGATATTCTTTATTGTTATCGAGGAAATTCCCCTTTATTCCTAGTTTGCTGAGAATTCTATCATGAGTAAATGTTGGCTTTTGTCAGATACTTGACTGCATTCAGTGGTTTTCTGCATGACTTTGTCGGCACTACCCTGTTGATGTGTGATGTTGCATTTTTTGAATACCGAACCAGCCTTGGATACACGAAATAGATCCCAACTGCTCAGCATGTGTGTAATTATTTTTATACATTATTAGATTCACTTTGCTAATGTTTTCTTTTTAAACCTATGCTCAGGAGAGATACTGACCTCAATTTTCCTTTTTTATAATCCTTTATCTGGTTCTAATTTTAGGGTAATACTGGCCTCAGGATTCTGAGAAGTGGTGCCTCTGCTTCTGTTCTCTAGAAGAGACTGTAGTAAATTGATATCATTTCTGTCTTCAGTGTTTGGTAGAACCCAGCTGGGCTTGCCGCTTTCTGGAAGGTTATCAATTATTCATTCAATTTCTTTAATATATATAGCCCTAATCAAATGTTTTCTTCCTGTGTGCATTTGATCTTCGGATTTTGTCCATTTTATCCATGTTATCAAATTTGTGGGCATAGTGTTATTTGACTATTCCTAGATTATTATTTTATTGTCCATGGGATCAGTAGTGATGATCCTTCTTTATTTTTGATCTTAGTAAATTATATTTTCTGTCATTTTTCTTGGTTAGCCTAAGTAGAGGCTTACCCATTTTAGTTTATTTTTTTTGTCCCTTCAGAGAACTGTCTTTTGGTTTTGTTGATTTTTTTCTCTATTGGTTTTCTTTTGCACTGTCATTGATTTCTGCTCTAATTTTTATTATTTCTTCTACTTGGCTTAGGCTTAAATTGCTCATCATTCTCTACTTAAGTGAAGGCCTGGATTATTGATTTTTTTCACTTAAGACCATGTCATGACCCTTTGTGTAAATATTCTATTACACTGAGTTTATTTGCTGCATAGTTGTTCATCAAGTGGGTTTGCTATTAGGCTTTAACCCACTGAGCCACCCAGGCGCCCCTGAACTTTTTTTAACCAATGTCCATTGTGTTAATGTATACTTAATTATTTGTGGTATTAAGACAATTTGCTATATTTTTTTGACCATTTGTATGTATTTTTTTGTGAAATCATGTTGTGGCTCTTAACCATTCTTTTGAGATGTTTGTGATTTTCATTAACTTGCAAATGCTTTTTATTAAGGACTGAAGATTTCTGTGTGTGTGTGTGTACACATGTATGTGTGCATATCTAGCTGTTAATTTTTTTCATTATCGTATGAAACAGGGTTCTTTTTCCCTGTGTTGGTCATTGATTGCAGCAGCATCCGTTGTTTGAGCAGTTCATTCCCTGCCCCATGCTTTGTGGTGGCTGCCTGCTGTAGTCATGTTTTCGTATATTCATGGATGTTTCTGAACTTTCTACTAGTTATACTGATTTTTCCTTCCTGTCCACTGCCACGCGGTCACTGCGACTCTGTAGGACTCGGTGGGAACCTCTGAAGCCCTTCCTCCTTCATCAGTCTTTTCTTCAAAACTGTCTTGCTGGTTCTTAGCACCTTTATGATACGTTTTCATATGTGTGTGAGAGCCAGATTGTCCGTGTTCGTGTGTACAACCACGTACACACACACACACACACAGCTTTGGGGTGTTGATTGGAATTGCACTGAATTTGTAGTCTAACTTGAGAAAGTTGCCGTCTTTATGGAGTTGTATCTTCCATTTATCACTTGTTAAAGTTGCCTGCACTATCACTTTAATTTTCTTCTGCTGGGATTTATTTTCTAATTGTGGCTCCCTGGGGAATGTCACATTTCCACACATCTTCTGAAATTGTTTGCAGGCTCTTCTTGAGTAGGAGTTATTTTTGCTCACGGGGTGCTCTGTCAGGCTGCTGGGTCCAGTCCCTGGTCACAAGGCTGTCCCAATATATTTTTTCCGCTAGCTTTGTCTGTGGACTTGGCATTTTTCATTTCATCTGTTTTGCAGCGGGATGGCTCAAGAGATGAACTTGAAGTGTCCTTTTGGCCATATGTCCGTTATACCTACTATTTGGTAAATAATGTGAATTAGGTAAGTAAGGATTTTGGATGAAAGGCTTAATTTCTGGCGTTTTAGTGTCCGTGCGGCGGGTGCTGTCGCCCTTCTCGAGGCCCATCGTGCTCTCATTCCGGATGCACTTCCCTGTGAGTCAGACGTGAGCCAGAGTTCTGTGTACACAGGCACATCTTGTCACCGTGAAGCTTTCCAGGGAGGAAATTTTACAGGCTTACTTCACAGACTTAGTCACCTTCTGATGAGTCATCCCCCACCCCAGCCACGTTTAGGCACCGGGAGGTTAGTTGGTGGGTTAGCACAATCTGAACATTTCTCAGCTGTGCAGTGTTTGCGTTTGGACAGTGAACTCCCCAGGAACGGAGCCTTCAGTGTGCAGCATTGGGGACTTAAATTCATGAGTTGTTACAAGCAATGTTTCTGGAGAAACAGATCTGTAGGGTTTATTGAATTTAAGGATGTATGGTTTCTGGCTATTCCATAATCCTTTCAAGTTTCCTTCCAGTAGTTCTGCAGGATGTTTTGGCTCTGTTGAGAGCCTCATCCGTCTGCTGTTCCCTCTGGATTCGGGTGTTTCTGTTTGCGGCTGCTGCAGGGTGGTAGATGGACCTTGTCTGTGGGAACATCGCCAGAGGCTGTACGTTTTTGTCAATATCCGCAGTCCTGCAGGTCCATGTTGTTGCTTCGGGGACGGAGGCTGTGTGTTCTCCCGGGTGTAGGCAGTGACATGATCTACTTACCGAGTTTTATGACGTTGTTTATTCACTTGTATTTACTGTTCTGTAGGTGGGCTACGGCTTTCCTTCGCCTCGTGGCCTCGTGGCGGAGGCTTTAGACTAGATGTTCTCTGTCGTGGAAGGCAGAGAGTGGCCCTGTGATTTCTGTGCTCAGCCCTTTCTTCCTCTAGAAATGTTACCATTTATTCATTCTCTTTCATTGATTTGTGTTTGGTCTTTTTTCTTTACATTCTCGCTCCCTTATTTATCTTTTCTTAAAAATTACTATTCTCGGGGCGCCTGGGTGGCTCTGTGAGTTAAAGCCTCTGCCTTCGGCTCAGGTCATGATCCCGGGGTCCTGGGATCGAGTCCCGCATCCGGCTCTATGCTCAGCAGGGAGCCTGCTTCCTCCCCTCTCTCTCTCTGCCTGCCTCTCTGCCTACTTGTGATCTGTCTGTCAAATAAATAAATAAAATCTTTAAAAAAAAAATTATGATTCTCCTTCCTTTCCCGTGCATTGCCATGTTGTGAAGTTCTGTGTCCGTGGTCTCGCCACAGGCCGTTTCCACCCAGTGAGGACTCCCCGCCCCTGTTAACACGCCGGCCGAGCCACGCCTTCCACTTTCCCCCAAGCTCCAGAGAATGGAGAAACCTGCTCCATATTACTTGTAGGCTCTTCTGAAGCATAAATATTGCTGCCTTTTTTATAATTTTTTTATCCTGTAATGTGAATTTTTTCCCACTCTCGCGGATTTATTGGCACTTCTGAGCTTTCTCTTCTTGTGGCTTCTCAAGAGATGAGCCCCTTTGCCTGTATGTGTGTTTATGCGTTACAGTGCGTGGCTGCGTGTGCACGCGTAGCTCACATGCACGGTTGCCCCCTCCTCCTGCTCCTTCACACGGGCGGCAGCGTCCTGCTGGTTAGCCCTGTTGCCAGGAGGACGTCCAGTTCTTCCTTCCTTCTTGCTGTTGTCGGTGACTTGCAGAGGCACGTGGGCCTTCAACTCTGGGCGCTCCGGCTCGCATCCCCGTGGAGAGGCCTGGTCTCCTGCGGCGCCGCTGAACTAAGGCAGATCTTTTTCTCTGTCCTTTACTACGCTTCCGGTCTTTGGCCGGGAGACTGTGGTTTAAGCCGTCTGCTATAATGGCTAGTCGAGATCAGGAATATCAAGAGACTGTTAAGCTGATTCAGTCTCATCTCAAGACTCAGAACTATTAAAAAGTGAGTGTGTGTGTGTGTGTGTGTGTGTGTGTGTGTATGTGTTTTCTGATCCCACAACTATTGTTATATTTCCTTCCAAACCTGTACAGTGTTGTTTTAGCCTTTTAAAAATCCAACACTATTACATAAAAATTTCCCTCATCCTTAACTTTCTTCTAAAACCAGTTACTCTCTTGGGGCGCCTGGGTGGCTCAGTGGGTTAAGCCGCTGCCTTTGGCTCAGGTCATGATCTCAGCGTCCTGGGATTGAGTCCCGCATCGGGCTCTCTGCTCAGCAGGGAGCCTGCTTCCTCCTCTCTCTCTCTGCCTGCCTCTCCGTCTACTTGTGATTTCTCTCTGTCAAATAAATAAATAAAATCTTTAAAAAA
>NC_081567.1:14187465-14343407 GCF_022355385.1 Mustela nigripes | reverse complement strand
GGTTAAGCCACTGCCTTCGGCTCAGGTCATGATCCCAGCGTCCTGGGATTGAGTCCCGCATCGGGCTCTCTGCTCAGCAGGGAGCCTGCTTCCTCCTCTCTCTCTCTGCCTGCCTCTCCGTCTACTTGTGATTTCTCTCTGTCAAATAAATAAATAAAATCTTTAAAAAAATAAATAAATAAAACCAGTTACTCTCCACAGGAACAAGTATGAAGACTCAAGTCCCTCTCCCATTTCCTGCCCCTTCCTGAAAATCACGCCTCCATGGAGCGTCTCCTATTAGGAGTGTGTTTCTTTGCTATGTCGGGATTCGTAACCACGGCTCTGAAACGTCGCCTTTTGGTGTTCAGTAGCTGTGTCTTAAATCATTGTGCTCTTTCTTGGGATTGAAGTTCTTTTTTTTTTAAAGATTTTATTTATTTATTTGTTAGAGAGAGAGAGAGAGTGGGAGAACACAAGCAGGCAGAGCGGCAGGCAGAGGCAGAGAGAGAAGCAGGCTCCCCACTGAGCAGAGAGCCCGATGCAGGACTCGATCCCAGGACCCTGGGATCATGACCTGAGCCGAAGGCAGTGGCTTAACCAACTGAGCCACCCAGGCGTCCCGGGATTGAAGTTCTTAAGAGTTTATAAATAAAGCTGGATTGAACATTCCTATTGATCAATATTTATCCACAATTTTTATCATTTCCAAAGGTGAAAATTTTAGAAGTGCAATTATTGGGTCAACAGATTGGAGTATTTTTCTGGTTCTTTAATCGTGTTGCTGTGTTAGTTTCCAAAATGTTTTTACTGGATTCTGCTTTTACCGTCCGTGAGCAAGTACACCTGTCTTGCTAAACAGTAGCATTGGATATTGCTATATTTTTTTAAAGATTTTATTTATTCATTTGAGAGAGAGAGAGAGCATGAGAAGGGAGAGGTCAGAGGGAGAAGCAGACTCCCTGTTGAGCAGGGAGCCCGATGTGGGACTCGATCCCAGGACTCCAGGATCATGACCTGAGCCGAAAGCAGTTGCTTAACCAACTGAGCCACCCAGGCGCCCTTGGATATTGCTATTTAAAAAAATCTTTGCCAATTTGATAACTCAAAATGGTACCTCATTACTGCTTCAATTTGCATTTCTTTGATTACTAGTAACTCAGTACCATATTTTAGGATACCGTTTTATCTTGTTTTGACACAGCTTCAACTCGAGTTCGCCTTGAATTGCAACTGTCAAGATAAATCGTGGAAATTAAGCGCCGTAGTCCTGGGATATAATAACCTTATCCAGAATGTGTATCACTGAAAGCTGCCTAATTAGAAACAACAGAATTCTGTCCAACTCACAGTTATGTATTTTTAAACTTTTTATTATAGATTTTTAAAACACGTAAGAGAAAAGAGAATAATCGAATGAATTCCTCTGTGACTGTCATCTTCATTTGACAGCTGTCGGCACTTCATTTCTCGTTTCATCTGTCCCCGCTGTGTTTTTGGGGTGGAGGAGGCATTGGAATATTTCAAGTCAAATAAATACGTGACTTTATCCATGAACACTCGTGTATATAACATATAAGGGCTTTAAAAAAATGAGTGTCTTTTCCCAGCATTCTGTGTTTATTTAATCTCTCATAGGATTTATTTAACTTTTATTTTGTTTTGTTTTGTTTTGTTTTTTTTAAGGCTTTTATTTATTTGTTTGTCAGAGGGAGAGCAGAAGCACGGAGAGCTGCAGGCTTAACAGGCAGAGCAGGCAGAGTAGGCAGAGGGAGAAGCAGGCTCTCTACCGAGCAAGGAGCCTGATGCAGAGCTCCATCCCAGGACCCCAAGATCATGACCTGAGCCGAAGGCAGACGTTTAACCAACTGAGCCACCCAGGCATCCTTCTCATAGGATTTATTATTGGAGTATATCATACTTACAGAAAAGTGCACAGAGCTTAAGGGGACAGCTTGGTGAATTATTACGAGAAGAACGCACCTCTGATTGCTGCAACAGTGTTGAGAGTGCCGTCGGAGCCCCCCTTTTGTCCCATTCATCTTTCCTCCTGGTCATTAGCCCTCTTCTGTCTAACAGTAATCACTGACTTCTAACACTGTCAGGCGGTTTTCCCTGTTTTTGAACTTTATAGAGATGGAATCACAATACAGAGCTGGGCCTTGAGCCGAGCTGCGGTTGGGGCGCTGACCCTGTGCAGCTGAATATCCATGTGTAACTTTACCCTCAAAACCTACTAAAGCCTGCTGTTGGCCAGAAGCCTGATCGAGAACACAGCCGATTGACACATATTTTGGGAATGTATTACGTGTGTTCTTATAACAAAGTAAGCTAGAGGAAGGCAAACGTTAGGAAAGTCGTAAGAGAAAACACATTTACAGCTCCACGCCATAAACAGTTCACATGCTGGCGGCCCGGCACAGACCCACGTTGTTTGAGGATCTACTGTGTTTCACTTCACGTGTGTGTTAGACTTACCCATGGTGCTCTGGTCCGTTCATCTTCATTGTTCTGTTTGGTAATACGAACGTGCTACAGTTAATCTGTGTTACTGTTGAAGCATCGTCATGCTGTTCCAGTGTTTGGCCGCCGTGAATCATCTACTAGTGACACTCCTGTACCGGTGTTTCGGTGTGTGTATTTGCTCAGTGACGTCGGCTGTGCACCTGGGAGCACACTCGCCGGATCGTGGGGTGTGCGTGCATTCACCGTCCGTGAATAACGCCGAACAGTTACAACATAACGCGTGAATTCACACAGTCGTGTGTAGGGGCTGTTTTGCATCCTTGCCACCAACTGGTTTTGTCAGTCTTAGTGGCGGTCGTGAAGCTGTTTCCTTGTGGATTTTAATTGCATTTCTATTCATTGTTCATTTGATACCCTCTTTTTTAAAGGATACTTGCTTCAGAGTTAGTGTTCTCTGTCACTAAATCATAAAAACATTCTTACTCAAGGATATACAGGAACATTCATGGCTTTTGTCAGTATTTCTCTTGCATTTGTCTTTTTTCTTATTGGTTTTTAGAAGTTATTTAGATATGGTCGATATGAGGAAATGTCTTTTTTCACTCTTGGCTTGTCTCTTTTATCCTATCTTGATAAGGAAAAGTTGCAAATTTTAATGCGCTGCAGCTTCATGAGGCTTGCTTTTCTGTTGAGTTTGTCTCGAACTGTTTCAAGAAAGTCATGAGATTCTTGTCGTCTAAATATTCTGTTTCTCTTTCACATTTAAGTCCATTAAGGCGTTTTTTTAAGTGTCGGTGCTTCTAACCCCCTACATGAACATCCCTTGCACCAGCACTGTTGATTTAAAATACTATCCTTTTCTACCTTGTTCTGTAGTGGCAATTTGGTAATAGATCAAATATCCATACTTGTGGCTCATTTCTGGTTTTTTGTTGAGTTATAATTGATGATTGACATGTGACATTTTGTACGTTTACGGTGTGTTCATTTGATACACTTACATAATACGATTCAGTAACCATGGCAGTGTAAGCTCACACTTCCATCACGTCTGATAATTATCTTTTTCTTTATGGTGAGAACATTTAAGATTAGTCTCTTAGCAACTTTGAAGTGTATGCCGTAGAACGTTGTTGACTATTAATCACAGTGTTCGTTAGATCTCCAGAGCCTCGCTCATCTTACAGCTGCGGGTTTGTACCCTTTGGCCGGTACCTCTCCAATTTCCCCACCCTACAGCCTCTAGTAACCACCGTTCTACTCTGTTTCCATGAGTCAGCTTTTGTAAATCCCATATGTAAGTGATACCGTACAGCAGACTGTTGAATATCCTAGGGTTCAGGGCACCATCTCCCTGTGCAGTGGGAAATCTGCATACTAACTTTCGATTCCCCCAATACATGTTTTGAATGTTCCATATATTCTACTATATTCTTACAATAAAGCAAGCTAGAGAAAAGAAAACATTACTAAGAACGTTAAGGAAGGGAAAATACATTTATAGTACTGTGTGTGTGAGTGTGTGTGTTTGTGTGTGTGTATATATATATATATATATATATATATATATATATATCTATCTACTGAAAATCCATGTGTAAGTGGACCCACACAGTTCAAAACCATGTCATCCAAGGGTCGACAAATTGTATTTGTCATTCTCTGATTTACATTTCTTATCATGCCTTTGAGGTCTCTGTTTGTCCATTTACTCACAAACAGGAGTATTTTCTTTTTTCTCCTGGCTGAGTGATACTCCAGTGTGTGTGTGTGTGGACACCATGTGTTCGTAAACTGCTCCTCTGTTGATGGACGCTTTTGTTGTTTCCGTATATTGACTCTAGTGAATATCCTGTTTCCTTTCCTCTGGATATGTACCAGAGATGGGGTTGCTGGGTCGTACGCCAGTTGTAGTTTGTATTTCCTGAGAACCCTTCATGCTGCTCTCCGCAGTGACTCTGCCAGTTCACGTTCCCGCTAGCGGTTCCCAGAACCCACAATCTAAACAGGGTCCCCTTTCCCATCTCAAGGACAGCTGTTCTGACACGTACGAGCAGATGTCTCAGTGTGGGTTTGACGTACATTTCTCTCATGTTGAGCATCTTTTCGTGTATCCATGGGCCATTTGGGCGTCTTTGGAAAAATATCTGTTCAGTTCCTCCGCCCATTCTAAAATCCGATTGTGGGCGCCTGGGTGGCTCAGTGGGTTAAGCCGCTGCCTTCGGCTCAGGTCATGATCTCAGGGTCCTGGGATCGAGTCCTGCATCGGGCTCTCCGCTCAGCAGGGAGCCTGCTTCCTCCTCTCTCTCTCTGCCTGCCTCTCTGCCTACTTGTAATCTCTGTCAAATAAATAAATAAAATCTTTAAAAAAAAAAATAAATAAAATCCGATTGTGTTTTTTGTTACTGAGTTGTAGGAGTTCTTTAGATATTAGCTCTTTATCAGAAAAGTGTTGGTAAAATACCTTCTCCCATTCGGCAGATCGTCTTTTCATTTTGTGGATGGTTTGCTCTGCAAAGCTTTTTAGTTTGATGTAGGCCCATTCGTCCCTTTTAGCTTCTGCCGCTGGTACTTTTGTTGTCATATCCGAACAGTCATTGCTAAGATTAGCATCAGAGAACTTTTCCTCTGGGTTTTCCTCTGGGAGTTCTATGGTCTCAGGTCATATGTCTAAGTCTTTCATCGTCTCAGGTTAACGTTTGTGAGTGTTGTAAGGTAAGGGTCCATTATCATTGCTCTGTATGTGATTATCCAGTTTTCCTGCCACCATTGATTGACAAGACGGTCTTTGTCAAGATTGTCAAGAGTATTCTCAACGGGGTCAAATGTTAGTTGACGGTCCATGCAGGGGTTTACTTTGGGCTCTTTGTTCTATTGGGTGATGTGTCTGTCTTTGTGCCAGTGCCATGCTGGTCCAATTACTGTAGCTCTGTAGTCAACTTTGAAAGCGGAAATGTGAGGCCTCCAGCTTTGTTCTTTTTTAAGATGGCTTTGGTTATTGAGGGTCTGTTGGGGTTTCATACAAATTTTCAGATTGCTTTTTCTGATTTGGTGAAATCCCATTGGGATTTTTATAGGGATCGTATTGAAACTGTAGGTGTCTATGGGTATTACGGACATTTTAACAGTATTAGTTCTTCTGATAGTTCACCATATTTTTATAGGTATCTTATCTTACATTAATTTCTGCTCTTATTTCCCCTTTTTTCTTCCCTGTATTTAGATTACCATCCACTTTCTGACTTCCTGAGATGCTCTTAGATGTTCAATCTTTTTCTTATTTTAAAAGTTGAGATATAATTCACAGAGCATGAATCTACCTTTGTAAAGTCTATAAATTCACTGGCCTCTAGGGTAGTCACGAAGTTGTGCAGCTGTTAGCATGATTTAATTCCATGCCATTTTAATAGTGTCTGGCTCCTTTCAGTCAGCATAATTGTTTTCAAGAGTCATTCACGTACTTGCTTGCATCAGGACCCCACCCTTTGTGCTTCTAGCCGAGGAATACTCCATTGTACGGATACGCTACATTTTGTTTGTCCATCCATCAGCTGACAGACATTGGATGCTTCCCTCCTTTTGGCTCTTACAAATAACAGGCTGTGAATATTCATGTGCAAGTTTTCATGTGAATCTATGTTTCCAGTTCTTTCAAGTGTATCTGCCTAGGAGCGGAATTGTTAGGTCTTACGGTAATTGTATGTTTCACTTTCTGAGGAACTGCCAGACCAAAGCACCAAAGTTTGTCATTTTGATGAAGTTCAACTTATTTTTTTCATTTGTTGCTTGTGCTTTTGAAAGAGGTTCATTTCCTAACTCTTACATATAGATCTTTGATCAATTTGGACTTAGTTTTCATGTATGGTATGAAGTAGAGGTTCCACCTCATGCATTTGTGTGTGAATGTCCAGTTGTCTCAGGACTGTTCTTCCTCCACTGAATGGACTTGACATGCTTGTCCAATCAGTTGTCAATGAATGTGTGAGTTCCCTTCCGGACTCAGTTCTGTTGCCCTGATCCATGTGTCCGTTCTCATGTCACTATCACACAGTCTTGGTCTGGTTATTAGAGCTTTGAGTGAGTCTTGAAATCAGGAAGTATGAGTCCCCCAAATTTGTTCTTTTTCAAAGTTATTTTGGCTCTTTGAGTCCATATGCATTTCTGTATGCATCTTGAAAATCATCACCCCCCCACCCTGCTGAAAAATGGGCACCTGGAATTTTGACAAGAACTTTTTATTTTTTATTTAGATGAAAGTCAAGTAACGTAAAGTTAGTCATTCTAAAGTGAAGAACCCACTGGCACTTAGTATCTCTGCCTAGTTCCCAAACATTTCATCATTCCAAAACAAAGTCTTATATCCAGTAAGCCACCCTCCTTACCCACTTGCTGACAACGACAAATCTGCTTTCTGTATCTAAGGATACACCTGTTCTGGGTATTTCATACAAATGAATTCATGCAGTCTGTTTCTTTTTCATTCCTGGAATAAATCCCACTAATTCATGCTGCATAATATTTTAATACGTTGTTGGATTTGGTGTGATAGCATTTCGGCATTTATGTTCATAAGGGATACTATGTTCATAAGGGATATTTTTCTTCTGATATCTTTGGTTCTAAGGTAATGTGGTCTCAGAGGAGTTCAAAATTGCTCCCTTTTCTCCCGCTAATGGGAAGAGTTGGAGAATTATTCTTGAAATGTTTGGTTTGGCAGAATTCACCAGAGAAGCCATCTGTTTCTGGACTTTTTTGGTTGGGAGTTTTTTGATTACTGATCTAATCTCTTTACTTGTTACAGGTCTGTTCAGATTTTCCATTTGTCTGTGAGTCATTTTTGGCAATTTGTGTGTTTCTAGGAATTTGTCCACTTAATTTAGGTTATATCTAATTTGTTGGCCTACAGTTGTTCACAGTCTTCTCTTGTACCCCTTTTTATTTCTGCAAGGTTGGCAGCATTGTCTCCGCCTTCACTTCTGTTTTACTTGTGTCTTCTCTCTGTTTCAGTCTAGGTACAGGTTTGTCAATTGTGCTGATATTTTTGTAGAACCAGCTTGGGGTTTCTTTCTTCTCCAGAATTTCTCCATTCTCTCTTTTACTCTGTTCTGTTCTCTAGTCTTTCTTTCTTTCTTTTTGCTTTTGTTTTAATTTACTTTTCTAGGTACTTGAGGTGTGAACTTAGGTTAATGTTTAAGATTTTTTTTTTTTTAATGTAGGTGTTTAGAGCTATTAATTTTTTCTCCAAGCACTGCTTTTTCAGTTTCTCTAAGTTTTGGTATGTTGTGGTTTTGTTTTTATTTATCTCAAAGTATTTTCCCTTTTCATTTTTCTTCTGACCCATTAGTGTGTAGTGAAAAATTAACTTTACCTAAGATGTATGGCTTTTGCCCTTGACTGCTGGGAGATGATCTCTTGATTCTTGGAATGTCCTACCTGACAGAAGTATCTTTGTTTGCATGGGAGCTTTGGCCACTGGACAGTCTAGAAATATGATTTATGGTGGAGGCTTTGGAGCCTTATTAGTTTCTTCACTAATTCTATTATTAGTTCCAATCTCCAGAGGAACTGATAACTAAAATTATGACCCTGAACATCCAGGAGGTTCTGGAAACCCAAGATTAGCCATATGAGCAGTGTGATGGAGCACCAGAAAGAACTCTGGACCCCAAAGGTTCATGTGGGCGCTCCTGGTTTGGCCGTACTCCTGATGAGAGACTGGCTGTTAATCTTGTGGCAGATCCTCTGTGTGTGCTTGTTGCTTGGTGCATATATGTTTATAATTGTTAACAGCTGGATGAGTTAGCCGTCTTCTCAATATGTAAGGGCCTTTCTTGTCTCTTAACCAACCTTTACTTAAAATCTATTTGGTTTGTTAGGAGTATAGCCACCCCAGCTCTCTCTTGTTTACGGCTTTCATTGAATCTGATTTTTCTATCCTCTCACTTTCCACAAATATGTATCTTTGGATCTGAAGTGAACCTAATTTGTAGACAGCATAGAAGGCTTTAATTTTTTTTTTTTTTTTTTTTTTTTTAAGAAAAATCCATTGTGGGGGCGCCTGGGTGGCTCAGTGGGTTAAAGCCTCTGCCTTCAGCTCCGGTCATGATCCCAGGGTCCTGGGATCGAGCCCCGCATCGGGCTCTCTGTTCAGCAGGGAGCCTGCTTCCTCCTCTCTCTCTTTCTGCCTGCCTCTCTGCCTACTTGTGATCTCTACCTGCCGAATAAATAAATAAAATCTTTAAAAAAAAAAAAAAAAGAAAAAGAAAAAAAAAAAGAAAAATCCATTGTGTCTTTTAATAGGTGAATTTAGTCAACTTACATTTAAGGTGATTATGATGAAGACTTGTATGATTTTTGTTTTCTATATGTCTTGCATCTTTTTGTTTCTCATTTCTTCTAGTACTGACCTTTTTAGTTTGATTGGTTTTTTTCCCAGTGTGCCTTTTGATTCCCTCTTCATTTTCCTTTTTGTGTATTTTTTAAGTTATTTTCTTAATAGTAGAAAAGACCTTTAATTTTTAAGTTTAGTTTGAATTCCTGCTAGATTAACTTCAATTACATACAAACATTGATCCTATACAACTCCGTCTTCCTCGTTTATGTTGTTAATTTAATACCTTACTTTTTATACACCATGTGCCCATTTAACATAGATTTGTAATTACCTTTTTTTTTTAGATTTTACTTAGATTTTTAAGATTTATTTATTTGACAGAGAGAGAGAGGGAGAGACAGCAAGATAGGGAGCATAGGCCAGGGGAGAGGGAAAAGCAGGCTCCCCACAGAGCAGGAAGCCCAGTGCGGGTCTGGATCCTGTGACCTAAGCCGAAGGCAGGATGACTGAGCCATCCAGGCACCCTGTAGTTATTCTTTTATGTAGATGTATTTCAGATTACATTTGGAAACAAAAAGAGGAGTTGCAGACCAAAAATAGAGTACCATGCAGGTACCTTTATTGGAGTTTTATTTCTTCATTTGCTTTCTAGTTACTGTCTGGTGTGCTTTCCTGTGGTTCTGTTGTCCCCTTTACCTTCTCCTCTGGCACTTCTGCTCCCGGTGCACTCCCTCTGCTTTTCTTCATCTGGGAGTGGCTTGGTTTCTCCTTTATTTTTTGAAGGATAGTTTTGCCAGGTAAAATATTCCTGATTGACAACCCCCCCCCCCGCCACTTCCTCCCCAGCTGTGTCCCGACTACTATGGTTGGTGATGAGAAATGTGAGAAATGGGCCCTGGACCTTATCAGGAGTCTCATATGTGATAAATCACTCTGTCTTGCTGCTTTCAGGGTTCTCTTTGTCTTTTGACAGTTTCATTATCATGTGTCCTAGTGTGGGTCTCTGAGTTCATCCTTCTTGGAATTTGTTGAGCTTCTTGAATGTGTGAATTTATGTTTTTCACCAAGTTTTTGGAGTTATTGGCATTCTTTTTTCAAATATTCTTTTTGCCATTTTTTTCTTTGCTCTCCTGAGACTTTTGTAATGTGTGTGTTAGTACACTTCATGGTGTTTGGATCTTTAAGAAGAAATGTAAATAATAAGCCTACAATCTTCCTCCTTTTTTGGGAAGTAAACATTATTAGTGGCTTGATGAGTGTTCCTTTAATGATTTCCTGTTGGATCAGATTTTCTTCACTGAGTCTTTTTAATTTTTTTTTAAATATTTTATTTATTTATTTGATAGAGATCACAAGCAGGCAGAGAGGCAGACAGAGAGAGGAGGAAGCAGGCTCCTGCTGAGCAGAGAGCCCGATGCGAGGTTCAATCCCAGGACCCTGAGATCATGACCTGAGCTGAAGGCAGACGCTTAACCCACTGAGCCACCCAGGCGCCCCTTCACTGAGTCTTATAACCATGCTTTTACCCTCTTTCCTTGATCTGCATTTTTAGTTGTTCATTAAGGTTAAAATTGTTTGGTTACTTAATTTATTTTCAGAGTAATTCTGTAACAGTTTGCCTTGGGCATAAAGAATATTTCATTCAGTTTATCATGAGTTGTGTCTTTGAATTTATTTTCTCATTCATTGTTTATTTGACTTATCAGATTGACACATTGTTTTGTCTCCCACAAATAGTATAAAGCTTAGTTTAAAACCATTTCAGTAACAGGTATGGTTCCTAAGGAGTTTGATAGAGTGCCCAGTTTCTAGTAGAGGTATTAAAATATTTATTAAAATATTTCTTTGTTTTTAGAAACAATAGTCATCATTGAGGAATTGTTTTCATTTTGAGGGGTTTTGTTTTGTTCAGTTTGCTTTAAGTCATTCGGTTCAGAATTAACTTTTTGACAAGCATGCACTTGCTCCACATTCACTTTGGTTTTTGTAGATTGAGGAGATGGTGCAGAAGGCCGTGGCGGTGGACGCCTGCCTCTGCTGGTCTCCCGGCTCCTCTGCTCTCTTGGTATTACTACTGTGGCCCATTTTTTTTTTATTCTGGCTTTGTTCACTTACCAGAATAGAATGTAAGTCATACAACAAGCAGCACTTTGTTTGCTTTGCTCAGTGCTGTATCTCCAGCTGCTGGAATTACGCCTGGCCTAGAGACGGACCCAGTGTCTGTTGGTGGATCCCTGTGTGCACGGGGGGCTTGTGCCACTGCTGGTGCTAGTGGTGGTGACAGTAGCGGAAGTGGACTCAGACCCTTCCTTGGGCCAGACCATGTTTCTTTTTTCATCTTATACTTTTGCTCCGTTCCCCCATCCTTCCTGACTACTCGGGCCTTTTCTGCTTTGTACTTAATCCTTTTTCCCTCGGTCCCCTTGGATGAGCATTTAACATTTACCTTTGGTATCTTGACCTCAGTTTTTCATCCATGTATTTTCAGTTGATGTATTGCTTCCCTCCTTAACATCGTAAGTTAAAACACAAATTTAAAATCTGCCACAAAGATCGGGTCTAAATTTTAGAGGTGAACGTCGAGGTCTCTTGCTAGAGACCAGCCGCATTTGATGTGATATTACATTCAGATATCTCCCTGCCCCCCCATATTGCTGTGTTGGTGTGCACCACTGGGGCAGGTTGGGGGGATCTTAGACCCTCGAAGTTAACAGAAAACACGTGTAATTATAACATGCCAACTTCTTGACATTTTCGACAAATCACATTGTGACATTTTACAGATAACATTGAACACTAAACAGCAAGTAGCTAAGCTGTTTGCCTGAATTAAATACCTTCATCCTCATTTTTATATTCTGTGGTACCACGCTGTGCCTGTCCCCACCAGATAACATGCCACATTCAGAAAATTCTGTAGTAATGGCCATTCTATAGCCTGTGCAAATTAAAAGTACTAAATCCCCAAACTGAAAAAAAAAGTTTAATTCAAATTAAATGGATACAATCCAGTTTACATTCTTTTTTCTTTTTTAACAAAGAAGAATAAAATAACAGCATTAAGTATTTCCTTTGCAAAGGCAATTCCAGCTTTCACCTTTCAAGTAACAGCTGCACATAGTTTTTGTTTTAATCTAATCTAACTAGTCTAACACCCTTTTGTTCTTCTAGAGACCTTAGGAACTATTTTAACTAATTTTAAACAGACTTTAAATAAAGTCTCTGAAATCATTGCATTGAGTATGCTCCCCACAGACACAGCAAAACCCAGAACGTGAAGTTGATAATTTGAAATAAACTAATCTAATCAAGTCCAATAATACTCCTTTTCCAGTAATCCCATAATGCTTCTCTTTGTCTGTAGCAATTTGATTGTAACTTTGTTATAGATTAAAAGGTATGAAAATTAGTTACTTCTGTGGATCCAAAGATAGGAAGAAAGTGAAAAGAAAAGCCATAAAGTGTGTGGAAATATTTCTCAGACATTTATAATAGCCTTCTTGTAGCCAGAATATATAAAGAATTTGGAAAAAAGTCAGTAGGAAAAAGCCCAATAAAGAAATATTTAATATACCAGAACAGCCCCTTCACAAAAGCTAACACCCAAATGGCCAGAAACGTAATCAGCTTCTTCAGTAATCAGGCAAATCAGAATCGAAGAATACAGGGGTGGCCAAGTGTAAAGACTGACAACACCAAGTGTTGTGACCAAGAGAGACGGCTGGGACTCTGCGACCTGCGGGAGAAGGTAAGTGGAGTGACTTGGGAAGCCGGGCTGGCAGGTCCGGAGTTGCATGAGTGCGTGTCCAGAGGCCGAGCATTTCTTCTCTGAGGTGCATGCAAGAGAAGTATGTGCTCTCCTGCATCTCAAGGGTTAAGTGTAGCAACGCTGGTGGCAACGTTATTTTGTAAGGGACCCAAACTGGGAACAGACAGACAACTTTCCCCAGTAGTATATTCATGCGATGGACCAGTACACGGGAATGAAGACGTCCAGACAGCTACAGTCCACGGTAGGGCACTCTCGCAGAGGTAGTTTCGGTGGGAGAAGCCAGACCTAAGAGAAGATACGTCATAGTAGCATTTCATACAATTTCCCGAAATAGAATTGAACTCCAGTGCCATAAAGGCGTAACAGCTGAAAAGTGGAAATGGTCCAGATGTCTATCCGTGGGGGCCAGTGAGTAAATTGTTGCACATTCAACTAACGGAGCGCTGGATAACAAAGAAAATGAACAGACGTGAACTTCCAGTGACATGGAGGAATTTCATAGATGTGTTCAGTGACAGAAGCAAGACACAAAGGAACATGGTTCCCTTTATGTGGATTTCATACAGGCAGGAATCTACAACTGTGATGTGACTCGGGGTATTAGGTGTCTTGGGGACAAAGGGAACGATGGTGGCCAAAGGGGTGTGTTCCTTATGTCCACCCTCAGCCGCACATGCGCGTCTCCTGCACCTTTCTCGTTGTGTTTCATTTCATGATTCTGAGAAGGCTTAGCAGAGCGAGAGAGAGCCGTACTGTTCGGTTCACCTCCCAGCCTCGCTGCTTTCCAGCTGCGTAACCTCGGGAAATTTATTCAACTGCTCTAGGCCTCGGTTTCATAACTGTCACGTGAAGATAATAATCAAACCGATTTTGTACGATTTGTGGTAAAGATTAGAAAATACTGGAGTCTTCACTCTGATACTAGGCACGTGAAACGGCAGCTGGCTTGTGGTCGGCGCTGAGGAAGTGCTCACCCCGGCTGCTGCCGCTGGTCCGTCGCCAGTTTGTCTGTTCAGGGGAAAGTTAAACTCCCACTAATTTAACGTTGTGTTTATAAATCTATCATGGCTCTCCGTGCAGGTGAATTTTTGTTTAGGTCTCTCGGACCTATTTTCTTGAGTGTCCGTGTTATTTCACAAACTAATTACGAGGTGTTTTATACATGTGTTTTACAGTTGTCAGTAAAATTTTCCTTGCTTGCATTTCATAATTGGTCTTTGCTGGCGTCTAGCAGTAATACTGTTGAGGACTTACTGCTGTCAGGCTGGGTTCTAAGGTCTACGCTGACTCACCCTTTTTATCCTGTGCAGGACCCCCGGTTTACATAGAGTCGAAACTGAGAACAGGGGGCCTGGGTGGCTCAGTCGTTGAGCATCTGCCTTCAGCTCAGGTCATGGTCCCAGGGTTCTGGGATCGAGCCCTACGTCGGGCTCTCTGCTCAGCGGGGACCCTGCTTTTCCCTCTCCCTCTGTGCTGTCTCTCAAGTAATTAAATAACATCTTTAAAAAAAGAAAGAAACAGAACAGAGGGTAAAGGTAGGAAACTAAGTATGTGGGATTCGGTCTGGCCCCAGCATCCATTTTACTCCACTAATCTGTGCCAGGAAAGCTGTTTGTTTTATACTTTTATTTAGTAACCGGTCACTTTTCCTTAGCATAATTTTTTGGTTGACAGGTTTTCAAGAAGGCAGTTCTGTCATTTGCAAGTAGTTATTTTTTGTGTAGTACCCAATAATTCTGGTTCCCTTGTCGTACTGCTTGGTTTTTAACGTTCGGGGGAAGCGTCGATAAACGTGACGGAGTGAGCATCCTCCCGTTAGTCCAACTGAATGCGGACGCCTGTATTTTCTAAATAACTGAGAGTTGACTGCAGAGTGTTTTCTTTATGTTAAGAATACGGTTTTTTAAGTTACAAATGGTCTTTGATTTCTTTATTCTGTTTTGCTTTAAAATTAGGGATGGCTTTTAAGTTATATCAAATATTTTTGTGTATCCTTGAAGAAAACCACATGGATTTTTCTGTGTTAAACCATATAATGACTCATCCCTACCTTCCTAGAGTTTTTTTGAAATTTTATTTATTTATTTTAGAGAGGGAGCTTGATCCTGGGGAGAGGAAGATGGAGAGTGAGAATCTCCAACAAACTCCTCACTGAGCACAGAGCCCGACATGGGGCTCGATCCCACCACCCCGAGATCATGACCTAACTCGAAATCAGGAGCAGGACACTCAACTGACTAAGCCACCCAGGCACCCTGCGTTCCTAGAATTTTTAAAATAGTGCCAAATCTTAATTGCTAAGATTTCTGTGAGATTTTTGTGTATATAATAAGTACAAATGAGCGTGGTCTGCAGTTCTCTGCCATTTTTGTTAGGTGAATTCTAGCAATGTAGGAGGCATCTGGAAGATTCCTGTCTTTTCTTGCATTACATGCTGTATTTTAAAATAATTTTTGAGAACATTTTGTGGTATGGCTGCCTAATACCGTTCATTAGATTTTTTCATTGAAGATCTCAAGTGTTTCTTCTTTTTCACTACTTACAGAAATCTTCAAACAGACATAAATAGAGAGGTTGATACCGTTTTGTTCATTTCTCACCTCACTTTGTTTTTCTCTGAAGTATTTTGGACCTTGCTGCTCAAAGCGTGGATAGTGCCTGGGAACTTGCCGCAGGCAGATGTAATCACGGGCACATAAGCACATACTTCACAGCACCTTTGCTGTGCACTGTGGGTTGGAGGCAAGTCTTAGCTCATGCCCCCCACGCTTGCTTTAGGTTTCAAACCATTACAAGGAATGTTCTGAGATGTTGAAATAAGGCTTTGAATATTTGAACATTTGTCTGGGGTCCTGGAAGGGAATTACAAAGTCAGAGGCATAAACTTTTGAAAGCTTTTGATGTCTGTTGTCTAGTTGCTTTCAGAGAACCAGTACGTCTTTTGTTTAAATGGTTGACAGGTGACAGCACTGACAGTTCAGAAATGCGCCTTTTCTGCCAGCAAGGTCATTAAAGGACGAGAAAGCCGGAGAGAAGACCAGAGTAATTAGAAATTCTTACCATAATCACTTGAGTGAGTGAGAGCCTGAAGGTTATTTGAATTGATTTTCAGCGTCTCGACCTGTTCAGTCAATTTATAGTTTCTTACTAAATCTAGATCAGTGTGTGGTTGACGGCAAACGTTTGGGTGCCTATTGCAGTGTCAGAGGTTAGAGTGGGAGAAGATGCATACTAGCATCTGTGCCTTTAAAGGGCTTATAGGAATCTTACTATATTGTATACATTTTCTTCATCTTTCTACAAAATATAACTTCGACTTACAAAAGTTAGTGCTGGGGCTCCTGGGTGGCTCAGAGGGTTAAAGCCTTTGCCTTCGGCTCAAGTCATGATCCCAGCGTCCTGGGATTGAGCCCCGCATTGTGCTCTCTCCTTGGTGGGAAGCCTGCTTCCCCCTCTCTCTGCCTGCCTCTCGGCCTACTTGTGATCTCTCTCTGTCAAATAAATAAATAAAATCTTAAAAAAAAAAAAAAGTGCTGAATTTCGCATACGCTGAGTTCTCATCGAAGTAATTTGAAAATCTTCCTAGGTGTGACTTCCACCAAGATAAAAACAAAGTTGGCTTTTCCTCTGTTTTAGCAACAGCGCACCGTGTACAGACTGACTCTAGTGAAAGCGTGGAATGTGGACGAGCTCCAGGCCTACGCCGAGCTGGTGTCCCTGGGGAATCCCGACTTCATCGAAGTGAAGGTAAGCTCCTGCCAGCCTGTGCCATCGCATCGCCCCTGGTGCTGTGCTGCCAGCCTGTGCCATCGCATCGCCCCTGGTGCTGTGCTGCCAGCCTGTGCCATCGCATCGCCCCTGGTGCTGTGCTGGCCGCCGCCAAGTCAGCATCTTTTAAAACCCCACGGGGCTCAGGTGTCTTCTTTATTCCTGTAGGAATGTTGATCAAGAGCCTGGCACGGCCTAGGCGTGGGGACCATAACAGTGAAGAGCAAGCTTTTGTTCTTAGCAAGCTTGTATGCATGGAGAGGTAGACGGTCAACACAAAATGAATAATTAAAAACTACATCGTGACATGAATGTCCTGAGAAATAAAATAGCATTATAGTGAGGACCTGGTGGGCTTTAAAATAAACTTTTATCGCGGAGAATTTCAAATCTAAACAGAAGCAGTGAGACTGGTCTAGGGACCTCCATGTAGTCAACACCTGGCTTCAGAAGTTGTCCACTCCTGACCAGTCCTGTTTCTAGTCTACCCCAGCCCATTTTCTCTGCCTTACCCTGTAATTTGGAAGCAGAGCCCCACATCGTATGGCTTACCCATAGCTCTTTGAGGAGATGTCTCTAAAAGACAGACACGCGTTTTAAACACTTACTCACAGCTGCACAGTGTTCAGAGCGGTCGTGCAAGTGTCGCAAATAGAAGGTTTTAAACGGGACCAATTATTTCTTCTTGTTTAAGCAGGACTCGTGAATCTGGGTCCCCGTAAGGGTCATTGACGGAAATTGGATTGTTTCTCTCTTAAATTTCTTTTAACCTGTTAGTTCCTCCTCCATGTGTTTTCTCTCCTCTGTCCCACATCAGTCATCTTGTTTATTCATCCTGGCTAGTTCCTGTGTCTGTATTTTCCATTTTGCTGACTGCGTGTTCCTGTGTCCCCCGTACGCCCTATGAATTGGCAGTTAGAGCGAGAGAAGATTGATCAAATGTGTGTGTGTGTGTGTGTCTGCATTTCACGGTTATTTGGTTGGTGGTATTTATACTTACAGCAGAGGCAGTCACGTCTGCTGGTCTCTGGCCTGCTTTTGCCCATGTCTCTTTGCCCATGTTTCTTTGGATTCCTGTAAGTGGACTTCTGTGCCAAAGGGCAGCTACTATTTTGCTAGATATTGTGATTCGCTGTTTTAGATTTCATAAGGGGGTTTTGCTGAAGAGAAGAGGACTTTTTTTTACAACTGATTCCTAAATAGTAAGAAACAGTGCGGTACATAGAGGCCTGGGGTCAGGGCATTCCGGGCCGCTGTCCAGAGGTCCCGTGTGATCGCAGTGGGACAGCTGAGTCGGCGGAGACACAAGGTGAACCACAGAGGCGGGATGGGGCCGGATTCTGTTAGAACCTCCAAGCAAGAAAAGAACTGGGTTTTATACTAAATTTCATGGTCAGCTTTTTGAATAGTAGATGTACTGGGCAAAGGTTTTAAGCTGGAGGGGATGTGGTGTGATTTGTGATTTTAAAAGGTCACCCTGCTGCTGTCCTGAATGGATTCAGAGGTTCAGAGTAGGAGTAGCTAGACTAGTTATAAAGCAAGAGATGGGGCGGCTCGGGAAGGTCGTTGGAGACACCGCTGGAGAGCGGTGAGTGCACTGGGATGGATTCTGGAAGTCGAACCGGCAGAGCTTGTTGCCCGTTGAGATGCAGGGAGTGAAGGAGTAGACAGAATCAGGACAGCACCTGGGTTTTGGCCGAAGCCGTCGTGTGGCCGTGGAACAGTTGACTGAGCTAGAAGACACCAGTGGAGGAGGGCGGCGGGGGTGCGGGTCATTTCACGAGTTCTGTGTTGGCCGCAGTCGCTGGAGAGATCTTTCCAGTTTAGGTACAGGTCCCTGCGGCTCTGGGGATGAGGCGGGACCGGCCGCGGGAATTTGGAAGTCCTCAGCGTGCCATGGTGTTAAAGCTGTGGAGTGTTACGAGGCAGATGGGTTTGTGGACAACTAAGCATCCACGTAATGACAGAAAGGGGCTGGAAAATTCACCCCATCTCCGAAAGCTCCGTCCTCAGTGCATGTGCACGAAGCGGCTGTACTCGCATCATTTCGGGGGATGTTTGAATTCCGCAGCTCTTTTAGTGAGTCCTGCGTTCGGGGGGGGGGGGGGTATTCCCGGGGGCCGGGGGGCTGGGGAGAGATGAAACGTTGCTGTCTGAGTGTGCGGCACTCCAGCTCTCGTCAGGTCAGAGACACTCTTTTCTTTTGAAATTGCTCTTAATTTTAAAAGTCTGCTCTTGGCAGGAGCTCTGATGATTCAGAGATGCGAACCACATCTGCGGTGTATGTGTCCGCTTAGGAAACCTGGCCAGCACCGGGGATTAATGGGGTTTTAATTTATGCCTTAGTTATTCAAGAAGGCTGCAGTAAAGCCCCCGGTGAGGCTGCAGTAAAACTTCTATTACAAAGCAAGTTGGCTCGATCGCACGGTCACCTTTTTTCTCCCCCTCTCCTTTGTTTACAGAGAAGAATCACCCGGTATTATTTTTAAAAGAAAGATGGCTACTTTGTAAACTGTCATTTCTCTGATGCATGTTTTAGTTTGGAACTCAGAAATAAAGCCTCTTGGCTGCCGCTGAGGTGTTGTAATGACACGGTTGCTTTCAAACAAGAGTTCCTTTTTGCCATTTGACCCTCCCATCAAGCGGATACTTGTCAGCTCCCTCCATGTGTGGGGCCTGGTCGAAGCACCAGAGACACGACATTTGACATGGAGACGTTGCTTGGGACGCGGATGGTCTTATCAAGTAAGGCAAAGGCCACAGAAGTAAAATCAGGCACTTGAACAGATCTTACTTAAAAATTGTGGAGAAATATGTGATCTGTTCTCAATTTTAACTGCCTTACGTAAATGATAAAATATACCCTAACAGATAACAGTTGTATCGGGAGAAAGCCTGGTGGCGATCAGCTCGTTCTTTGTAGGAGGCCCAAGGCAGAAATGGCCTGTGTTGCAGGAGCTGCGCCACTGAGGACTGGGTCACGTGCTTTGTTCAATTCAGCCCTAGTTGGTCCCGCAGGGTAATGAAGTATCTTCCTTTTAAACTGAAGTAGCGAAAGGGATGTTTGCAGAGTGTAGCCTACTGAGGAAGCAGAGCAAGTTCTAGAATAATACTTGATTATATTTTTAACCATATACGTTGGGACATATTATATCTAAGATAGTATAGAAGGACACAGGACTCTTCCCAGTGTTGTATTTAGAAGAAGGACAGGGAAAGGCTTAGTGACTTTATTGTTCATGCGTCCGTGCGCTGCGAATTAGCGGGGAGCGTGCGTTACTTCTGCAATCCCAGTGACTGAAATGAAATCGGTAGAGGAGAAGGAGGTCTTTCCTGTTCAGTCGAGTTAAACTATTTAACGTCTGACAAAACATTTTCATTATTGTTGTTGTCTTATTAGTTAAAGTGAAAAGTTTCCTAAAATGGCGGTTTTTAAAATAAGCACTCTTCGAAAAACATCTGATGAGAAAGCTAGCAATGTGGTAGGCTAAGTAACCTCAGATTCCTCCGAAAACACTTAGAAGTCAGTGTGTTAAAATAAACATACTTTAGGGAGCATAGCCATCTGTCCGGTCTATAAGGAAGTCCCTTCGGAGCTCGACAAGGAGAGGCCGCTCTGGTGGTCCTTCGTAGCTCCGGCACCGCTGGGTCAGGTCTAAAGCACAAACACTAGCCCCTCTACTTCCAGGAAAGCACGATCAGGACAGACTCAACCCGCTGGTACACGGTGGTGCCTGGAAGCTCGTCCTTCACCTGCGCTCTGGCATAAAACAAGGAGTCTCCCAGAGCCTGGCCCTCACATGGGCTTGGCATTAAAGCTTTAATAGTACCATAGGGTCACCTAACGCCCTGAAGGTGTGAGATTGGTTGTACGGACTGACCCTCGGCCGGCGATCGGCCTGGGACTCCCTGCAGAAGCAAACAGTACTTGCTCGTGTCTTGCATTTTCCAGGTGTGTGCGAGCGTGCGCGCATGTACGGGCTCTGTCCTAGTCTGCACACGCTGGAGTCTTTTTTTTTTTCCAGTGTTCCAGGATTCACTGCTTATGCACCACACCCAGTGCTCCACGCAATCCGTGCCCTCCTCAGTACCCACCACCAGGCTCACCTAAGGACCCACCCCCTCTCCTCCCCTCCCAAACCCTGTCTGTTTCTCAGAGTCCACAGTCTCTCATGGTTCGTCTCCCCTCCAATTTACCCCAACTCCCTTCTCCTCTCCATCAACCCGTGTCCTCCGTGTTATTCCTTAAGCTCCACAAACATGCAAAACCATATGACAATTGACTCTCTGCTTGACTTGTTTCACTCAGCATCATCTCCTCCAGTCCCGTCCATGTTGATAGAAAAGTTGGGTATTCATCCTTTCTGATGGAGGCATCATACCCTATGACCCTGCAGTTGCACTGCTGGGTGTTTACCCCAGAGATACAGATGTCGTGAGAAGAAGGACCATCTGTACCCCAGTGTTCATAGCGGCAATGGCCACAGTCGCCAAACGGTGGAAAGAGCCAAAACGCCCTTCAACAGACGAATGGATAAGGAAGATGAGGTCCCCCCACCACACACACACATGCTAGAGTCTTCTGGGGAGTGGGGAGGAGCAGCCTCTGATACTTCAATAACGCTCCTAAAAAGTACTGATGTAACCTGGGGCAGGTTACTGATCCTCTCTGAGCCTAAATTTCCTCAATATTAAAATTAGAATGATAGTATCACTTTAATAAGTTTGTGTTGAGAATTCAGGGGGATGATATATGCCTGGGTTCAGTAAACGTTTAGATCCTTTTCATTAAGCACATTTATTTAAACTAAATCAATAGAAGCTATTTCTTTGTTATATTGGTTCCCTCTTTTCTGCCGTTGCTAGTCTTATGAAACATTTTTCTGTTTTATTCCCTGTAAATGAACATATATTTTAGCTTCATTAGACTTAAATAGGCCTTTATTTGGTAGCCTAAGAATCTTAGTGATCATTATTTGCTTGCTTGTTTGTGAAAATGTGTTTCATGTTATAAACATCTGCTGTGTCGAGAAACTTCCGAGCACAGTCTATTTGTAAATGAATTACTGTCTTTCCACCCTCTGCCTTGCATTGCACCTTGAAAATAGTCAGTGCTCAGTAATTATTTGTTGTCAGATGATTTAAACCTCGTTCACACTCTGGGCACTGGCCCTGTCTGCAGAGCTCAGTCCTTGCAGAGTGCATTCTGTAAAGCAAATGCTGTAGCCTGACCTCACCCCCGTTCTTTGCACAAAGGTAAAGAGTATATCCACTTACCCAGGTAGTGGTCCCAAACTGGAGTTCATCAGTTCCTTCATGTCCTGTCATTAAAGACTGAATAAGGGGAATGAAATTTTATTAGATCAGAAGAGGGTTTGGTGTTTACCGTCATATAAAGAACATGTGACGATGTTGAGGCCGCGCAGCAAAGATTGCTTGGGTACAGAGAAGAACAAGGTGTAGCCTTTCCCCAGAAGCTCAGAATTCAGACAGAGTTATAATCATACGTTACCTATGTATAGTAGATGTCTGTATTATATATGTGTATGCAGAACGTATACAGCGGTAAGAGCTATGTGCAGGATATGAGTTTGGGATCAGATGCAGTGAGGGTTCCTGAACAGAGATGGAAGACGTGGTGGGAAATTTCGCCCGGTAAAGACTGGATGCAGAGCGGGGCAGTCCCGTAGGAAGGCCGCGTGCCGCGCTGAGAGGCTGGGGCTGGTTTTCTTGTGGGAAGAGCTGTTGAAACATTTTTAGGATAGAGTGTCGTGTTTTGAGTATATTGTGCAAAAAGTCACGAAGCAACATTTCCCATCAGACTGAAGGAGAGAAACATTATCAGGAACCTTTCGACACCCAGTCAGCTTAATTGAAGTGTCAGATAGTCAGACTGGCACAACACGGCTCCTTGGACGGACCTTGAATCCCCAGGAAACCGTCCACGCAGCCAGTAAGAGACCGAGTCCTAGAGCAGAGCGATCCAGCAGAAAGGCAGCGGCGTAAGGGTGGGGGTCATTCTTTTCGCTGCAGATCCAGAGATGGGTAAGTTGTCCTGTTCTTCAGGAACTTTCTTCGGGTCTGCTTGTTACTCCTCAACCTACAGATTCTGAAGTGAGGGCTTTCCAGTTGCCACATTGTGCCCATCCATTGCTTGCTTGAGTCCACTCTTCTTTCAGAGCAGCGAGGGACAGAGTTGGTGCTGGTGCTAGATGGGGTGGGGTCAGGGTGGGGGGGGGGGGGGAGGGGGGGGGGGGGGGGTGAGAAGGTGGCAGACAGCTACGATACAGAAAATGAAGCACTTTGGGGCGCCTGGGTGGCTCAGTGGGTTAAAGCCTCTGCCTTTGGCTTGGGTCATGTTCCAAGGGTCACGGGATCGAGCCCTGCGTCGGGCTCTCTGCTCGGCAGGGAGCCTGCTTCCTCTTCTCTCTCTGCCTGCCTCTCTGCCTACTGTGTCTGTCAAATAAATAAATTTTTAAAATCTTAAAAAACAAAAAGAAAAGAAAAGAAAATGAAGCACTTTTAGATAATTGAGCTAAAGTGTGATCAGGAACAACGTCAGGGCAAGTCATTGGTTGACTGGAGTGCAGGATGGAGTGAAGCCGCCAGAGCAGAGAAGGGGCACGGTGGGGCGGGGGCCGCGGGGGCCTGACTGACGGGGGGCCTGGACTTCCCAGAGGTGACTCCACAGACCAGTTCACTGGGACTGGCTTCTGCCTGTAGCACTTCTGTCACGGAGAGCTCTGGGGCTCCATGGTGGGCTCAGAAAGTCGCTTGCATGGCTTACCCCAGAGGGTTTTGTCTGGCTACAGTGAGAACTTCTAAGTGCAAGAATTCGGCTAAGTGGGAAGCCTCATGTGAACGGGACAATGTCACATGAACGCTGTGGCGTTCGTTCTCACTGCCATTCCGAGCCAAGTCTGTGCTTAACGACTTGTCATTTATTGCTGAACAGGAAATATTCAAATATTTTCCAAAGCCCTTGTCCTAAATGTAAGATCTAATCTAAAATCTGTTTCAAGGAACTTTTTAAATATGAAAGGTAAACTCTTTTGTGTAGCTACTATGTGCACGCTTGCTCGTATAATTCACATATCAACTGTATTTAAATTGAAATAAAGTCATGTTTCTAACTAATCTGATCTACCAGCAAATCATTTCTGTGTTTTGCATACATTTGGGGAAATTTAATACAATTTTTCAGCCATACCTAAAGGTTTTTAAAACTGACATATTATTTGCTTTTTTAAATTCACCTAAATCTCAAGCCCAGTTTAATTAAAAAAATTTTTTTTAAAGATTTTATTTATTTATTTGAGAAAGAGACAGTGGGAGAGAGCACGAGCGAGGAGAAGGTCAGAGGGAGAAGCAGACTCCCCGTGGAGGTGGGAGCCCGATGCGGGACTCGATCCCGGAACTCCGGGATCATGACCTGAGCCGAAAGCAGTTGTCCAACCAACTGAGCCACCCAGGCATCCCTAATTCTTATAAATCATCAGGCTGGTAGAGAAGACGCTCTTGTTTAGTACAGTTAAGCTGGGTCACCTCCAGTCTGTGTTCAGCAAAGGTCACCTCAGTTTAGCGCACTAGTGACCTTTCTGAATGGCCATCTGGAGTGGCGCGTTTTGCAGAGCCCATCGGAGTCTCCGGCCAACCCCCAGCTGCTCCGTCTGCAGGGTCACGGGCCCTCTGCAGTGCTTGTCCACGGGCTCTTCATAACGCGGCACCCTACCTCCTCTGGTCTGCGAGTGTGCATGCATGCGTGTGTCCGTATCCATGGATGTGTGAGAGTGTGTGTGTGTGCACATCTGTATCCATGTATATGTGAGAGAGAGCGTGTGTGTGTGTGCACATCTGTATCCGTGTATGTGTGAGAGCATGTGTGTGTGCACATCTGTATCCGTGTATATGTGAGAGTGTGTGTGCACATCTGTATCCATGTGTGTGTGAGAGAACGTGTGTGCGTGTGCACATCTGTATCCGTGTGTGCACATCTGTATCCGTGTGTGTTTAAGAGAGCGTGAGTGGGTGACTGGATGTCTTTTTATTTCAGTCATTCCCTCCTTAGTCGTAGCAGATCTAGAATATTCAAAGCACTTGTCAAGAAAGTTTGATCCTGGAATTTTGAAAGAGCCCACAAAGTTAAGATCTCCCTCATTGCTAGGAGTGTATCATTATGTAACTTACCAAATAGAAAACTTAGTTGTGGAACTTTAGGGTCCTATATGACTGGGCTGTCAGGGAGCGTTCAAAAGACCAGGAAGCCAATTTACCTCCATTTGTATGATGCAGGAATTTCTGCAGAGGTGAGACACGCTTACACATGCAAGCGTGTGGGAGGGATGTATGCGTAGGCCCAAATGTATTTCCTGTTTGGCACAAATCTGTGTTTAAGTGTATCCATTTACAAAATGCATTACAAAGTGATCTCCTTAAGGAACAGTTGGCCCTTTACAGGAAAGCCTTACCAGCCTTATGAAGCCCAAACTGGGCTGGAGAACTGGAGCTCCTCTTATTTTGCCAGTGAGTAAGGTGTTTACTGAATTTCTGTGGGTGCCAGACATGCCTCCGTTATTGGTCTAGGAGAGTATAGCTCTTTGAGAATTAACTTATTATGGTGCACAAGGAATCTGAATGAAAAGATGTGTTATTGGTTCAAATACAGTGCTGTTCCCAGTCAGCACAGCCTGTGACCTCACGACGCCGGGCACCCAAGCGCTGCCGTCGCGGGGCAGGGAGGGCGTCGGCCTGGGAGCTCCCGCCGACTTGTGTGAGCTGCTAAGCAGAGTTTATCATCTCTGATTCACTGTTGCTTTCGTCACCCTCACATTGGACTGGCCTGGGTTGCGGGGTGGGGTCGGGTGGATTATCTCCAGACGCTTTTCTGGCTCTGACACCTGTTCCATGCCGTCAAAGCAGGTCATGCTTATCTCGGACTGTTGTGCTGCTTCCGCAGGGTGTCACCTACTGTGGCGAGAGCTCAGCCAGCAGTCTCACCATGGCCAACGTGCCCTGGCATGAGGAGGTGGTGCACTTTGTCCAGGACTTGGTGGATCTGATCCCCGACTACGAAATCGCCTGTGAGCACGAGCATTCCAACTGCCTCCTTATCGCTCACAAACGGGTAAGCAGAGCCCAGCCTGCACTCTTCCAGCCGCTCCTTCTCCTCAGGGTCCCTCCCTTCGCTGTAGGGGCGTCCGCTTGTTTGCTTCCTTCCCTGAGACGACTTCAGGAGGCCTCGGTGTGTGTGTGTGTAATGATGTGGAGAACCAAGGCCAAAGAAATCGAGGCAAACACTGAGCTGCATTACAGCTTGCAGCCCATTGACAAGTGCTCAGGCAGGCAGGGTGACCGTCCTCCAGGAACTCAACTGCCTCCACGTTAATACCTTGCTAAAGGCAAAAGGCAGCCTTCGCTTGACATGAGTCCACCCTCCAGAGTCCTGTGAATCTTCTTTAACATCGAAAATCCCCTTGGAAACGTCTTTTCTCTGTCCGTCCGCCCCCAAGATATATGTTAGTCGTCATCTTCCAAGCATGTTCCCTGACACCTCGCTGAAGGCTCTCTTGACTAAGGTTTTACCAGACAGCACTAAATGACATGATCCTAACAGCCCCTCAAGGTCCTGGAAGCCTGGCTTCCCACTTTCTCAGAGGCTTACGCGATCCCTGTCCCCTCCCAGCTTGAAAATATGTGATCGGTCACTCCTCACAACCCCAGCGCGGCTCTTCCTGCCCACAGGCCCTGTCTGCCCGCCTTAATGAAACCATCCTTTTTTGCACGAAGATAATCTTGAGAATTCTTTCCTGCTGTTGGCTCCTAGACGCCAGCATTGTACATCAGACAGGATGACTGATAATAGCTCAGTCAGGTTTGCTTGATGACTCTGCATCCTTTAATTCAAGTTGTGCATTAACAAGTGCTTTTTTAATTTTTTTTTAAAGATTGTATTTATTTATTTGACAGAGATCACAAGTAGGCAGAGAGGCAGGCGGGGGGCGGGGGGAAGCAGGCTCCCCGCTGAGCAGAGAGCCCGATGCAGGGCTCGATCCCAGGACCCTGAGATCATGACCTGAGCCGAAGGCAGAGGCTTTAACCCACGGAACCACCCAGGCGCCCCGCACAACAAGTGCTTTTTTAAAAAAGGGGACATGGATGAACCCTGAAAACATTATTCTACGTTAAAAAAAAAAAACACAAAAGGGCACTATTACATGATTCCGTTTGTCTAAAATGTCCAAACTGGGTAAATCTGTAGCGACAGAAAGTAGATCGGTGGTTCCAGAGACCGAGGAGGAGCAGGCTGGGGGTGACCACTGCCAGGGGCGGTGTTCTTCGGGGGTGATGGAAATATTCAAGAATTATCAAGTGGTGTCGGTTGCCCATCTCTGTGACTAGACCAGAGTCCCTGAATTGGACCCTTTAAAAGGCTGAATTTCGTGGCATGTGAGTTATATCACAATCAAGATAAATTAATACCAAAAAGATAATAAAGGCCAAGAGTGGTGTACCTCCTCTTATATAAGCGCTTTTTATGCGACGAAAGTCAGACTTAATTTGAACACGAAAGAACATTTTATCCTCCCCCAAAACCTTACATGGCTTCCTGAACAGCTTCTTAGCTGAACAGCACTTAATAATACAAGATTTGCTCAATTAAAATGCCACCTCCTCTACTCTCACAAACGCCAGGTTAAAAGGCTCGCATGCGTTGGTTGCGGTGAGAGTGTATGCAGCTGACCTGTGGTCTGTCAGACTTGAATGTTTAGACAGAAGAGTATGTCCTGGGATGTCAGGAGCAGAGAAATAAAGACCACCTGGTATTTGAAATGTTAATTAAAGTAGCTTCAAAGCTAATTAACTTACAAAGCAAATCTTAAAAATTAAAGCCAAACCCTGAATTTTATCTTCTGGTTCTTCGTTCAGTTTTCTCCTAGGTACGAGGTTAGAGAATACGGATCTCTCGTGTTCAGACGCTTCAGTGACCTCCCTTTGCTTTTAACTTCAAAGTCAAAATCCTTAGTGGGACCTCAGGACCCAGTGTGATCGGGCTGTGCACCTCTCCAGCTGCCTACACTGCTCGTCCCCCTCTCTCTGCACTTTCCTTATATTCTCAGCCACGTGAGGTCTTACTTTCCCTTTAAATAGGCTGGAATTTTGTACGCTTTTCTGTTCTTGTAGTGGCGCCCTGGGAACGGCCGTATGCGTCCTCGACTAATTGCAGTGTGACGGTAGACTTAACTGCAAAGCAGGGACCTGAGAACACCTCATCAGCCCCCGTTTCCCTTCCCGGCACAGGTGCTCTTAGTGTTGTGCACCATAGTTGTGAGTGGGCAGGAGTGTCGTTAACGGCCTCACAGAGGCAGGACTCCGTTGCATGGACGTGCATCTAACTCTGTTTTGCTCTCCGTTCCTTTCTGCATTTTTGACCCTCCACATGGAACTGTTTTCCAGACACTTTTTAACACATGCGTTAGTGGGAGTCTGCTGATGGAAAATTTTGTTCTCGTTTGTCTGGAAATGAACATTTTGGCTGGGGATGAAATTCTAGGTTGACATTTGTTGCCTTTCACCACTATAGAGATAATCTTGTCTTTTAAATTCCATTGGTAACAAGTCAGCTATTGGTTTGTCGCTCGTTTTCCGATAATCTGCCGTTTTCACGCTTCTGGCTTCTCTTTTGGTTCTGCCCATATCCACAGGGAGTTCCCAGAAGGCGCCAAGCAACTGAACTCAGTGTGATAAATGTAGTGACAAGCATAGCTACCCAGGTACACACCAGCATGAAGAGACAGTCTGAGACCGATGCTCGTTAGCTAATGCTTCTTGAGCACCCAGGGTGTGTCAGGCATGGTGCTGGGTACTAGGGATGCAAAGATGAGCTAAGCAAATAGTCCCTGCCTTTGAGAGTGGTCTAACAGAAAAAAAGAAAAAAGGCAGCTATCGAAACAAATACCTCCAGTTTTTCATCAGAGCAATGATGGAAGAGTAGAGTAGAACCCGGGTGGGGGTGGTGTGTGTGTGCGGGGACAATATGGTACTATCAGGAGAGGCTTCCCAGAGGAGTTGCCATTTGACTGGAAGTCCAGCGACAGCCCAGCGAGGACGGACATGAAGGCAGAAAAATGTACAAGGAAAGGTCCTTGGAGAAGCGTAGAGGCCTAACCTGTTGGGAAAACAGTGAGTAGTTCATTATGGCCGGAGTTCAAAAGAAGGGTTGAAGGGAACGCAAGGGGGGTGACTGGTCAGGGGCAAGGGCGTTGGTGGCGCTGAATGGAATCCTAGTTGTGCCGTTTCCTGTACAGCACGGGCAGCACTGAAGGGATTGAAGTAGGACAGTGACACAATCAGATTTGGGTCTCAGAAAAATTTGTTTAGCAACATGAGGGGGCATGAACTGTAAGACTAGAAGAGAGAAACCAGTTAAAAACGGTCGTGACAGTCCAGCAGTGCAAGGGTGACGTGATGAGGGTCTGACACAGAGGCTGTGAGGGGAGACTTGGTCAAACGCTCAGTGCAGGCTGCTCTCTGTCTCCCAAGGGGAGTCGTGGGCTGGTGTCCCCTCAACCAAGCCGATGTCAAGGTCCGGGTCCCCACTCGGCCTCCGTTGACCTGTTGGGGGAGGAGTGCATCCTTATGGCTGATTTGGGGGTAAAAGTGTGGGCTCTCGCCGCGGAACCTCTGCTCCACTCTGGCTAGGAAGGGAGGACCGCGTCACTGCTGCTCCCCAGGGACACTGTGGGATGGATGGGGGGGGCTCGTTGCTCCGGGGCAGCAGGGAAGGTCTTGGCTCTCTGCTAAGCTTCCTCCGTCCCCAATCTGGTGTGGGCGGGGTGAGGTACCTTGCTACGGCCAGGTAGAGGCCAGTGCTCCTGGGACCACGGGGGGTGGGGTGGCCGGACCCTCCACTCCACCTCCCCTGACAGCTCCCCAGCGGCCAGGAGGGAGGGCGCGGCCCAACGTGGCGGGGCGGATATGAAGGTCTAGGGTCTCCCATAGACGCTGACTGACCTGGGGTGAGAATCGGGCATTTTTCTCATGGCCTAGGTTGGGTATTGCTTAAGTTTTCTGTCGGGCTAGCTAAGGTGCCCTCTTCCTGGTCCTCTGGCTGAGAAAAGCAGGTTTTTCATGGGGCTCTAAGATTTGTTTGTTTGTTTACTGTTTGTGCCCTTTGGTATTTCTGGATTGCGGGCTTCAGCCAGGCCTCTAGGCTCTAGCACCCAGTGCGGGATTCATATCAGATAAAGGGCTAGTGTCCAAAATCTATAAAGAACTTAGCAAACTCAACACCCAAAGAACAAATAATCCAATCAAGAAATGGGCAGAGGACATGAACAGACATATCTGCAAAGAAGACATCCAGACGGCCAACAGACACGTGAAAAAGTGCTCCATATCACTCGGCATCAGGGAAATACAAATCAAAACCACAATGAGATATCACCTCACACCAGTCAGAATGGCTAAAATCAACAAGTCAGGAAATGACAGATGCTGGCGAGGATGCGGAGAAAGGGGAACCCTCCTACACTGTTGGTGGGAATGCAAGCTGGTGCAGCCACTCTGGAAAACAGCATGGAGGTTCCTCAAAATGTTGAAAATAGAGTTACCCTATGACCCAGCAATCACACTACTGGGTATTTACCCTAAAGATACAAACGTAGTGATCCAAAGGGGCACGTGCACCCGAATGTTTATAGCAGCAATGTCCACAATAGCCAAACTATGGAAAGAACCTAGATGTCCATCAACAGATGAATGGATCAAGAAGATGTGGTATATATACACAATGGAATACTATGCAGCCATCAAACGAAATGAAATCTTGCCATTTGCGACAACATGGATGGAACTAGAGCGTATCATGCTTAGCGAAATAAGTCAAGCAGAGAAAGACAACTATCATATGATCTCCCTGATATGAGGAAGTGGTGATGCAACATGGGGGCTTAAGTGGGTACGAGAAGAATCAATGAAACAAGATGGGATTGGGAGGGAGACAAACCATAAGTGACTCTTAATCTCACAAAACAAACTGAGGGTTGCTGGGGGGAGGGGGTTTGGGAGAAGGGGGTGGGATTATGGACATTGGGGAGGGTATGTGCTTTGGTGAGTGCTGTGAAGTGTGTAAACCTGGCGATTCACAGACCTGTACCCCTGGGGATAAAAATATATGTTTATAAAAAATAAAAAATTTATTAAAAAAAAAAAAAAGAGCCACAGACAGAATCCAGGGAGTGTGTAGCCAGTCTGCCTTTTATCTACCTTTGATGTCTTCTTGTGTTTGTTTTGTGTATGATACCCAGGGATTTTTAGCCACGTAGTGGGAGAAGTAGGAAGAAGTACATATCCTCCATCTTGTCCAGAAGCAGAAGTCTGTGACCACAGTTTTGACATTTATAGATTTTGGCCAAATATCTCCTCAGTGAACAGTAACGCCGGTCCGCTGGGAACACTGTGAATTACAGATTATTTAGCAGAATACTTCTGTGTAGGCTGATTTTCTTTACTAATGTTAGAAGTGTCACCCCATATGTTACAAGGCTGGCCCTGCACTGTTACCGGGAAGATTTTCGGGAAACGTACACGAAGACATCCCTGTCTGCTCCTCGTCGGGCCTGTCAGATCCCATTTAATGAGGAGGCTGGCACTTACCGACGGACGCCTTTTTAAGGTCACAGAAAACAGAGCTATAACCAAAAACCAAATCAAGCAAAGAAACAGAAAAAGAGAAAAATGAAACCAAAGCCTAGAAGAATCCATAAAACAAACCATTTAGTTCATGAATAACAGCGTGGGTATTGACTGTTTAACGACCTCATGGTTCATGCTGCCAATTCCAAGCTTACTGTTTCTCAGCTATATTTTTGAAACAGGACATCTTGCAGTGAACGCAAAAGAAAAACCTAAATACTTGATTCTTAATGGCTTTCACAATCAGGGCCTCTTCAGAGAAGGAGCCTCTGCAGGGTCCCGCCATGTTGCTTTTTTCCTCCGCCTCTGCCCAAGATGCCTCTTCTGCCAGAAAGTCACGCACACCTGCCCCACCGCAGTCCACCTGCTGAATTTCTGCTCCTTAAAACGGTGAAACAGATCTCCTCGGGGCTACCTCTCTGGGATCCATGTGCGCAGAGATGAGGCTGCGTTGTGAAGAGCTGTGGGTTCATGGAACACAGGGTGTCATCCCCAGCACTGCCCAGAGTCCCTGCGACCCCACGGATTCTCCGTGTTGGTGTAGAGAACTGACGGCGCCTTCCCGATCCTGTCCGTCCTGTCTCCACTGTCTGAGCTCCAGAAAGCAGAGACCGTGTTCCATTGTCCCTGCTGATTTTGATCCAGACTTACCTCCTTCCTTATTATTTATTCATTCATTCATTTATTCAGTAAATATTCATTCTACAGAGTTTGCTATTTTTTAGGTCATCATTGACCTGCTGGTTGTTAAATCCACTTGCTTTCCTGCTCACCATCTCCTTCCTGTTTTTCTGCAGCAGGAATCTGGTGCCAATCCATGCTTTTTGAACGTTTCTTCTCTCTGCTGTGCGGTACTTTTCTGATTTTAGTGAAGCTGGCGAGCAGAAATAAGAACGTCGCCATCCAGTGCGGCACTGAAAATCCCTCCATTGTGGCATTTCTTTCTTTATCCATTTCAAAAATTTTAAATTCTCTCTAGGATACCATGTAGCCCAAAGTGTAAGGTGAATTCTTTCAAAGAAAAAAAAAAAGATGATAGAGATTTCAAGCATGGGTTGAATATTTACATTCAAATGATCTTTTAAGATTCTACATTAAATTGGTAAGATTTCCCAACATGGCCCAGCCTCTGGAGACTCCATCACAACCCGCAGTGCGCTGTCCATCCCCAGAACGCTCTGGAGACTTCATCACAATCTGGAGACTCCGTCACAGTCCGCAGTGCCCCGTCCGTCCCCAGAACGCTCTGGAGACTCCGTCACAATCTGTCCGTCCCCAGAACGCTCTGTGGTCATTCGCATCACTTACAGAGGTCTCCTTAGTGCCGTGTGCTATATCACGTGCAAAGCATTTCTTAATTCTTGGAATATTTTTTTAATGGATGGTTATTTTTTTCACAACAGTTTTGTCATTTAGAAGTGATGTTTAGACTCTAGAGAGAGTTTCTGGATAAGAGGGAGTTTCTTTCGTGGGTGCGAGTAGAAGGTTCAATGAGTTCCTTTGACTTTGAACAAAGGAGAGACGGACACAGACTCAAGGAAAGTAAGTCAGCATGTTTTAGTTCCAAGGTTGAGCTCGAGGGACAAAGAAAGAAGTACAGTTGCCCACAGGAGACTGTCTACAGGGGGAGGGCAGGCCTGTCTGAGTGCCGTGGGAGGAACGCCGGGATAAGGAGATCGTCACCCTTCTGCTTCTGTGTTCTCCAGGGGCAGCTCCGATGTAACCTTGGGCCTGTCCGTCTGCAAGCTTGAGTGAGACCTTGATGAATACAATACACTTGATGATTTTACTGTAGAAACAGTGAGGTCCTTCCCCTGTGCGGATTGGTGATATCCTGTTAAAGTGGACCGCTGCCAGCAGAAACCAAGTAGTAGGTTACATGTACGGCTCGCAAATCCACAAAGCACTATTTTAAAACTTAATTGCTTACTTAAAAAATAGATTTCATGTCTTAGTACATACAGTTTGGGATTTATGGAAAAATTGAGGAGACAGTGCAAAGAGCTCCTCTGTACTCTAGATTTGCCTTGTTACGAACATCTCGCGTTGCTGTAGTACATGTGTCACAACTAGCGGACCAGTGCTGCTCCGTGATTTGCCAGAGCCCAGAGTTTGGATTTTTTTAGGTTTTACCCAATGTCCTTTTTCTGTTCTGTTCCATCCAGAAGACTATGTTACATTTAATGTCATGTCCCTTTAGGCTCTTCTTGGCTACGGCAGTTTCTCAGACTTTCCTTGTTTTGATAACTCTGACAGCTTTGAGGGGTGCTCACGAACTATTCTGTAGGATGCACCATTACTGAAATCTGTCCATTGTTTTTCTCATAAGACCTGGGTTGTGGGTTTTTAGGAGGAAAGCCACAGAGGTAAAGTGCCAGTTTCATCATCTTGTATCAGGGATGCATGCTGCCAACATGATCTACAGCTAGTGATGTTGACCTTGGCCAGCAAACTGAAGTACTGTTTGTCCGGTTTCTCACCGTAAAAGTGCTCTTCCTCTTCCTTTTCTGTACATTTACTCTTCGGAAAGATGTCACTCTCTGCAGCCCACGTGTAGGAACTGGGAGTGACATTCCACATCCTCGATGGTGGGATAGCTACAGAAATAGGTTTATCTCTTTTCCCCAGTTTTAAATTTATCCCCTCATTCTTTATAGCAGTGTGGACTCACGGTATTTACTCTGTACCTTGGGTTATAATCCAGTTCGACTTCCTTTCTTTCGTCGCTCAAATTACTCTGGCTCTGGCTTCTAGGATCTCTTCCGGGGGCTCTTGTGCTCCTTTGCTGTGCTTCCATCAGGGCTCGGGGCTTTCTTTGTCTTTGGTCTTGAGCACTGCTTTCCTTTCTGGCTCTACAAGGTGTTCCAGGCTCATCCTGCACATTTTCTGCTCCAGTCCTGGAAGCGGTCATTTGTCTCAGCAGCCCTGGTTCCTTTATTGAAGAGTGGTGTTAGAAGCCAAGATCTAGGGTGCCTGGGTGGCTCAGTGGGGTAAGCTGCTGCCTTCGGCTCAGGTCATGATCTCAGGGTCCTGGGATCGAGTCCCACATCGGGCTCTCTGCTCAGCAGGGAGCCTGCTTCCTCCTCTCTCTCTCTCTCTCTCTGCCTGCCTCTCTGCCTACTTGTGATCTCTGTCTGTCAAATAAATAAATAAAATCTTAAAAAAAAAAAAAAAAAGAAGCCAAGATCTAGGCGAAGGTGTGCTTGGTGTTGTGGGGTATTGTTTCTTCTTCTATGTCCTCGGAAAGGTGTACGACAGCAAAGAAATTGTGCGTATATTCCAGCCCTTCTCTACACACGTGGCTGTAAGTATTTTTCCGTGCATCCAGTTGTATGAAGCAAAACCTGCTAACGTCTCAAACGCTAATCCATCGCCAGCGGGACTCACTCTAGCTGCTTCTTGCTTATTTATAATTCCCCTCTAACAGTGAGAAACTAGGCTCCTTACAGCAGCCGTGTGTTTCCTTAATTGTGCAGTTCCAAGATATGAGTACAGCAGTGTCAGAACTTTTAACCCTAGAGCACAGTGCTTGTGTGCAGGTCCTTTGGCTTTCGTCTTAGAAGCTCCGCTTATTTCCAGAATTACTTAGGTCAGCACCTTTTCCTCTCCTCCTTCAGTGAAGTTACTTCATACATTTGTAACAGATTCTCACAGTCTGCACCTTTTCCTGGGATTCCCTGACCTCTCCCAAGTGAATTTTGTATTTTATATATATTCACATACATTTTTATGTATGTATTTCAAAATGTGAACTATTTCATATTTTAAGGTTCAGTATTTGTACTATAAAGTTGTACAGGTTTTGAAAAGTACATAATGTGAAAAGATGAATGAACATCTTTCATATGCTTACTTGCTGCCTGGACATTTTCTGCAGTGAGGTCTTTGTTCAGATCTTTTGCTTATTTCTTCATTGGATTTGTTATTTTCTCATTGTTGAGTTTTAAGTATTCTTTACATATTTTGGATACATGCCATTTATCAGATGTGTTTTGCAAATATTTCCTTCAGTCTGATTTGACTGTTTATTCTCTTAACTGCCTTTCTCAGAGCAAACATTTATAATAAAATCTGGTTTATCAACTTTCTCTTTCATGGATGATGCTAGATTTCTAAACTCAGGGTCACCTAGACCTCATCCTATGTTACCTTCTAGAAGTTTTGTAGTTTTATTATATGTTTAGGTCTAAGATCTGTTCTGAAAGCTGTAAGATTTATATTGAGATTTTTGTTTGTTTGTTTGATTTTTGCATGTGGATATCAAGTTGTTGGAGAGACGGTTCTTCCTGCATTATGCTGGATACTTGTGTGGGTTTTATTTCTGGTCTTAGTATTGTTTCATTGATCTGTGTGTCTGTTCTTTCACCAATACTATGCAGTCTTGACTTTGGTTAGCTTTATTGAAACTGAGTGGTATCAGTTCTCCAACTTGTTCATCTTGGCTATTGGGTTGGCTCTTCTAGGTCTTTTGCCTTTTCATGTAAACTTTAGAATCAGTTTGTTAATACCTATAAACTAGCTTGCTAGTATCTTGTTTGGGATCGAGTTGAATCTACACATTCAACTCGACCTAACAAGTTCAGTCTTTGATCTGTGAACGTGAACTACCTCCTGTTTAGGTCTTCCATGACTTCTTTCACCGTTTTGTCCTGTGTATAGATCCTATACACGTTTTGTTAGATTTATACATAAGTGTTTCATTTTTTTGATGTTAATGTAAATGGTACTGTATTTTTAACTTCAAATTCCAATTGTTCATTCCTGGTATATGAAAAAGCAGTTAGCTAATATTTCTCAGAATATTACCTCCTGTTTTGCACCCATGCTATAATAACCTGAGTTCCACAGGATATTTTGTTATTGTTGATTCTTTGGATTTTTCTCCTTTTTCTTTTTTTTAATAATTTGTTTGTTTGAGAGAGAGTGAGAGTGGGAGAGAACATGTGAGGGGAGAGGTCAGAGGGAGAAGCAGACTCCCTGCTGAGCTGGGAGCCTGATGTGGGACTTAGTCCCGGGACTCTGGGATCATGACCTGAGCCAATGGCAGTTTCTTAACCAACTGAGCCACCCAGGTGCCCCTCTGGATTTTTCTACATCAGTTAATGTGGTTATCATGCATCTCTTCCCAATCTACCATTTCTTATCTTACTGTGTTAAGCTAAAACTTCAAGTCTGATGTTGATTAGAAATGGTAAAAGGTGAACCCCTTGGGCACCTGTGGGGTTGTAAAAAAACTGAAAAAAGAAAGAAAGAAATGGTAAAAGGGGACATTCCTGCTTTGATTCTGATTTTAGTGGGAACGCAGCTGGTTTGTAACCATTAAGTATGATGTTCACTGTAGGGTTCTGGTAGATGTGTATCAGGTTGAGGACATTTCCCTCTGTTTCTAGTTTGCTGAGAATTTTTAATCATAAATCAGTCTGGATTTTTGTTCTATACTTTTCCTGCAGTTATCGGTACGATCATATTTTCCTTCCTTAGCTGTTGGTGCGATGGGTCACATTAGTTGATTTTCAGCCTTGCCATACCTGGAAGAAATCCCACTTGGTCACGGTGTTTAATTTTTTTAATGCATTGTTGGATTTGACTTTCTGATATTTTATTTTTTTTACACGTGTTCATGACCGTTACTGGTTTGTAGTTTTCCTTTCCTGTAATGTCTTTTTCTTGTTTTGGTCTATTCGTATTTTCTGTATCTTTGTGCTTTAGTCTTAATAGGTTTTGTGTTTCTAGGAATTTGCCCATTTCATCTAGATTATTTAATTTGTTGTTGTACATTCATATTAATCTTTTATAATCCTTTTTATATCGGTAGAATCAGTAATAATGTCCCTACCTACATTTCTGATTTTAGTTATTTGAGTCTTTTTTCTTTTTCTTTCTCAGTTAGGCCAGAGGTTTGTCAATTTTGTTGATATCTTTGAAGAACCAGCTTTTGGTTTCAGTGCCTTGATGTTTGTTTGTTTGTTTGTTTGTTTCCTATTTTTCTATTCTCTATTTAATCTCTGCACTAACCATTATTATTTCCATTCTTTTGCTAGCTTTTGGTTTGGTTTAGTTTAGGTTTCTTTTTCCCCCCATTCCTTAAGTTGTAAAGTTACATTGTACATTTGAGATCTTACTTTTTTTTTGTTTAATATATTTTTTAAGATTTTATTTATTTACTTGACAGAGATCAGAAGTAGAGATCAGAATTAGGCAGAGAGGCAGGCAGAGAGCGAGGGGAAAGCAAGCTCTCCACCCAGCAGAGAGCCCAATGCGGGGCTCGATCCCAGGACCCCGAGATCATGACCTGAGCAGAAGGCAGAGGCTTTAACCCACTGAGCCACCCAGGCGCCCTGAGATCTTAATTTTTTTTTTTTAAGATTTTTATTTATTTATTGACAGAGAGAGATGACAAGCAGGCAGAGAGGCAGGCAGAGAGAGAGGAGGAAGCAGGCTCCCTGCTGGGCAGAGAGCCCGATGTGGGGCTCGATCCCAGGACCCTGAGATCATGACCTGAGCCGAAGGCAAGCAGCTTAACCCACTGAGCCACCCAGGGGCCCCGAGATCTTACTTTTTAAAGGAAACATTTATAGTGATAGATTTCCTTCTTAGTATTGCTTTTGCTGTGTCCCGTAAGTTTTGGTATGTTGTGTTTTCCTTTTCACTTAAGTCTCTTAAGTATTTATGAATTTCCCTTATGATTTCTTCTTTGATGGACTGGCTGTTTAGGAACGTGTTGTTTAATAACCACAAATGCATGCATTTTCCAGTTTTCTTTCTGTTACCAATATTTAACTTCAATTCATTGTGGTTAAAGGGATACTTTATATGACGTTTTATCTCTTAAAATCTGTTGAGATTTAATTTGTCGCCTAACTATTGTGGTCTGTCCTGGAAAATGTCCCATTAAAACTTGAGAAGTATGTGCATTTTGTGTTCTTGGGCAGACTCTTTTCTCAGTTCTAGCCGGTTTATTGTGTTGTTCCAGTCCTTTGTTTCCATACTTCTGTCTGATGGTTTTATCCTTTATCGAGAATGGGATACTGAACTCTCCAGTTACTATTGTAGAGCTGTCTGTTCCTCCCTTCAATTCAGCCAGTATCTGCTTCATATATTTTGATGATCTGGTACTAGATATATAAATGTTTGTAATTATTGTGTCTTGCTGTATTGAACCTTTAATTAATATAAATTGTCCTTCTTTCTGTCTTATAATCTTTTTAATTTGAAGCCTCTTTTGTGTGATGTTACTGTTGCCACTCCTACTCTCTTTTGGCTGCTGTTTGCACAGAACATCTTTTTCCATCCTTTCATTTTCAACCTGCATGTGTCTTCGGATATAAAGTAAGGCTCTTATAGAAAGTATATTGTTGGAGTGTGTGTGTGTGTGTGTGTGTGTGTGTTTAATCCATTCTGCCAATCTCTGATTGTTTTTGAGTAGAGAGTTTAGCCCATTTACATTTAAAGTAATTACTGATTTATAAACAGAAGGGACTTCTGTCATTTTGCTCTTTGTTCTTCATACGCCTTATAGCTTCTTTGTCAACTCCTTCTAGCATTTTGCAGATATTATTCTGTTGTCTTCCAGCGTAATCTTCTAGAATCTTTCATCATTAATGAGCTGTCTGGTATTATTCCTTAGTTTGGTGTCTGCTGATACACTCAACAATCAATAACATTTATTAAGGTCACTTTGATAATGCTGTGTATGCATTAATTCATTTAATTTTTAGAAAAATCCTATGAGTCATAAATATTACTTTTCTTCATATTCTAAGGGAGATATCTCAGGCTCAGAAAGCACAAACATAATTAGAATTCAATCCCAGATATTTTGAAATACAAATGACAGGATGACCATGACCGTGTACTGTCTCTCAGGTGCTACAGAGCAGTCAGACAAGATAGGGAAGTGGAGGTAGGTGTCTGATGAGACGGCGTAGATCCCACCCCACTCACCAAGAAGCAGTTTCATGGATCGCCTTCAAGGTCAGCTCTGAGAAAGTTTTTGCCACATTTGAGGTCACAGACTCCTCCCTCTTGGACACATACATTTGCAGTCTGTAGAGGGAGGGAAGGAAGGCCTGTCACTTCCCTGAGCCCTCCTTTCTTGGAGTAGGAAGGAACTGTCTGTCTCCATTCAGGGCTTATGCAGTGTCCTCCTAACAAAAGCCAATGACAGAACATATTACCTTCTGTGATACGTGTGGAACTCGTGCTTATCAGAGGCCTGCTTGCTTCCAGTAATTACTTTTGGAAAAATGTCAGAGAAAATTGGCATTTTGGTGACTCTGGTGACATTGCTAAGAGGACTTAGCTCAACTCCAACAAAATTATAGAGGAAGCTTGAAATTCCAGAAACTGAGTTTCCAGATTTAAAAACTTTTTAACTGCACTTGGCTATATATCTGGAATTCAAGGGTGTTGTAGTTTTGCTTCTGAATGTGGTTCCTCAGAAAAAGGAGCGACTCTGCTCGGCGTTCCACTGTCACAGGCCGTCAGATTTCCTGGTCTGTGTGATCTCTGCCTCCTTTCCCCAAAAGAGCAACACAATCGTAGCTATGGTAGTCAAGAACAAAATTCATGTGTCTGGGAAATTCGGGTACTACCATAGCACTGTGTGTGTGTGTGTGTGTGTGTGTTCCGAAATTACTTCTCCCTCCAACTACCCTGGGATTTCCTCTACTCCTTCCCAGTTCACATCTACTTCTGAGTTACGGGAAGGCCTGGCAGCCCCTCTTCCATCCTCTAACCGGTACTTTCCAGAGTTTGGTTTGTAAGTATTAACTATGTCTGGGGGAGCAGACTTGGGAAGTGACTGACTCAACGGTCATAACTTCTCAAGAGTGTGAAAATTCAAATGAAATGTATGAGTCTCTTTTGTTTGGTTTCTTTTTTTTTTGTATTATTCTACTTTGTCCATTCTATGTGGACTTTGAGTTTTGGTTGCAGTTTTACCCAAAGAAAAGGCATAATTTTTCCCTCAGCTTCTAGGAGGTGATTCCCAAGCTTTTGGAACGTCCTGCCTGTGGAGAGTGTCTTTGTTTACTGGGGGGCGTTGGACCACACCTGATGGTCTACACCAAGCAAGTAAATTAGTATAGAGCTTTAGAGTACACAGTATTTATTTGATTGACCTTTGCAAGAGCTGGCAACTTGCAACTTGCGCCAGCCATGCCACAGTCAACTATGTCTAGGTGACCCAAGTCCCAGACAAAACTCTGGACATTAGGGTGTCTGGATGGCTTAGTTGCGTGAGCATCCCAGTCTCGATTTTGGCTCAGGTCATGATCTCATTGTTGAGATGGAGCTCCACTTAGGGCTCTGTGCTGGGTGTGGAGCTGCTTAAATTCTCTCTCCCTCATCCTCTGCCCCTCCACCCACCTGCCCCGCCTTGTTTTAAGATTTTATTTATTTATTTGACAGAAAGAGATCACAAGTAGGCAGAGAGGCAGGCAGAAAGAGAGGGGAAAGCAGGCTCCCCACTGAGCACAGAGCCCGATACAGGGCTCGATCCCAGGATCCTGAGATCATGACCTGAGCCGAAGGCAGAGCTTAACCCACTGAGCCCCCCGGGTGCCCACCTCCCCTTTAGAAAACAACAACAACGAACTCTGGACATCGAGGTTTGGGTGAGCTTCCTAGGCTGGCAACACTCCGTGCCACCTCTTGCATGTCACTGATGGCTGAGATGAGCTCCGACCACTCTTCCAGAGGACGACTGGCAACTCCACGAATGAAGCTCTCCTGAAGTCTGCCCCATGTAGCTCTTCCCTCGGCTGATTTTGATCTGTGTCCTTATGCGATCATGAGCCGTACTGACTATAACAGCTTTCATTGGATTCTGTGGGTCCTCCTAGTGGTTTTGTCAAACTGAAGATGGTCTTGGGAACCCCCGAATTTACGATTGGCAACAGAAGTGAAGGTGGGCTTGGGAGCTCCTGAACTGTGAAGTAGTAGATCTATTTTCAAATCTGAGACTCCCCGTTTCTCATGTTTCTTATCTGAAGAAGACGGTAGCTCTGTTTCCAGGGTTACTGTGACGGCTAAAGAAAGTGACAGGTACGGGGCAGCTAGACTAGTGCCTTGCCTGTAACGGGACTCTGTAAAGGGTCTTCCCTAAGGTGCTGATGATTTGACTTTTCAGCAGAGGATACCACAGTATCATATGCAGGGATATTTGCACAAACTGTCGCCACTGGTGATATTGATCAGTAGCTCTTGATTTGTTCTTTTTGGCTCAGATGCAGGATTTCCTGTACTCTTGGCTGGGTATGATTAGATGCCTTTCCAGAAGGTACACAGTATTTATCATTTAGGAGCTGGTATAACTTCAGCACAGCATGGTTGATGCACAAGATGGACAGGCCAAATGGTAAAAATTTTTGTTTGTGGCATTTTGAGTTTGACATGGCTGTGGATACTCCGCACTGACGTCTGTGTATGGACGACACTGTTGAGACTAGTGGGAAGTCAGTTCTTCACCTACAGAAAACAGAAGACGTGAGCTCGCCTAGACCGCCCGTGCTATCGGGAGCCGTTAAGATAATGGGAGGAATGGCTCTCCCTGTGGCACTTGGATTGTTTTAATTATTATTTTGCCAGAAAGGACGAAAGCTCTGTACGTAACACAGAACGCTCCAGGGCAGAGCCGGCTAACGCTCGAGGTCCGCATGTTAAGTCTTTCATGTCCCCGCATTTGCCTTGGAGCAGTTTGCTGGGCTGTACGTGGGTAGAGAAGTAGTGGACAGCTTCTCCGCACGGTGCTCGCCATGCACGCTTTATGTTGAGGAAGGTTGAGGCACATAAAGAACTTGGAGCACACGAATTATCTCCTGTAGCTTTCAGACCCGTTAAGCAAAGGGAGTTAACTTAGGAATATTACACTTAAGTAGATCCAGGGGTGAGAAAAATCTCTTTGCCCTCCAAGCTATTTGAGAGACACCCTGGTGATTACGAGTTCTTTCGTTTTTCCGGCTTGACAGCTAACTGTGTGTGACAGCGTAACGACCACAGGGCTTGAACACCCACAGGCTGGAATCTTGGCTCTTCCACACAGAGGATAGGACCTTGGCATATTTGTTACTTGGCCTTCTTGGAGTTTTGCCCTTGTATTAAAGATGAGAGTCCAACCACATGAGTTTTGTTTAAGGGGGTTACACAAGCCAGAGAACCAGACGTAGTGCCGCGTGCTCGGTAGGACGCTTCATCATTGGTGGCCACTGCCGACGCCCTGCAGGCCTCCCCTTTCCTCCCCACCGTGTTGGTGGTTCGGTTGTTAATCCTCTTCCTTGGCATTGAGAGCTTGGTCGTTACTACTTAAAATTTTGCTTTTTAGTTTTATCAGAATTCTACAGAGACAGTTTAAAAAGTCAAAGTTTATTACAAAAATCAGCAGTTCCTCGTATTTTCCTCAAACATATCTCCTTCTCCTCTCAAGCAACAACCACCTTCAAATTTGGGGTGATTATTTTGGTATTTGTCTTTACGTCTCTAAATAACATGCTTAATGTTGCTGCGGTTCACTGTTTTTTTCTCATTGTCTCTTCGTACGATGGAAGATGAGATGAGGCTTTCCCTGCGCTTGCTCCTCACCTCCCCTGTGCGTCCACCGCAGTTCTGCGCGCTACAGGACCGGACGGGCACTGTTCACTGTGGGGCAGTGCGGTCGTCTATGTTTGCCCTTTGTTTCCAGCGTGCCTTCTGGTTTCCTTAGAGTTAATATTTACTTGTTTTTTTCTTTGTCTAGATTTCTGTGTTCTTTAGCTAAGTGAACTCTCAAATTCTCTGCCACCTGTATCTCCTCTCAGGTGGGTTGGGTTCTCTGTCATGTTCATCTATTTATTTATTTTAAAAAATTTTTAAACTATTTTAATTGAATTAAAATAGTTTATATTAAATAAATAATAAAATAGTTAATATTAAATTAGCATACGTTATTGGTTTCAGAGGTACAGGTCTGTGCTTCATCAGTCTTACATAACACCCAGTGCTCATTACATCACATGTCCTTACTGTCCATCACCCAGGTACCCCATTCCGCCACCCCCTCCCCTCCAGCAGCCCTGTTTGTTTCCTATGATTGAGTCTCTTACGGTTTGTCTCCCTCTCCGGTTTTGTCCTGTTTTGTTTTTCCTCTCTTCCCTGACGGTCCTCTGTTTTGCTTCTCAGAATCCACATTATTGAGATCATATGATAATTGTCTTTCTCCGATTGGCTTATTTCACTCAGCATAATACCCTCTTGTTCTATGTATGTCATTGTAAATGGCAAGCTTTCATTTTTTGATGGCTGTGTAATATTCCTCTGTGTGTGTGTGTGTTTGTGTGTGTGTACCACCTCCTCTTCATCCCATTCATCTGTCCACGGACAGCTGGGATCTTTCCATGGTTTTGCTATTGTGGAAGTCACTGCTGTAAACATTGGGGTGCATGTGCCCCTTCGGATCACTACATTTTTATCTTTGGGGATAATACCCAGCAGTGCAATCGCTTGGTCATATCTATTTTCAGCTTTTTGAGGAACCTCCCTACTGTTGTCCAGAGTGGCTGCACCAGCTTGCATTGCCACCAACAGTGTAGGAGGCTCCCCTTTCTCCACATGCTCGCCAAGATCTTTCGTTTGCTGACTTGTTAATTGTAGCCATTCTGACTGGTGGGAGGTGGTAATCGCAATGTGGTTTTGATTTGTATTTCCCTGATGCCGAGTGATGTCGAGAGTCTCCCCGGAAGCACTTTCTGGCCTACCTGCTTTGGATACACAGCTGCCATACTGGGCCTTCCTTGAGGTCTCCCCTGTGTGGGGTGTCTTTATTTTGGGGATCCTGTCTCATTCAGGCGAAATATCCTCCAGAAGAGTCCTGAGAAGGGTTGTGTGGAAGGTCCAATTTATTGAGAACTTAAATTCCTAAAAATGTTCTTATTCTCCTTACACACTTGATTGATAGTTCAGCTGGGTATGGAATTCTCTGTCGCGCTCTGGGCCCTGTGCCTCAGCGCCACTGAGCTTTCCATGTGGTTTTTGAGACCCGACAGGCATTCTGATCCTGAATCCTTTGTGTGTGGCCACATTGCCCTTGCTAGGATCGCCTTTTGTCTCCCTTGTTTTGAAATTTCACTGAGATGTGCCTCAGGCAGTGTGACTGTTCTTATCCTAAGTCTACCCCTTTAATCTGGAAACTCAGGGCCTACACTTCATAAAATGTTTTTCCAGGATTATTTCACTGAGGATTTCTTCTTGCTGTTTTTTCTCCTTTCTTTCAAAAACTGGTGTTAAAGTTAGGTCACTTGGGCAAGTCCTTTATTATGTATTTTTTTAGTAACTTCTCTCCTGTTTTCTTTTTAATCTACATTCTAGGAAATTCTCTTAATTTTTTTTTTCTTTACTGTGAAATCTCTCATCTTTGCTTCTATAGTTTTAAAGTCTAAGGTTCTTTTCAGTCCTTGAGTGCTCTTTTGTATAGTAACTTTTTTGCGGATACAGTATTGTCTCATTTTTCTGAGGACAACTGTTTCAGTTCAGTTGTTTGGGTTTTTATCTTGTTTAGTCTGCTGTTTTCTCCTTGCCTATGCTCTGTTTCCTCTGTTAGTTTTTTCCTTTGGCTTTAGTTCTCTTGTTAGTTCTCTGCTCATATTTAAGTGGGAAACTAAAAAACATATTGAAAGTCCTAAGTGTATGGACTGGGCTTGACTTTATCTTAGAGAAATCTAGCTGAGTCATTGCCTTGGGAAAACCCAAATAGTATTTTTCAGTCAGTCCTCTTGGGCTGGCCAGAAGGGTCACCTTTTTTCCCCAGGCTGCATGACCATCGGGGGTGGGAAAGCAGGCAGGGAACAGGGCTGTTCTGAACTCTCGTTTCTGATATGATAGTCCTGTTCTCAATTCTACCTGCTACCCCATAGTCCATGGGTTTTCCCTCTTACTGTCTTATGAGAATAAGCCTCCTGTCTTCTGCTGGGGAGGGTGGTTGGGCAGCTGCTCAGCTGCATGGATATGCAGGGTATGGAGGGAACTTGGGTATGGAGTGAACTTGGGATTCCAACAGTTTCTTACATAGAATATAGACCTGTCTTTGGGGCTTTTTTGAGGGTGTGGGTTGAAGTTGGCGCTTCTTCTGCCCCTACTTCCCGAGGTGACTGTGCCACCAACTCCCAGGCCTGTGGGGAATTCTGAGGCATAAGTCAGGTGGAATCCAGGATTTTTCTGTTTGCTGGATTAAGATGCAGTGCCCCGGGTCTGCTAAGCCGGTGACCGCCTATCCGTCATCCATGCAGCTTCTAAAAGTTTGATACTGTTTTGTCCTCTCCTGATCTCTTTGCGTTTACAGGTTTATGTGTCTTGCAGATACACCTTCGGTGTCACTCTCATAGGATATCAAGAAGTGAAGCACAGGCATGTGTTTAATCTGTCATCTTGGATAGACTCTTTTTAGACACGAAAGTAATAAAGAATCTATTTGCCATTATTCTGTTCAGTGACATTTTCCCTCTGTGAAAGAGAAAATAATGAGACAAGACCCCCGGTAGCTGCCGTTTGTTGTGGACGATGGGACCCGTAGCACCCGCCCGCCTGCCCTGCAGGGCCGCGGAGCCCGCTCTTTCAGCCAGGGCCAGCTTTATCCATACCTCATTGCGCTTGTGTGTGTGTTTGAGCTTCTGAGTGTATCTGTAATTCTGCATAGAGTTGCCTCTTCCCTTACTGTTGGGTTTGAGGCGCTCCTGAAGCAGGGTGACCTCCCGTCTCGGCATCCTGAACCTCGGATTTTGTGATTTGGGGTTTTACTCTTGTCTGTGCATCCCTGTCTTTCAGCGCGTCTCTCTACCCGCACGTCAGCGCGCGCCCTTTCAGCTTCCGCCTTTTTCCGGAAACAGTTTGACTTTTTCTGAGTTGTTATTTAACATTATTCTGATTATCTTCGGAGGGGGCATAAGTAGATTCATTTTGTCTTAGGAGTCTGGTGGCTTGCTGGGAAGTTGAGAGTCACCCACCGCTCTAGACTGAGTATTTGGGTCCGTTCAGAACTCACATGCTGAAGGCCTAACCCCCCAGGGGGTGTGTACTTAAGACAAGGGCTCTCAGGAGATAATTAAGGTTCAGTGAAGGTCACAAAGGTGGGGCCCTGATCTGGTGGGGTCGTGTCCTCCTAAGAAGAGACACCCCCGCACACACACTAAGAAGGGAACCGGTGAAGCCACAGCTTGTGCCGGGAGCTTCGTCTTCAACTTCCAGCCTCCGGACTGTTGGAAAACTAGTATCTGCCGTGTCAGCCACCCAGTCTGTGGTATCCGGTTACGGTAGATACCGAACAGCTAATACACCCGCTTTTCTTAGAGGTTAGCAATCCGTGGTCAGACGTTAGCCTGCGGTTGTTGTGTCTGCACAGCCGGCGTCCTCCGAATCCCACGGGCAGAGGGGACCAGATCGTCACCGCATCAGGGGTCAGGGAACCTAGCCGCCTACCGCAAGTGACTTTCTTCTTCTTCTTCTTCTTTTTTTAAATGAAATCATTGCCATTGGTTTGTGAAAGTTGTGTTTCCAGAACGTACGTGTGTGTGTGTGTGTGTGTGTGTGTGTGTACGTACTAGACTGAGATACAAAATGTATTTCTTGTGAGTTGGGGTGAAAAAAGATGTGAAGTCTGCAGCTGTAGTTTAGGCTAGTCTTTTTGTCCCTGCTGGAATACCCGTGGCACGTGATGCTTGTTGGAGTTTGAGGGAGAACGAAGACCAGGAGGACGGACCCCGCAGCGTCAGCCTTGGGAGTCCAGAAAGGGACCTAGAGATCCAAAGTCCGCAGGGAGAGGCGTGGGGTGAGAATTCGGTTATCCGTCTCACCCGCGAGCCAAGCAGAGGGCCCCTAGGAGGCCCTTTCTAGTAGGGCCAACTCCTGGGGGCATGGGAGTGACTTAGCACATCTTCCTCTGCACTCGCATAACCTGACTCGCTGAACACACCACGTCAGATTATAATTATTTTTTAAATGTCTGTGACTGGGCCAAGGCCACCGTTAACACTCCGTAAGTGTCTCAGGCGGGAGGAGGAGGAGGTGGCCGCTGTCATTTACCGTCACACACAGGAGTGACCACGTCTATGCCTGCGGCAGCCGGAGCGGCACCCGGCTGCAGTGAGGTGTGAGCGTGGCGCCGCCTCTCGTGGCCGCACTGCGAAAACCACACTCTGCCCCACGGCGCCCGCAGCAGCAGCGTCGCATCCTCGAGGTGTGGGTAGTGGGGCTGGAAGTTTTCTTCCCCGTGTGGCCTTCCGGATTCGTTAGACGTGAGGGGACGGGCTGGGCCCCGTGTCCCCGCAGTGCCGGCATGAATTCCTAAATGAGTCAGCTACGGGCAGAGGCGACAGCAGTGGTGTCGGGTGTGGGGGCTGGGGAGGTCCCTACAGAAGCAGTTCGAGGTCGCCGTTGGCCAAGGGCTGGGGACTGAGGTCCCGCGCGGGTGACCCATCGCCGTCTGAGGGATTCGGGACAACTTCCCCGAGCAGAGGGCATGTGTGAGGGGCCACGAGTCGCCGGAAGCGTCCGTAGATGGAGGGCGTAGGACAGGAGTCCCGAGGGAGCGGGGTCGGTGTTTCCGCTGGAGGCTCCCGGTCACGGGGCTCCGAGTCTGCAGGAGGTGGGGGTGGCCAGACGGGGCCTCGGGAGACCCAGCAGCCGGGGCGCGGTGGCGGGTCGCGGGAGCGAGGGCCCGAGTCCCAGGCCTGTGTCGGGACCACAGAGATGCTGCTCCCGGGGAGTCGCGGCACTGGCCGGCGTTCGGGGGTGAGGGGTCTGGGCGGGGGGCGGCCCCCCTTCCCTCTGGAGTCCGGCGCTCCGCACCAGGGCCGGCCGGTGGCGGCGGTGGCAGCGGAGGACAGAGAGCGGGGAGGACCGGATTTCGTTATCACCGGGTGCGGAGTTGAGTTCGGAGTTCGTGGAGGCCCCGGGGCACGTCTCAGAGGACGGTCTTATCAGAAGATAATTTCTCGTGACTCGTAGACAGACTAAACTTTGACATTTATTTGGTGCTTTTTTCGCACTAGAAGCCTCTCAGCTGGTGGGTAAGAAAAATCAGATGTCATTGAAATTCAGCATATTTTAATATTCCAAATCCAGGAAGCTCTCCATGCTCCAGGTTTTCTCGGCTAGAGCCCGAAATTGTTACTTCACTTGGTTCATAATCAGGGTTTGTAGAACAGCAGCTTCCAGAACGACTTTTCTGGTCATAAATCGGGCACTAGGTGTTCTGTATTCACACACGAGGTCCAGAACAGAGGCTCTGAGTCCGAAGCCTGATTCCTTTGGAGCTCCCTCGACTTGTTTTCTGTTTTCTTCATCCCTGGTCATTATTCGACAATGACTTTTGAGAAGCAATTTTCTTAAAAGAGTCCAAATTGGATTATTCCCTTTAGTGAATTGAAATTCTTAACGAGCCTTCCACTAACGAGGTATTGTATTCATGTTAGGTTAAACAGGCCAGTTCGAGCATTTAGTCAGCGTTTCAGAATTAGAAGTCATTGATTAAAGCTTCCCTAATAACTCCGGCAACGTTTAATAATAAAACGGGGCTCACTAGGTGCTGCTGACACAACCAAGAAAATTCATCGCAAATAAAAAGTGGCAACAGCAGGAATTAGAAATTAGCTCATCCATTAACACATGATAAAGCCAAAACCATTTAATTAACCTTCTTTCAGTGACGCGGCTGAGGATGAACTTGACGTGCGGTTCCAGGGCGAGTTCTGTCCTCAGCACCAGGGTCTTCCTGGCGCAGCACAGCGGCAGCCCTGGGGGGCAGAAACTGCCCCGACTGCCATGCTCTGCTCTGATACGGACCCGTATCTGAGTGTGAAAGCATTTTCTTTCACGTGATAGGGAGAAGAGAAATTCAGGCTTATTTTTGAATTTTTAAAATATTTATTGTGATTATTTTTTAAGGGATGTTTCTCCTTCTGACCCGACTGCTTTTCCTTTGCAGTTTAAGGTCGGCAGCGAGTGGTGGACGTGGATCGATTACGACCGCTTCCAGGAGCTGGTGCGGGAGTACGAACACAGCGGGGGCTCGGCCACCTTCGGCGCACAGGACTACATGGCCAGAACCCCGCGCTGGGCCGTGTTTGGTGCCCGCGAAAGAGGCTTTGATCCCAAGGACACGAGATATCAGAGAAAGAACAAGTCAAAGGACATTTCCGGATGTTGAGGTTATCTGGCTGTGGGGCCCCGAGGGTTCTCCCTCCACCCCCCACCGTGATTTTTCCAAGGACACATTGCCCGAGATCGGTCTCACGCAGAGGAGGCTGTGAGGCGCTTGGGGACGCGAGTCGCATCCGGGGTTGGGGAGGCAGCAGCCCCGCCATTGCTTTGCGGAGCTCAGGCCCTCTCCTGACCTGACTCCCCAGAGGACCGTTGCAGGGCAAGCGCACGGTCCTTAGAGTGAAACTGGTGGCTTTGAATTATAACTTGTAGGAAGCCGGAAGGCGGTCCTGGGCTGTTGTAGGGAATGGGTATGTGTTCCTCTTCCCCTCCTGGGCTGTGCGCCTTTATGGCCTGTTCCTCCCGAGGTAAGTGGACCTGCTCCCTCCCAGGCCGCCCGCCCCTCTGTATCTGGAGTAACGCCTCCCGCGAGTCACTCAAATTGCCGTAATTCTAGACTTTTTAATACTGCACAGATTACATTAAATTTTTGCCTCGTACCAGCCCTTTATGACATCGAGTGGATCTAAAAGTCCCGACGCCTCCCCTCCTCGTGCAGATCAGATGGCCTCAGGAGTGAGGGCCCCGTGGGCCTCTGAGCTGCTCCCTCGGGGGGGGTGTGCCCTGTGGTGCCCTGGAGGAGTGAGTCCCTAGACAGGCTTTGAGACCGGGTGCGGTTTGCTTTGGTTTAAAAAGTCAGTGTTTAAGCCCCATCCTGCCCCACAGAGCTGGTCCCACCCTCTTCTCCCTCTTGTCACTTCCGCTGTACACAGTCTGCTTTTAGGGTTCAAGATTTTTCTAATTGAAAACATCATTAAATTCTGAATAGTTTTTTAAAATATCATAATTATTTTGAAAAATTCTCTATCCTAAAAATTGAATTAATAAAATCTTTTCTAAAGACTAGAATTTCCTCTTGAGTGTTTATTTAAAGATGCTTCCAGTCCCGTGGTCCGAAACCCTAGCAGAGTTGACCTCTTCTTTACGTGTCAGCAGTGGTTGTAAACCCTCTGTTTTCTGCCGAAGTGAAATTCCCAGATGACGCAACCTGCCTCCTCACTCAGAAAACCAGGCTCGGGATTCACACCTGAGCGACGTGGCAGGGGCCGGTGGCAGAGCATCCCAGAAACCTGCATCCTTCTCGAACGCACCTCCACGCTCAGGTGTGGTCTCCTGTTCCGGTGACTTAGGAGACAGACGAGACGGGACTGGTGCAGGCCACTGAGGCAAGATCTCACTGAAACCCAGGTGGGTTAGCGTCCAGTGAACAGAAAGTAGATGAAGTGTTAGAAAAGCAAGTGCTGGGGCTGAGCGGGAGGCCGGCGGCGCAGCATGCAGGGCTTTGGACCATCCTCAACCTCTTTTTCAACCACGGTAAGGGCCTTTGCGAACGCATTTTCCCTCTCAAACAAAGAAAGTATAGGCAAAGTGACTAAAATCCATCTATTTTAGAATTTTGGCATTTAGGGCGCTTGGGTGGGTCAATGGGTTAGGCCTCTGCCTTCGGCTCAGGTCATGATCTCAGGGTCCTGGGATCGAGCCCCGCATCGGGCTCTCTGCTCGGCAGGGAGCCTGCTTCCTCCTCTCTCTGTGCCTGCCTCTCTGTCTACTTGTGATCTCTGTCAAATAAATAAATAAAATCTTTAAAAAAAAATGTTGACGTTTAACCAGACCTTCACAATGAATTGAAAATCATCGGTTAAGAGACAAATCAATAAAATTAACTGTTGACTTCTCATCAGAAACCATAGAGGCCAAAAGATAGTGGGGTGGTGTCTTCAGAGGCCCGGAAGAGAAGGCTTTCAACCAACCATCCTTTGTCTAAATCCTCCTTCAGAAATAAAGGAGACATCAAGACATTTCCAGGTAAACCAAAAGAGAGAATTCACCTGCAGACCTGGCCCACGGGAACACTGTGGGAGTCCTTTAGGCTCTGAGGAAGAGCACCCTGGGCACGAACTCAAATCCACGGGAAGGAAGGAACACCAGGAAAAGTGCCTACACAGGTTTGTGAAAGACCGCACCACCGTATTTTGGTAACTCCTGTTGTAAAGCAAGTATTCCAGGACAGGGATAGCGCCGCCGGGTATCGAGGACCTGGGCTTGTTGGAGGGAACCCTGACTGCCCGCGGAAGAGATCGAGTTAGTAGGAATGCAAAGTAGATTGTTTCAAGTTGAGATGTTAATTGTAATCCCAAGGGCAGCCCCTAAGATAATAAATTTTTAAAACCTGGGAAAAGGATAGGATTCTCTTCCCAATTCCTCTGTGTGGGCTTTTCCCGCCACACCAAGCCCATGTCCCACAATTAGATCCTGACTCTGTCTATGCAGAAGTCAGGTGAGATCACACGGGTTAAGGGCTCAGCCCCACAAGGCTGCCTCTCTCCCCTCGGATGCCCGTCGCCAGCCCGCGTTGGCTAAGGCTTCGGACAGAGCCTTGGCTATAAATCGTGGTTTTCAAATCCTCTCCTTGGGTTTGCCTCGTTTGCTGGAGCAGCTCGCGGGACTCGGAGGCATGTTTTACTTACTAGGTTACTGGTTAGTTGTAAAAGGATTTAACTCAAGAACAGGGCAAGGGAACGGGGAACGGGTCCAGACTTCCCGCGCCTTCTCTGAAACGCCACTCAGTGTTCACCAACCCTGAAGCTCTCAGAACCCTGGTTTCTTGAGTTTCCGCAGAGGCTTTATTTTGTCCGCACGATGGACTTAAGTCATTGGCCTTTGGGATGGAACTCCCTCCCCAGAGGTTCTGGGGGTGGATTAAAGTCCCAACCCTCTAATCACCCAGTTGGTTCCCCAGGCAGCCAGCCCCCATCCGTAGGCTGCCCCGGGGTTTTTCCAAAAACCGCCTGGTTTTCATTAACATAACAAAAGATGCCTTTTCTGTTCTCAGCACTTAGGAAATTCCAGGGGTTTTAGGAGCTCTGTGTCAGGAAGAGGGACAAAGACCAAGTATTTATTATAAATCACAGTATCACAGGAAGCAAGGGAACTTACACGGGTCCTGGAGAGCGTCTGTTTAACACGAAGGCAGAGAGAGGCATAAAAAACAAAGACCTAAGACATTCAAACGCAGAGCTGTCAAGCATCCATCCTGCCTGTAGGTAAGCATATCACGTAAATGGATTAAATGCCTCCAATTAAAAGAGAAATGGCAAAATGGCTTTTTTTTAAACCAAAAATTGTATGCTAGCTATAAGAAACCTACTTTAGGGGCGCCTGGGTGGCTCGTGGGTGGAGCCGCTGCCTTCGGCTCAGGTCATGACCCCAGGGTCCTGGGATCGAGCCCGCGTTGCTCCCTGCTCCCCATCTCGCCTCCCGCCCCCTCGTGCGCATTCGCTCGTGCGCACTCTCCTGCTCTCTCAAATACATAAAATCTTCAAAAAAAATTCACTTTAGATTCAGAGACTGAAAACGATGGAAAAAGATGTACGGTGGGAGCAAGAAGCCAGAGCTACAGCGGCTGTGCTGCCGAGCAGAGCGAAGGCGGCTGAGGGCAAAGCAGGGGCTGACCCCGCGCCGCCCCCACTGTTGGGCGGGACCCCCGCGACATTCTTCAGGCATCTCCCACCCATCTCCATACCTTGCTAGAGGGCAAAGCGACCTTGGCAACGGCTAGGCCGCTGGCATCCCTATCTTGTAGGTCCCCCAGCTCCGCGGGACGGAACCTGCTGCCCCTCACAGCCCCCGGCGGCAGCTCCTCCCGCCCACCGGTCCTGTCGGGGCTTTAATAAACCTTCGTTTCGCACCAAAGATGCCTCGACAATTCTCTCTGGGTCATCGGCTCCAGACCTCACCCCAGCGAACCTCATCTACTCTAGAACTTCATCACTAACATCAAAAAACCAGACTTTAAGGCAAAAAAAAAAAAAAAATTGTTACTGGGTATGATAAAGGACATTTTTATAATGCTGAATTATGACACAGTTATCATTCTCTCTTCCTAGAACGCTGCAGTGACCTCAGACGTCCGCGCCGCGGACAACAGCACCCTGGGCGCCGCTCCCTGCAGGCTCCGGCTGCGGCTGCCGCCCCACAAGGCCGCCCCACAGCCCCATGACCGCGCTCCCGCACTGTGGGGCTTACGCCGGTGACTCACTCATCCGGAGCCAGAAGCCCGTATCCCCCTCCCCTTCCATCTGCCCCATTTCTCCGTCTGACTCGGCTTTTTGTTGATTCATTTTCTTTTTGATTCCACGTACGAATGAGGTCATGTGGTATTTGTCTCTGGCTTAGCTCACTCAGCATAATACCTTCTAGTTCCTTCCATGTTGTTGCAAAAGGCAAGATCTCGTCCTGTGTATGGCTGTCCATAGCCCGAGGCATCTCTCCCCACCCCATCTTTATCCATTCTTCTGCTGATGGATGCTTGGGTTGCTTCCATTACCTTGGCTGTTGTAGATAAAGCTACAATACACATTGGGTCTACAGATCTTTACAAATTAGTGTTTGCATTTTCTTTGGGTAAATACTGAGTATTTACTATACATTTTACAGGGGTGAATTTTTTGATACGTGCATATATCAATATATATCAATAAAGCTGTAAAAAAAGCGAACCCTGAATGTGTATTAAAGCCAATATAGCATAAGAGAAGCATCATAGATCAATGGGAAGTTGGAAGAAAAATAATTCATTCTGTTCTTTATACTAAATACTACGCAGACTTAAATGAAACAAAAAGCTCCAAAGAAACCTTAGGTGAAAAAGGCCCTTCTTGACCAGGGCTCCCAAACTTTCTCGGGCAGGAGAGTCACTTGGAGGGCTTGTTGAAACACCGATTCGGGTCACACCCCACGTTCCTGATACAGTAGGTGTGCGGTGGAGAGCAGCGTGTTTCCTAACACGTTCGTGGTGATACGGACACTAAGGAAGCACACACTTTCGGAACAACTTGCAGAAGTAAAAACAATGTAAGAACTCACAAAGTTTCAAAAGGCCAAAACCTTTACAGAATATGTTCAAGTATCTAATAATATCAAACATCACAAAAACTGGAAAGACAAACTGGGAAAAACAGTTTGCATAAAATAGGACTGACCTACCCCGAATGCTAAAATCTCATCATTTCATTTAAAACATGTTAAGACTTGGCTCAGTTTGTTAAATGTCTGCCTTCGGCTCGGATCCTGATCCCGGGGTCCCGGGATCAAGTCCCACATGGGGGCTCCCTGCTCAGCGGGGCGTCCGCCTCTCCCTCTCCTGCTTCCCTCCCACTCACGCTGGCTCCCCCCCCCCCCCCCCGCTCTGACATGAATAAATAAAACCTTAAACAGATGTTACGACTTGACCAGTTAAATAAACAGGGGCTACAGAACATGAATTGTCACTGATGAGGAAACAGAGCTACGAACAACCGACTACGAACTATGAACAGAACAGAACAGAACAACTGTTCACTTTCCGCAAAGAAAAGCTCATTTTAAAAAAAATCAAATTAGCAAAATGCCCATAACCTATTAAGGCAGAATACGGGTATTGCAAAAGCAGTTCGGCAGTATATCACAAAGCTTTTATTTTTGAAAACCAGATTTGAAGAGAAAAATCGTTTTATGTTTAAAGGTGTTTATAGAGCATTTTATAATAGCAAAACCTGGGAAACCTAAACGTAAAATAGGCTGCACTTACTGGTCCTTGAAAGGACGCCAGTTGCATCACACCGTGCTGGCGGGTGTCTCATTCCTCCGGCGAACGCTCAGTGAGCCCTGACTGTGCTCCAGCGGCCGGGGGGTCGCGGATGTCGGCCAGTTAGAGAGGAGGAGGGGGATGAGCTCTCCCCTTCGACGCTGACAGGGTCAAAGGCAGAGACTCAGACAATAAATGTCCGTCGTGGGCCTGCGGCGCGTGCTGTGGAGGGGCCGGTCCGGATCTGAGTGTGTCCGTGGACAGAGGTCCCACTGGGGGGCGGGACGCTGCGGTAGAGCACTACGCACCGGCGAGGGCTATGGGTCGCAGAGGGTCACGGTCCGAGTAGCCACAGGACGGCCAAGGTGCCTGGAGGTTTGGGAGTTTGTGGGAGAGGCCACGACACTCAGGAAACAGTGGGGCGTGACTCGGGGAGATGTAGGCCAGGCCCGGCCCTAAGAGCCGTTACACAAAGGAACGAAGTGACCACATCTGCATTTTAGCAAGCGCTCCAGCCGCGGGGTGCGGACCACCTGGCAGAGCCCTGCGGGGACAGGGGCTGGTGGGGATCCCTGGGCTGTGGCCTCCGTGCAGGGCTCGCCCCTCCACGCGGCCCCTGGTGGCGGGGAGGGAGGGCCATGGAGAGGTTGGGACAAGACCCCGGGAGGTGACAGGGCTTGGCCACAGATTGGTTGGTTCGGGGTGTGGGGTGCGGCGGAGGGAGGAAATACCCAGGGCGACCCCCGAGTCTCCAGCCGAGGGGCTGGGTGACAGCGTCATTCGGGCCGTGATCCTGGCCGGGGGCCGGGGAACGTCCTGGGTCGTTTGTGGCTGCGTGGCCGGGGCTGTTGTTGAAAAGAAAACCGCGGGCCCCGAACGGGGCCAGGCCAAGTCACCAGACCAGGGTTTCACCCTCACCCAGCTGCGGCCCGGCCTCCCCAGAAACGCGGATCTTCCCGGCTCCGTCGGGAACCGCTGGTTGACACCGGGAGCCGCCGTCACGGGCTTCTCCACCCCTCGAGGAAGAGGCGGTCGTGGCCTCCCGCGCGCTGCCCTGCACGTCCCCGCGAGGGAAGCTGGTCTTGCCTGGAACGACCCTCTCTCTCGTGCTTACGCTTCCCTGCTCCCCCTTCTAGAACCTGCCCCGCGCCCGCGCTGCCGCTCCGCAGTGAGCCCGACGGGCCGGCGGCCCCCGGAGCATCTCGCAGGCCCGGACGCCTTCCCGTCTCCTGCCGGGTTTCGTCTCCCAACACTGGCCTGGGGAGGGCGGAGGCGGCGTCAGGCATAGTCCTGGGGGGCGGGGGGGGGCATGTGCAAGTCGTCATCGTGGCTTGTACCCGAGGCCTCCAGGAGAGCCGAGGTCAGCGCAGAGTCGACACGAGAAGGGAAGGGCCCTCACGGAGGTCCGGCGGGTGATGGGGGGACGGTGAGGGGTCCTTCCGTTGGGGGGCAGGGGACAGACCGGCAGGGGGAGGCGCAGACACCCGGGGCTGGGGGTGCTCAGGACGACACTGGCTGACCGTGGGCAGGCCAGGGAGCAGCGGCCAAGGGGCATCACCGACAACGCCCTTCGGACGGGGTCATCACGTCCGGTCACTGCCGTGCGGCCGGTGCGGGCCCCGAGGGGGAGGTTCCGAGGGGCTTCTGACGGCGAGAAGCTCACGACACAGTGTGACGTCTGACACCCCGAACACAAGGTCCCGGTCATCTGAATGACACAAGAATCCCCTGAAGCCACGCACGACTGAGTATGTGATTTTAACAGAATAACACAGTGGAGGGTTTGGGAAAACGTATTTTCTACTTCTTCGTGGGGTAAACCGCTAAGCGTTTTCCTTAAATACGACCTTGAGATCCAAACCCTCCGACGGTCGCGTTCAGTGTATGTTCAGAACAGCGTGTTTGTCGGCGGGAGATGATCTCACCTTCTTCCTGTTTCCCGGCGCCGGCGGCTTCTCTCCCTTTTTACTGGAACACAAATTGCCGAGCTCTTCCCGGCACAAGTGACTTGATACAGGTCAGCAGGGACCAGTGTCGCCGGCGCCCGGACGGTAGCGCTTTGTCATTCGCCATCTCTCTTCCTGCAGCGGGATCGAGCCGTGGATTCATGCCTCGGTTCTGAGGACGCCCGGAGCCAGGCCGTGAACCCACTGCGTTTCCTGGACGGAGACGATCACCCCGTGTGCAAGGACCCCGGGACGTCAGGTTTCTTCTCCCGGATTTCGGGGATGCTGGTCGCGACGTGGGAGCAAAAGAAAAACCCGTGGGGGCCTCGGACCTTGTGAAGGCCCGATGCTTGCGACGTGCTGGGAGCGAGACGGGGCGATCCGCGGGAGCCATCACCCCGCAGGCCCTGCTCCCGGCTTCGGGAACACTTATCAGGACGCGGTGAAGCCCAGATAACGCCTTCCCCCTCCTGCTAATTGAGGAAGCTAATTAAATGTATCCTCGGATCAGCGGCTCCGGGGAAGTGGGATAAAATAACTCCGTCTGTTGAAAGGTCGAGATGTTCTTTCCAACAACTTGGGCCCCCCTCCCCTCTCCTACAAGGAAGACCCAGCATCCTCCACCCTGCCCGGGCTGGCCCTGGACCAGGCACCGTGGCTCAGAAGGGGGTTAGCAAGTCTCACCAGCCAAGGGGTAAGTGAGGGCGCACAGAGCGGCCGGGGGAGTCCTTCTGGTATATTCAGGCACATCTGGGCTAATCAGGGGACGGGGGTGACGTCTGCAGCCCCACAGCATGTGGCGTTGGAAGCCTTGTCACCTACTGAGTCTCACGGAATGTGAGCTCCCGTGGGAAGGCCCCAAGGTCCCTGGGACACTGGGACTCCGCTCGCTCCAACGTGTTCCGACCGGACTATCCCTGTGACTAGAAATCCGCGCTCCTGCTGTAGCCCAGTTCGCTTCTGCTCCCCGCGCCGGGATGGGCTTGGGGTTCAGTACAGGAAGCGAGGCCGCCTGAGCCCGGCAGAAACCGGAGGTGAGAGCTGGAAGGTCAGCCTGGAGGGAGAGGCACGGCCGTGGACAGGCCACGGAAGCACATGGTGGTCTGTTGGGCCATCAGTTTGCAAACGGTGCTGGTGGAGCGTAATCACAGAATTTATAACAGTGGCTGATCACTGAGCTCCACCTGTATACCAGGCCTGTGCATGACCACGCCGTCCAGACTTGGGCTCTAATTGATGGGCACCGGTCAGGACCGCAGCTCCGTGCCTCACCTCAAATTCCATCCCCTCCTTCTGTGCAGCCGCCAGACAGGCTGCCCAAGAGAAGGTTCTAGAACACTTACCTTGAAGGTTCTAGAATCCACGTCCCTCCACCTAAACTCGTCTATGGCTCCTTCAAGCCACAGGCACGTCCAGACCCCTCAGCCTGACACGCGGGGGCCGCCCGTGCTCTAGCTCTGCTCTCTCCTGCGCCTCCCCTGTCCCACGGAGCGGCCTGAGGCTCTGCAAACTCGGCTCCGGCCACGGCTTGTGCCACTCCTGCCCACCCACGCCTCAACCCCCGCCAGCTCCTACCCGGTTTCTAAACCTCCACTTTTGACCTTGTTGCTGTGATTACCCGGATTCAGACGACATCACTGCTGGGCAAAGTACACGTTTGCCTTGGTTGTTTTCCCCCTGAAAGCGACGAAGCCCAGAGCTTTTCAGCGTCTCTGCGGATTCCCAGCCCTGGGCCGGACCTCGGAGCGAGCGACCACCTTGGGGGCAGAGCGTCCTTGTTCCCGTTTCTCCACGGGGCCTTTGGGGAGCAGGTGATGCCCCCAGAGCAGAGGGGCAGGGCCACACGTGCTCCCGCCTCTGGGTTTATGTTCAAGCCACAGAACGTCTTTGTCCACTTTGTACCGACTTGAAGTAACTGATGGTTGGAAACAAAACACAGGCCGTATTTTAATAACTTTCGAGTTTGAGGTGGTTTAGTCTCTTCATTTCTCTAGGCGAGTGCTAGGCGGGGAAAGACCTTGTTCACACGGAGGAGTACAGCACCGCGGCCATCGGCGAGACCGCGCTCCCCGGCTGGCTGCCCGGCACAGAAGCAGAGTCGCCGGCCGGATGCGGCTCTACCAGTGAGCATTCTCACAGCTCACCGGGCCTGGAAGCCGCCAGTCCCCGGGCTGCATGCAGAGAGGCAGATTCAGGGGCCCGTGGGGGGCTCAGTCCACCCAGCGTCTGATTTGGCTTTGGCTCAGGTCATGACCTTGGGCTTGTGAGATTCCCACTCCCCGCTCAGCAGGGAGTCCGCTGGAGAGTCTCTGTCCCCCTCCCTCGGCCCCCTCCACCCACACTCTCTCTCTCACACTCTCTCTCCAAAAATAATTAAGTAAATTAATTAAGAGAGAGAGAGAGCTCGTGCCCGAGCAGGGGAGCAGCAGGCAGAGGGAGTGAGAGAAGCATCAGGACCTGAGCCAAAGGCAGGTGCTTAACTGACCAAGGCATCCCGTGGCCCAATAAAGAAAATCTTTAAAAAATAAATAAAATACAGAGGAGTCAAGATGGCAGAGAAGTAGCAGCTGAGACTACTTCAGGCAGCAGGAGATCAGCGAGATAGCTTATCTAGAGACTGCAAACACCTGCAAATCCAACGGGAGAGCAAAGAGAAGAAGAACAGCAATTCTAGAAACAGAAAAACAACCACTTTCTGAAAGGTAGGACCGGCGGAGACGTGAATCCAAAGCCACGGGAAGCTAGACCCCGGGGGGAGGGGCCGGCTCCCGGCAAGCGGCGGAGCAACGGCGCGCAAAATCGGGACTTTTAAAAGTCTGTTCCGCTGAGGGACATCGCTCCAGAGGCTAAACCGGGGTCAGCATGGCCTCAGGTCCCGCAGGGTCACAGAAGGATCGGGGGTGTCTGAGTGTCGCAGAGCTTGCGGGTATTGGAACGGGGAAGCCGGCTGCAGAGACAGAGCCGACAGTGAGCTCGCAGCTCGGGGTTACCTTGAGCCGGTCGCAGGCTGGGTGAGCTCGGAGCGCGGCCGGAGGTCAGGCAGACGGGAGTGACTGGGCGCGGTTCTCTGAGGGCGCACTGAGGAGTGCGGCCCCGGGTCTCGGCTCCTCCGGGCCGGAAACCAGGAGGCCGCCATTTGTATTCCCGTCCTCCGGAACTCCTCGACGGAAAGCGCTCAGGGAACAAAAGCTCCCGAAAGCGAATCCCATTGGATTACTCAGCCTGGCCCCTGGTAAGGGCGGTGCGATTCCGCCTGGGGCAAAGGCACTTGAGAATCACTACACCAGGCCCCTCCCCCAGAAGATCAACAAGAAATCCAGCCGAGACCAAGTTCACCTACCAAGGACTGCGGCTTCAATACCAAGGAGAGCAGCAGAATTCCAGAGGAGGAGAAAGCAAAACATGGAACTCATGGCTTTCTCCCTGTGATTCATTAGTCTTGCAGTTAATTTGTTTGTGTTTTTTTTTTTTTTCAATTTTTTTTCTTCTTCTGCTAAATTTTTTTTAACTTTTACCCTTCTTTTTTAACATTTTTAACTAGCTTGTCTAATATATATATATTTTTCTTTTTTATATTTTTCTTTATTTGTTTTCTTTTTTTAATTTTTCTTTTTTTTTTTTTTTTTTTCTTTTTTTTTTCCTTTTTTTCCCCCCCCCCCCATGTTTTGGGATCTCTTCTGATTTGGTTAAAGCATACTTTCCTGAGGTCTTTGACACCCTTTTAGTATTTTACTTGCTCCTTCATATACTCCTATCTGGACAAAATGACAAGACAGAAAAATTCACCACCAAAAAAAGAAAAAGAGGCAATACCAAAGGCTAGGGACCTAGTCAATACAGACCTTGGTAATATGTCAGATCTAGAGTTCAGAATGATGATTCTCAAGGTTCTAGCTGGGCTCGAAAAAGGCATGGAAGATATTAGAGAAACCCTCTCAGGAGAGATAAAAGCCCTTTCTGGAGAAACAAAAGAACTAAAATCTAACCAAGTTGAAATTAAAAAAGCTATTAATGAGGTGCAATCAAAAATGGAGGTTCTCACTGCTAGAATAAATGAGGCAGAAGAAAGAATTAGTTATATAGAAGACCAAATGACAGAGAATAAAGAAGCTGAGCAAAAGAGGGACAAACAGCTACTGGACCACGAGGGGAGAATTCGAAAGATAAGTGACACCATAAGATGAAACAACATTAGAATAATTGGGATTCCAGAAGAAGAAGAAAGAGAGAGGGGAGCAGAAGGTATACTGTAGAGAATTATTGGAGAGAATTTCCCCAATATGGCAAAGGGAACAAGCATCAAAATCCAAGAGGCGCAGAGAACCCCCCCTTCAAAATCAACAAGAATAGGTCCACACCCCGTCACCTAATAGTAAAATTTACAAGTCTTAGTGACAAAGAGAAAATCCTGAAAGCAGCCTGGGAAAAGAAGTCTGTAACATACAATGGTAAAAATATTAGATTGACAAATTTGACAATCTGGAAGAAATGGATGCATTTCTAGAGACTTTTAAATTACCACAACTGAACCAGGAAGAAATAGAAAACCTGAACAGACCCATAACCAGTAAGGAGATTGAAACAGTCATCAAAAATCTCCAAACAAACAAAAGCCCAGGGCGAGATGGCTTCCCAGGGGAATTCTACCAAACGTTTAAAGAAGAACTAATTCCTATTCTCCTGAAACTGTTCCAAAAAATAGAAATGGAAGGATAACTTCCAAACTCATTTTATGAGGCCAGTATCACCTTGATCCCAAAACCAGACAAGGATCCCATCAAAAAAGAGAACTAAAGACCAATATCCTTGATGAACACAGATGCGAAAATTCTCGCCAAAATACTAGCCAATAGGATTTAACAGTACATTAAAAGGATTATTCACCACGACCGAGTGGGATTTATTCCAGGGCTGCAAGGTTGGTTCAACATCTGCAAATCAGTCAATGTGATACAACACATCAATAAAAGAAAGAACAAGAACCATATGATACTCTCAATAGATGCTGAAAAAGCATTTGACAAAGTACAGCATCCCTTCCTGATCAAAACTTTTCAAAGTGTAGGGATAGAGGGCACATACCTCAATATCATCCAAGCCATCTATGAAAAACCCACTGCAAATATCATTCTCAATGGAGAAAAACTGAAAGCTTTTCCACTAAGGTCAGGAACACGGCAGGGATGTCCATTATCACCACTGCTATTCAACATAGTACTAGAAGTCCTAGCCTCAGCAATCAGACAACAAAAGGAAATTAAAGGCATCCAAACTGGCAAAGAAGAAGTCAAACTATCACTCTTTGCAGATGATATGATACTATATGTGGAAACCCCAAAAGACTCCACTCCAAAACTGCTAGAACTTGTACAGGAATTCAGTAAAGTGTCAGGATATAAAATCAATGCACAGAAATCAGTTGCATTTCTCTATACCAACAACACAGTAGAAAGAGAAATTAAGGAGTCAATCCCATTTACAATTGCACCCAAAACTATAAGATACCTAGGAATAAACCTAACCAAAGAGGCACAGAATCTATACTCAGAAAACTATAAAGTACTCATGAAAGAAATTGAGGAAGACACAAAGAAATGGAGAAATGTTCCATGCTCCTGGATTGGAAGAACAAATACTGTGAAAATGTCTATGCTACCTAAAGCAATCTATATATTTAATGCAATTTCTATCAAAATACCATCCATTTTCTCAAAGAAATGGAACAAATACCCTAAAATTTATATGGAACCAGAAAAGACCACGAATAGCCAAAGGAATATTGAAAAAGAAAGCCAAAGTTGGTGGCATCACAATTCCGGACTTCAAGCTCTATTACAAAGCTGTCATCATCAAGACAGCATGGTACTGGCACAAAAACAGACACATAGATCAATGGAACAGAATAGAGAGCCCAGAAATGGACCTTCAACTCTACGGTCAACTAATCCTCGACAAAGCAGGAAAGAATGTCCAATGGAAAAAAGACAGCCTCTTCAATAAATGGTGTTGGGAAAATTGGACAGCCACATGCAGAAAAATGAAATTGGACCATTTCTTTACACCACACATGAAAATAGACTCAAAATGGATAAAAGACCTCAGTGTGAAAAAGGAATCCATCAAAATCCTTGAGGAGAACACAGGCAGCAACCTCTTCGACCTCAGCCACAGCAACATCTTCCTAGGAACATCGCCAAAGGCAAGGGAAGCAAGGGCAAAAATGAACTATTGGGATTTCATCAAGATCAAAAGCTTTTGCACAGCAAAGGAGACAGTTAACAAAACCAAAAGACAACTGACAGAATGGGAGAAGATATTTGCAAACGACATATCAGATAAAGGACTAGTGTCCAGAATCTATAAAGAACTTAGCAAACTCAACACCCAAAGAACAAATAATCCAATCAAGAAATGGGCAGAGGACATGAACAGACATTTCTGCAAAGAAGACATCCAGATGGCCAACAGACACATGAAAAAGTGCTCCATATCACTCGGCATCAGGGAAATACAAATCAAAACCACAATGAGATACCACCTCACACCAGTCAGAATGGCTAAAATGAACGAGTCAGGAAATGACAGATGCTGGCGAGGATGCGGAGAAAGGGGAACCTCCTACACGGTTGGTGGGAATGCAAGCTGGTGCAGCCACTCTGGAAAAAAGCTTGGAGTTTCCTCAAAATGTTGAAATAGAACTACCCTATGACCCAGCAATTGCACTACTGGGTATTTACCCTAAAGATACAAACACAGTGATCCAAAGGGGCACGTGCACCCGAATGTTTATAGCAGCAATGTCTACAATAGCCAAACTATGGAAAGAATTTAGATGTCCATCAACAGATGAATGGGTCAAGAAGATATGGTATATATACACAATGGAATACTATGCAGCCATCAAAAGAAATGAAATCTTGCCATTTGCGACGATGTGGATGGAACTAGAGGGTATCATGCTTAGCGAAATAAGTCAATCGGAAAAAGACAACTATCATATGATCTCCCTGATATGAGGAAGTGGAGATGCAACATGGGGGGTTAAGGGGGTAGGAGAAGAATGAATGAAACAAGATGGGATTGGGAGGGAGACAAACCTTAAGTGACTCTTAATCTCACAAAACAAACTGAGGGGTGCTGGGGGGAGGGGGTTTGGAAGTGGGGGGGGGGTAATGGACATTGGGGGGGTATGTGCTATGGAGAGTACTGTGAAGTGTGTAAAACTGGTGATTTACAGACCTGTACCCCTGGGAATAAAAATACATCATATGTTTATAAAAAATAAAAAAATAAAATTTAAAATAAATAAATAAATAAATAAGAAAATACAAAGAGTCAAAGATCCAGGCACATTTCAGTCCTTCCACTGCATCATTTGAGCATGTTGGCTTTTATCTTCAGACCGTTTGCCCCATGGGATCAAGATGGCTGCCACAGCTCCAGACATCACACGTTCCGTCGTGTTCAAAGACAGGAAGGAAAAGGACAAGGAAGAGAGGCTCTTCTTTCTATAAAACAAGGGGGGGATCCCTCAAACTTCTCCTTAAGTCTTTTTAACCATAAATGGGCCACCCCGCAAACCCCAGTTACCAAAAAGGCTGAGAGCACTTTTGGCACTTTCAGCCTCTATGAAGGCAGGTGGGATCTGTCAGGAGAGAAGAGCGTGGACAACAACTCCACGGAGTTGATGTCTTTGCCACGGAGGATGTCTCCTTGCCTGTGCGGTTCCTCTACCCAGCAAAGAGGCATGGGCACCTGCTCAGGGCCGGGGGCTTGCTCCGGGGGCTGGAAGACGAGCTTTGCTGTGTAGGACCCAGCCCCCACCTTGCTCAGCAGAGGGTAGAAGCGGTTCCCATGAACCAGAGATGAACATTTGGCAAAGTAAGACCAAAACACTCTGGGAACTGAGGACTAGGGCTGAGACACCAGCCTGGCCTTAGAGAATGAAGAGCTTCCCAGGGGATGTGGCCTTTGAGCGGGGTCTTGAGGGATGAATAGAAGTTTACCAGAATGCAAGGAGAGGCCATTTCTGGAGCCGCAAAAACTTGCTTTTGTTTTATGGACGGCAGCCGTGTCTGACGGGGTTCAACCACCGCCACCGCGTCCTGGCTCTGAAGGCTCCGCCCTTCCCCAGACTGGACTCGTCGGCCCACCCGGCTGCTGGAGGGCAGAGGGCCATGGGCGCACCGCGCCGACTCTGCACTCAGAGGCCCATGAAGCCCTTCGGGCCTGCAGGGAGCGTCTGGGCGCCCGTGTGGGGCATCGCTTCCTTGTGCAGCCCACGGCGACACCCCTAGTTTTGGGGGGTGCTACCGGCCCCCACCCACTGCAGCAGGTGTCTGCACTCAACCTGCTCCTGTCTCAGCCCCGAGATTGGGCATGTGACCCGGTGGGCACGGATGGCCTCCGCGGCCCGCCCAGGGGTCCAGAAGCGAGCAGGACGGCCGAGCCCGCTGGAGGCCCCATGGGGTTTCTGCACCTCGAGTAGAAGGAAGGAGGCTTTTCGCTCTTGGGGTGTAACCGAGGAGCATGAAAGGTCAGAGCCGCCGGCTCCTGGTCCCGGCAGCCTGCGGAGCGGGTCCGAGAGGCACGTAGGTAGCCTGGGCTGGATCCCCATGTCCGGGGTTCCCGTGCACCCCAGCTGTGGAGCCGGCAGGTCACTGGCTTCGACCCGGGCTCCTCGGGGCTCTTCTGTCATCTGCAGTCAAGTCTGGACGGACGGACGTGCATCATCTGGCCGCCTCTCCTGGGAGTCAGGGTCTCGGACTCCCGACGCCGTCTCCCGCCTGCTGCGGCTGCTGGGGGGGATGCTGTCCTTCGAGGCCCCTGAGGCGTCTCTGCTCCCCGTGCTTGGGGACATTCCCTCCGTGGCCGCATCCACGTCGAGCCATCGATAGGCTTCTGTGGGCCCCGCAGGCCAGGCTGTTGGCTGCAGGGAAGGGTCACTCCCAGCCCCGTGGGGACTCCAGGTCACCCGTGGAGGTCACCCTGGGGGCTGGCAGGGCCCTGCAGATGACAAAGACGCCCCCACCTTTTCTTTCCCTTGGTGTGGAGTGGCCGCACCTTCCCGTGCTGGGGGCGCGTGGCCCAGGGGGGCCCAAGAGCTGCTGGCGCGGGGCCAGGCCAAGAGGTGCCAGCGGACTCGGCATCTGAGCGCTGCGGGGTCTGGCGCTCCCCTCCCTGGCGACACCACCCCCCTCCCCGGTGTCTCAAGCTTCCCCGGCCAGAGTCCCCTGTAATCAGAGAGACCCTGGCTCTGCTCCACATCCTCGTCCCTGAGCGTGACACGTGGGCCACAGAGCTGGGAGCCCCAGGGTCGGCCCACGAGCCGAATCCAGCTGTGACCTGTTTGGGTCCAGCTGCAGCCAGGAGTGGTTTGGGGTTTTACTTGGTCAGGGGAAAACCCGGAAGACTATTGCATGACATGTGAAAATTATATGAAGTTCCAATCTGTGTCCGTGAGTGAAGCTGTGCGGGACCGTGCCATGCTGTCCCCTCGGCATTGCCAGTGCTTGTGACAGGGACCATAGGGCCCGTCAACGCCCAAATCACTTACCGGTCGCAGACAGAGTGGCTGCCCCTGCCCTGTCCTGTCCCTTCGTCGTCCTGGGACTTTGGATCCACCCAGATCTCCCAGAGAAAGGGACACTCGTGCCGCTGGTCCGTGGGGACTCGGAGCTTACGAGGGACATCAAAGAGGCTCGCCTCCGCTCTGACGGCCCCGCACCAGAGAAGTCTCTCCTTGCGCTGACATTCCCGACCTCTGGGGGGACTTGGGGGCTTCTGATGGGTCGCATGGCCTCCCCTGCCCCTCGTGACAACACGGTCAGGACATGTCAGAGCCCGGCCGGCGCCTGCCCAGCCACAGGGCTGCTGCTGCTCCGCGACATTCCTCTGCCTCCGCGCTGTCCTCCGCTCCATGTCTGGTCTCGTCTGGGTCAGTGAAACCCTGATTCTCCCCTTCCCCAGCCGGCTGCTGGGTGTCCTCCACCGTGAGGATCCGGGAAGCTGACCGGGACCTGGAGCCACGAGGTCCCCGAGGCCGGCAAGCCTGATGCCCGCGAACTCTGCGTGTGGGACCTGAGTTCCTGGAGTGAGCGAGGCGGGCGGCCCCGGGGGCCCCAGTGCTGGAGGTTGCCGTGCGGAGTTGTCCCTGCCAGGCTGGCATCATTGGGGGAGGCCGTGTGGCTCCGTGCCTGGCACAGGCGGTGGGTGACCCCGCATTCCCGGGGCCTGAGCACCAAAGCCGTCTTGTCACGTCGCTGCTGGGAGGCCCGGCCGGGGCATCTGGCACTCGCCCCATGGCTCAGCCCTGTCCAGGGTCCCCGCCGAGCTCCCGTGGGACAGGCCGCCCCAGTGGCTGCCACAGGGCAGGCGCGACAGCCGTGCTGGCAGCAGGAAGACGTCAGGCTCGCTCCGGCCTTCTCTCTGGGGCAGATGCTCAGCCCAGAAGCCCCCACGGACGTCCTCAACACCCCTGCCCGCCCGGCAGGGCCTGTGCCTGGTGCCCGCCCGCAGGCTCCGGCCCCCTAGACCAGGCTGGTGCTGCAGGACGACGGCCGCCGCCTCCTGGGAGCGACACAGGAGAAGGGCCGCCAGGATGTTTCTGGCCCAGTGAGAGGACGGCCTGTCCATCCTCTGTCGGCGGGTCGTGCCCTGGAGAAGGTGCAGGAGGAGCAGCCAGCGGGGAGGGGGGGAGCGGGGCCGTGCGTGGGTCAGACCCGCGGGGAGGACGCAGCTCGCTGCGCGGCCGGGACACGGGGGCCACAGGAGCTGGGAGCCCCGCGCGACCCCCTCCAAGGCCGGGATGGCGAGGTCGCCCCGCAGGTGACGTCCACACGACGGCTGGCCGCTCACCTGTCCACAGGCCCGAGGGGCAGGGAGGGTTGGGCCTCCTTCTCCCCCACCTCCTCTGTCCCCTCCCAGGTCACCCAAGTAGGAGTCGCGACGCTTGGGATGGGGAAGCCCCTACCCGCGCGTGTGGCCGCCGGAGGTTGCTGGAGTCGCTCACCCACAAGGCTGTCCCACGCCCCGTCGTCTGGCTTTCAGAGCAGGCATCCCCTGCCCCCAGCAGTGTCCCCTGCTCCGGGGCTCCCCACCGCACCCACACCTCCTCTCGGGGCCCTCTCTGGCAGGACGCAAGGCAGTGGTCAGGGGTCGGCCGCGGGACCTTGAACGCGCTCCTTGGTCACTGCCCAGTCAGCATCTCCCTGGTCCTCCTGGCCCTCCTGGTCCTGACCCTCTGCTCAAGGCCGGTGGCTCCCAGACTCTTTCTTTTCTGGTTTCTAAAACGGGCCTTTTGTTTCGAAGTCTAGAACGGTTTAACCTGGAGGACTTTCCTCGCATAAGTTCCTTGAAGGCAGATTAGCTTGGAGGATAGGTCAGCGGGGATGGATTTTACTGGAAGAGGAGCCCCACCGGCCCCCGCGCTCCTGGGACGGGTGATTGTTCGACGGGACGACACCTGCTTGTGCACCGCATGGGACCAACCGTTTACAGCCGGGACACTCGTGCCTGGAACTCCTTTCTGGGCCCGTCCCCTCTTCTGGAGTGCCCGAGGGGACCGCGGGAGGGGACGTTCGATCCGGCTTCTCCAGGACCCGTTGGCCACGGGTCTGGGTCTGTCTGTAACGAATGCGCCGGTGCCAGCCACGACGTTGAGCCCCACCAGTCTCTTGTGTTAAAAGCCCCTGATTTTAATTCCCGAAGCTTTTACAGGGAATGGGCGGCAGTGCACTCTGTTGGGCTCCTAATTACGGCAGTTTGTGACTCAGAATCTCAACTTGGTCATTTCTGGGGCCACTCTTCCCCGCGTCCCCCCCAGAAGAGTCGGAGCAGGGGTGCTGATGTGAGGCATCGAATTACAACCCTTGCTGGGGGGGGTAGGAATATTAATGGTGTTTGCAGTAGTGTGGGGGGGTAAAACACGTTTCATTAAAACCAGGAGAAATCACCTCCTCATCCCCACGCGCTCACTTGACCGTGTTCTGGTCACTAATGCTCACGTGCGTTCATTTACTTATGGTAAAACAAGACAAGATCAAGCGGCTTTGCCCCCACACAAACACACCCCAAAAGAAAACCCAGTGTGTGTGCAGGAGGCCGGCCGGCCTCAGCCCCGTGAGGACCATTCCCGGGACCGACAGGATCCCGACACGCTTCTCGGAGCCACCGCGGCCAGGCGTGTCCCCCGGGCGCTGTGTGCCCCGCCAGTCCCTCTGCTGAAAAAACCCATCAAAGAAACTTCTCCACTTGGGCATCCCCAATGCCAGCCTCACTGCCTCGGTTTACCCCAGATAACAGCTGCGTGCGGTTCTCCAGAAGGGAGTTTTGTTGTTCCCATTCTGATGAGCAAAGAGGCCAGGGGAGGAAACCCCTTGGTCACCTGCAGTGTCCCCCCCGGGCTGCGTCTCCTCCAGACCCCGAGGACGCCCTTCCCCTCTCTCTCCCTCTCCGTCCCCGACCCACGGTGCCTCAGGGGTCCACGCGAGGCTCGCTCACCCCGCTTTCTCCTCGGAGGCCCAAGCCTGTTTGTGCAGCCCCTGAGATGCCGGTTGGCTCCCCGCTGGGCCGGTCGGCTCCTGGGGGCTTCCTAAGGGCTTGGCTCGGCCTGCGACTCGGGACCCCGGTCATACCCTCGCTTGCTCTGCCGCCCCTCACGGCTGCTGCCACGGCCCGCGGTCAGGCCCTTCTCTCCCTGGGTTCGGCCTTCGCGAGTCTCCCGCCGCCTTCCCTGTCCCTGGGCCAGGGTCCCCGCGCCGGCACAGATGGCAGCACCGTCACCACCGCCCCCCACACCCCCGGTCGTCTGCAGTGTAATCTCTCTCTGCGCCTCCCTCGCGCGTGATGAGCCGGATGACTACTCAGGACCCTCTCCGAGAGCCTTACCCTAATCACAGCTGCAAGGCTCCTCGGCCGCATAAGGGAACATTCACGGGTTCCCGGGATTAGGACCTGGATATTCTGGGGTCCATACTGAGCCTCTCACACCCTCTCTGCAGCCCCAGTGAGCTTCTGAACATGCCGCTGCCACTGCAGAAAGGCCCTTTCAGGGTCTGGCTCTAGGCACCTTTTAAACACGTCTCCCACCACTACTTCCTCCTTCCTTCTTCACCCCCTAACACCCAGGGCCCAGCCACCCATGACTATACTTTATGGTCTAGCCATACCACTGGCTTGGAGTCCTCCCAACATGGTCCTGCATGTACAGGTGCTCAGGTTGCACACTGAGTAAGCCGCTGCTTATTCAGGAGGTTCACATCATGGACGTATACTAATTTACACAGACCAGAGGCCTTCCCACCAAAACTTCCCTCCCCTGTGAACCTTCACAGGTACACACTCAGGGAAGCTCACAATAAAATCCCTGACTTTTAAATTATGTAATGGTGGTGTCTTTTCTAATTCATACATAGGCATTGGACAGCTACGGGAAGCCCTGCCCCCAAACGCGCAGCAGTTTTATCCCCGCCTTTGCACTTGCTGTACCCTTCAGCTTGAGCTCTGTCTCACTTTTCCCCTTGCTCGATTGCCTTTCAGTTCCGGGCTGAGACGTATGGCCCCTCAGAGGCCCTGCGTGCCGCCATCTGAGGGGGCTGCCCCTTTCTTTGTGCATTGCCCAGGTATTGGTCTTTACTGGGTTAAACCAGATGAGAGCTGCCCCTCCCCCAGCAGGGACTGTGCCTTCACACCCCCTGCACTTAGCAGTGGCTCTTACAAAGCCGTAGAGCTACCCATTGGAGGACGGCTGTAGGAATTCTTCCTTTTGGCAAGCTCACAAAGTAACAGATTTCTAACTGCCCTAATTATCTTCCGTTCTCTCCTATTCAACCAGTTCTCAGAGCCCTAATATCTCATGAATACTTTTTAATGGACTCATTTATAAAATCATTCTCTTCTTTAATAAGTCAGGGGTAACTTGCCACGTCCTTTATTAATGGCCTCTTTCAAAATGCCTTCTTGGCACCTCTTTTGATTTTGAAAGGCCCTAAATGGTTTTTCTGAGTTTGAACAGACCAATTTATCCCTTTGAGTTGTACCAATCGGGAATGAGAACATTCTAAATGAGTCATAATATCTATATTGCAGTTTTCCTCCAAATGTTTTAGTATCTGTGATATTTTTGTCCTGAAGTGTGGAGTCTGCAGAGGAGGGTCCCCTATCAAGCGACCGTGGCTCCCGGGGGTCTTCAGGACTTCATATATTCATGGTGCATGTTCGCTGCCCCTCTCTGGGCCCCTCACATCAGCTCCCTCCCTGGGGCTGCCTCTGTGGGAGGAGTAGACTTGCCTTTGTCCCCCAGGCTTCAGGCTTGGCTATTGGACTTACTTTGGTCAATGGCGTGTGAGCCAACAGGACATTCGGCCTATCCCAGCAGAAGCTTTCAGAACTGATGAGTTTCTTCCAGCTCTTTTCCTTCCCCTGATTTTCCAAGAAAGTGGCCCATCCCAGACTAGAGCTGCCTAGTCTGGGCTTGTCTCCCTAGAATGATGAAGGCACTTGGACCAGAGCCACAGTCAGGTCAACACATAGCACGATTAGACACAAAAGTGCATATGTCAGGATTCCCGCAGTTCTGGAGGTGCCCATTGCTGCGGCCTACCATGGCAGAACCTGACTGATAACATGTCCTTATCGTCCTGGAGAGTAGATGCAGATTCATGTGTTTGAAACTCTGCCGAGATATTCTCCCTAGACCTTGGGATCCTGGGATCCCCGCTCACTTTCTTTTATCCATTCTGATACCCCGTGTCTTTTGATTGGGGACATTTAGCCCATTAACATTCAGGGTAACTATTGAGAGATATGAATTTAGTGCCATTGTATTGCCTGTAAGGTGACTGTTACTGTATATTGTCTCTGTTCCTTTCTGATCTACTACTTTTAGGCTCTCTCTTTGCTTAGAGGACCCCTTTCCATATTTCCTGTAGAGCTGGTTTGGTGTTTGCAAATTCTTTGTTTGTTTTTTTTTTTTTTTTTGTCCTGGAAGCTTTTTATCTCTCCTTCTATTTTCAATGATAGCCTAGCTGGATATAGTATTCTTGGCTGCATGTTTTTCTCGTTTAGTGCTTTGAATATATCATGCCAGCTCTTTCTGGCCTGCCAGGTCTCTGTGGATAAGTCAGCTGCCAATCTAACGTTTTTACCATTGTATGTTACAGACTTCTTTTCCTGGACTGCTTTCAGGATTTTCTCTTTGTCACTAAGACTTGTAAATTTTACTATTAGGTGATGGGGTGTGGACCTATTCTTGTTGATTTTGAGGGGCGTTCTCTGCACCTCCTGGATTTTGATGCTTGTTCCCTTTGCCATATTGGGGAAATTCTCTCCAATAAACCTTCTGCTTCCCCTCTCTTTCTTCTTCTTCTGGAATCCCAATTATCCTAATGTTGTTTCATCTTATAGTGTCACTTATCTTTCGAATTCTGCCCTCATGGTCCCGTGGCTGTTTGTCCCTCTTTTGCTCAGCTTCTTTATTCTCTGTCATTTGGTCTTCTATATCACTAATTCTTTCTTCTGCCTCATTTATTCTAGCAGTGAGAGCCTCCATTTTTTATTGCACCTCATTAATAGCTTTTTAAATTTCAACTTGGTTAGATTTTAGTTCTTTTATTTCTCCAGAAAAGGCTTTATGTCTCCCGAGAGGATTTCTCTAATATCTTCCATGCCTTTTTCGAGCCTGGCTAGAACCTTGAGAATTGTCATTCTGAACTCTAGATCTGACATATTACCAATGTCTGTATTGATTAGGTCCCTAGCCTTCGGTACTGCCTCTTGTTCTTTTTTTGTGGTGAATTTTTCTGTCTTGTCATTTTGTCCAGATAAGAGTATATGAAGGAGCAAGTAAAATACTAAAAGGGTGTCAAAGAGCCCAGGAAAATATGCTTTAACCAAATCAGAAGAGATCCCAAATCGTGAAGGGGGAGAAAGAGTTTCAGAAAGAAAAAAAAAAAAAAGAAGAAAACGAATAAAGAAAAATTATAAAAAAATAATATATATTAGATAAACTAGTTAAAAAACGTTAAAAAAAGGGTAAAAGTTTAAAAAGATATAGCAGAAGAAGAGAGGAAAAAAATGAAAAAAAAATTAAGTTAACTGCAAGACTAAAAAAAATCACAGGGAAAAAGCCATGAGTTCTGTGCTTGGCTGTCTCCTCCTCTGGAATTCTGCTGCTCTCCTTGGTATTGAAACCGCACTCCTTGGTAGGTGAACTTGGTCTCGGCTGGATTTCTTGTTGATCTTCTGGGGGAGGGGCCTGGTGTAGTGATTCTCAAGTGTCTTTGCCCCAGGCGGAATTGCACCGCCCTTACCAGGGGCTGAGCTGAGTAATCCACTCGGGTTCGCTTTCGGGAGCTTTTGTTCCCTGAGCGCTTTCCGTAGAGTTCCGGAGGACGGGAATACAAATGGCGGCCTCCTGGTTTCCGGCCCAGAGGAGCCAAGACCCGGGGCCCCACTCCTCAGTGCGCCCTCAGAGAACAGCGCCAGTTACTCCCGTCTGCCTGACCTCCGGCCACGCTCCGAGCTCACCCAGCCTGCGACTGGTTCAAGGTAAGCGCGAGCTGCGAGCTCACTGTCGGCTCTGTCTCTGTCGCTGGATTCCCCGTTCTAATACCTGTAAACTCTGCGACACTCAGACACCCCGATCCTTCTGTGACCCTGTGGGACCTGAGGCCACGCTGACCCCGCATGGGCTTTGCCCCGGTTTAGCCTCTGGAGCGATGTCCCTCCGTGGAGCAGACTTTTAAATTCCCGATTTTGTGCGCCGCTGCTCCACCGCTTGCCGGGAGCCGGCCCCTCCCCCCGGGGTCTATCTTCCCGTCGGTTTGGATTCACGTCTCCGCCTGTCCTACCTTTCAGAAAGTGGTTGATTTTCCGTTTCTAGAATTGCTGTTCTTCTTCTCTTTGCTCTCCTGTTGGATTTGCAGGTGTTTGCAATGTTTAGATAAGCTATAGCTGATCTCCTGCTGCCTGAAGTAGTCTCAGCTGCTACTTCTCCGCCATCTTGACTCACCCCTCTCACCCCCCACCCCTGCTCGCTTCCTGAAAGAAGTCCGCCTTGAAAAAGATGCATGAAACCTCCAAAACGCCATTTCCTGTCAGATCATGTCACCGTCTCCAGCTTTGGCATCCTTGCCCTCCATTACTATAGCAACACACAGCCTGGGACAGGAAAGGCACAGCTCTTTCTGGACTGCCAGGTCTCTGTGGATAAGTCTATGCCTATTCTTATTATGGATAAGAATTTTCACTTCCTTCTCTGACCTCGGAAACCTCACCGTATCTTCTGTAGCTTTACTGTCTGTGGTGAAGATGATAGTAAAATGTCCTAAAACATAAGGGAGTGGAGACCAGGGACTCTGCTTATTTATAAGGAAACGTTGTGGGGGCCTGAGCTTGCTGGAGGCAAAGGGTAGAGAAGGTTGCTCAGAGAAGGTTTGATTCCAAGGAGCTCGCATATATGTGGGGCTCTAGAGAGCTCCCCCAAATCCGCACAGAGCAACAGCTTCTGGATAGCACTTGTTGGACGTGTGACTTGAGAGGGGGTCTGCCCTGAGTGTCACTAGAATTGCTCACAACTTGGGACCAGCAGCCCCAGGTGCTCTGATAGATGTATTTTGAGGTTGTTGAATCTAAACCAGGACAAACCACTTCTATTTCTGTCGGGAAGGATCTGGCAAGGGCCTCCTTTTCTCCTTGCACAGGAGACTTCGTTTTTGGTGTTGACTTACATCACCCAAGAGATATACCCAGATTTTTTAAAAGAGAAGTTTCAACACTGGGCTTTGGAAAGAAATGCCCTAATAACATTCTGTGCTCACCCCTGACTCAATAAAACCAGCGCCGATGGGAGCGATGACTGCTGCTGCATGTGTGCACCCTGGGCCACAGATCTTGGGTTGGAATCAGCAGGGGAGGAGCAAAGCAATATGGGCCCACAGGCTAGGTGTACCGTTGGGTTCTCAAGAGAAAGAGAGCCAACAGGAGATTCTCTATGTTACAGAAGAGCAACAAGCTCATGCAGTTGTGGGGACTGAGCTGGTCTGGGATCTGCTGTGTGCAAACCGGAGACCCAGGACAGCTGGTGGCATAATTCAGTCCCAGTCCGAAGGCCCGAGAACCAAGGGGGCTTATGGTGAGAATCAGAAGATGAGAAATCCCAGCCCAACAGTGAGGCCAAAGGAAAGGGGGAAGGGTAAATCCTTCCTTCCTCCCCCTTTGGTTCTAGTCAGTCCCTCAGGGATGGACTAGATGGTGCTCCCTACCGGGCGAGGGAGGTCTTCTTTGCTCTGATTCAAACGTGAATCTTATCCAGAAACACCGGTACTGATACACCCAGAAGTAATTAGTTTGGACACTAGTCAGGTTAACACATAAAATTAATCCTCACTGGAGGGAAGGCCGATGCAGACACAAGCGTGACCCTGGGGAGTGCGCAGGCGAGGTGGTACCAGGAGCCGGAAAGGACATGGGGGTTGAGCCGGACCTGCCTGGAGTGCTGGGAGAGAAACCAAGGCAGACTTCCTGAGGCCAGCTTTGCACCGAACAAATGTACTGGGTGATGTAGGAAAGACGTTAGGGTTCAAAGCTGACAGCCAGGAAAGAATTCTTGAGACATCTTTGGTGTAAAGAGGGGATTTTATCCAAGCACGGGGACAGGACCCGTGGGCAGAAAGCCGTCTTGGGGTTATGAGGAGTGGCCCGTCACACACTTTTAAGTTGGGAGGGGGTTAGGGAGAGCCTATGTCTCTAAGGGATTTTGGAAGCGAGGTTTCCGGGACCTGGAGGGGGCTCGCTGTTGTCAGGAAAAGGTCATTTATTACCGTCTACAAATCCTTCGTCATGAGACCCTTCTGATGGACGTCCGCGGGCCATATGCTGGGGGTGGTTGCTGACACGTATCTTGGGGGCCTTAGAGATGAAGGAAGTTTCCAGAAGAAGTTTCATACGTTGCGGTAGACTTACAGGGTGCTGGGGGTGGGGTGGTTTGGGCTGGGCCTGCCTTTTGCCCTCAGCAAAGTGTCAGCATCCAGGCAGCGGAGTCCCCCGAGGAGGGTCGCTCTGCCTGTTTCCAGGACTTGTCACTGGGCTGGTAGGAAGGACATTTAATGATTTTTCTTCTGCCTTTTTTCCTCACATCACTGGGGGGGGCTGAGACTTGTGAGCTCTGCGCCCCCCCCCCCAGCTGTCCCCAGAGTGCTGGGACGCAGAGGTCTGCCGGAACAATCCATTCCTGCCTCCCCTGCGGGCTGCCCCGTCTTTGTGGACCGCGTGGGGTGGCCCTTCCCGGGCCGCCAGGGACGCCGGGAGCCGCGGCCTCACAGCACGCGCCCCTCAGAGAGCCCCCGGGGTCTCCCGCCGTCGGGCTCCGTCCCCCAGCCGCGCCCCGCTGTCCGACGCTCACTTCCCTCCAGCCACAGACGGATTGGATGGCGTCGAATGCGCTAGACCCGTCGGGCGTTTTCCTCGCGGGACCCCCGGCGGCCCGCGATCACCTCCTCGCGGCCACCGACAAAACCGGGAGCCGCCGATGGGGGTTCGGTCTCCGTCTAGGTCCCGGGCCAAGACCGGCGTGTCCCGTCCAGGGAGGGGCGCCCGCTTCCTCACAAGCAGGAGTCTCCGTCCGCGAACCGACCGGCGCCGTCACTGCCGAAGGGATCCCAAGAGGTTTGTCCCCGTTCCTGACCCGCTCCCGGCAGGTCCGTCTGGTGCTTTCCCCGCGGGGTCTGTCTGCGGGGAGCGCGCGGCCCAGCGTCCGGGAGCCCGAGCGCCCGAGCGGGCAGCGCGTCCCGGTGACGAGCCCAGCGGGGCTTCTGGTCCCCGTCCGCGGGCATCGGCGGCCGGTCGGTCCGTTCTGTGACCGCTCCGGAGAGGCCGCGGCTGGGGCTCCGCCTGGTGTAGACGCGGCGGCTCCTCTCCGGGGCTCCCCAGGCTCCTGAGTCTGGCGGAGGGGACGCCCCCGGGCAGCGGCGCGGCCGGAACTGGAACGAGTCCGCGCGGCCCGGGCCCCGGACTTGCGGCAAGTGAGGCGTTCCGCGAACTGAGCGCCTGAGGTAGAGGCGCGCGCGCGCGCGCGCGCACGTGCGTGCGTATGTCTGCGTGTACGTGCGCGTGCGTGCACATGTCTGCACGTGCGTGCCTGTGCGTGCGCGTGCGTGAGAGAGCGACGGAGCGGAGACCAGAGGAGGGAGCGGCGGCCGGCCTAGGCGTGCGCGTTCTCGTCGTCTCTGGCGTTTCCCGACGGACACGCGACACGAAGGTGTCCGGGAGCCGCGGCGCTCGACCTGGGGTTTGCGGACAACACCGGGCACTTGAGCAGCAGACTCCCCCGCCGCCGCTCAGGGGGCAGACGCGGCGCCCGCCGACCCCAGGCCGCGTCCCCAGGCCCCGGAGGGACGCCCGGCCGCTGCGCCCTCGCGGCCCCGGTTCTCCCGCTGGTTGTGCGGAGCCGCCGCGGTGTCCTCCGCGCCTCCCTTCGCGTGTCGCCTCCCCCGCCACGCCAGGCGCGTCCCGTCGTCCGTGCGACAAGGCACACGGCGTGGCCTCTGGGCGTCCTGCCTCGCCAGGCCTGTGCGCAGGGCGGCCGCGCCGTCCACTCGCGGAGCTCGCGGGGCAGCGTGTGCGGAAGCCGCGGGACCCCGCCGTCGGCCGCAGCAGCGCCCGTGTCTGCCCGGGACGCACGTGGGCAGGTGCGGGTGAGCCGCGAGGGGCGCCCCCGGGGCCCGCTGAGGACTTCGGACGCCAGGACGGGACCCGCGTCCTCGAACCGGGCCGGACGGCTGCTGTCCCTGAGTCCGTGCAGACGCCGCCGCCCTGCGGCGAGTGTAACGTCGGGTCGGAAAGGCCCGAGTCTCCGTGCGCGGAACAGCACCTGCGGCAAGTAGTGGCGGGTCCGTCCCCCGGGGCCCGCCCGTCCCTGTGTACACGGCGCTCGCCCGCGGTCATCGCTCCTCGGCTCCGTCGCGGCACACGGGTGTGCGTGGACACGTCACCTGCACGCGATCGTACGGCACGAGGTGCCCGGGTTCATCCCGCGTTCTGGGAGACCCGCCCACGTTGTCGAGGATGTCCTCACTCCGTCGGGCCGCCGGTGGTGTTCCCTGTGCGGCTGGAGCCCCGCTCGCTTTTCCTTCCACTCGCTTGGGTCGCTTCCAGTTCGGGGCGACCCTCGTGCAGGGCTCGGTGCGCGGACGCGGGCGGTCTCCGCCGGGAGGACACCGGGGACCGGCGGCGGGAACAGGAGCAGCGCATTGACGTCCAGGGACGGTGCCCGCCGCTTCCCACCCGTCTCCGCCGCTGGCGGACCAGAGTTCCAGCTTCTCCGCGTCTGGCCAGCACGTGGTGCTTGGAGCCGTTCGGTGGGGCTTGTGCGGCCTCCCATAGCTGTAATCTGCACGCCAGTAGTGATTAACGATGTGCAGCACGTTTTTATCTGCTTATTCGCCATTCACTGGTCTTTCTTAAAAAAAGTTTAAAATCTATTTAATCTCTACACCCACCGTAGGGCTTGAACTCACAACCCGGACACTGAGTTGCTTGCTCTACCGACGGAGACAGTGTTGTCTTATGTGTTGTCTTTGATGAAGTTCCAGTCTTTTTTTTTTTTTTTTTTTTTTAAGGTTTTATTTATTTATTTGACAGAGAGAGAGCCCACGCAGGGGGAGCAGCAGAGACAGAGGGAGAAGCAGGGAGTCAGATGAGGGATTCGATCCCAGGACCTTGGGATCATGACCTGAGCCAAAGGTGGATGATTAATGGACTGAGCCACCCAGGCGCCCCGAAGTCTTTTACCCATTTTTAAGAAGTGGGTTGTTTGCTGATTACTGAATGTTGAGTGTTCTCTACACATTCTGGATACAAGTACTTTGTAAACATATGCTCTGTGAATATTTTCTTTTTAGTCTGTGGAATATTTTTTATTTTTTGTTAAGGGTCTTCTGAAGAACAGAAGATTTTTAATTTTGATGGTATAATTTATCCATTTTATTCTCTTACGGCTCATGCATTTGGGGTGTACTTAAGAAATTTCTGCCTGATATTAGGCCATCAAGGTTTTTTGCTTGTTTTCTTAAAAAAAAAAAAGATTTAATTATTTTATTTATTATTTTTTTAAAAAGATTTTTATTTATTTATTCAAAAGACAGAGAGAGAGAGAGCATGAGCAGGAGGAGGGGGAAAGCAGACTTTTCCTGCTGAGCAGGGAGCCTGACTCAGGGCTCAGTGCAGGACCCTGAGGCTTTAACCCCGAGCCACCCAGGCGCTCCCGGCCCCCCGCGCTGTTTTCTGTAGTGGCTGCAACATCCACATTCCCGCCAGCAGTGCACACAGTGTTCCCTTTTCTCCACAGCCTTACCGGCACTTGTTACTGTTTGTCTTTGATGAGAGACATCTAACACCTTGAGGTGACATCTCATTGTGATTCTGAATTGCATCTCCCAGATGACTAGTAATAAGGTGAAGATAACTTCATGCGCCTGTTCGGCAGCTGTATGTCTTCCCTGGAAAAATGTCATTTCTGATTATCTGCCCATTTTCTTCATGTTTCTTGTTAATAGTTTTTTTTTTTTTTAATCACCATTGGAAAATTTTCAGCTATTAAATCTCCAAAAATGTAATATTTTTTCTGTCCCTTCCTCCACTTTGGGGACTATAATTACATGTATTATTAGTCACTTGAATTTGGCCCACAACTTACTGAAGCACTATTCATTCTTTAAAATTCTTTTTTCCTCTGTGTGTTTCATTTTGGATAATTTCTCTTGCTAAGTCTTCAAGGTGTATCCTGTTCTACTACCTCTAATCTGCCATTAACGCATCCATTGAATTTTTCATCTTAGACATTAGTTTTCATATCTAGGATTTAAAAAAAATATATCCCATCTCTCTGCTTGACTTTTTGAACTTACAGAATACAACTATAACGACTGTTTTAATGTCTTTGTCTGATAAATCTAACATCTTTGTCAGTTCTGGGTCATTTTCCTTTTCTTTTTTTAAAAGTCTGCTTTTTTTTTTCTTCAAGATTTTATTTATTTATTTGACAGAGAAAGAGAGATCACAAGCAGACAGAGAGAGGGGGGAAAGCAGGTTCCCTGCTGAGCAGAGAGCCCGATGCGGGACTCGATCCCAGGACCCTGAGATCATGACCTGAGCCGAAGGCAGCGGCTTTAACCCACTGAGCCACCCAGGCGCCCCCGTCTGCATCATTTTTAATCGATTACCTTTTCTCATCCTCTGGGTCCTATTTTTCTACTGATTTTTGTGATCTTTCTTTTGAAATCTTTGATTAGATGCAAGATACTATAAATTTTACCTTATTGAGTGTTGGATATTTTTATATTTCTGTATTTTTTACTTTTGTTCTGCTATGCAGCTAAGAAACTTGGAAACAGTTTGATCCTTTAGGGTCTTGCTTTTAAGATTTATTAAGTGGAACCAGAGCAGTGTTCCGTCCAGGATGAGGCAAGACCTTCTTGAACTCCCTGCCCAGTGCCCTCTAGATGATGAATTTTTTCCAGTCTACTAGCGGAACAGGCCCTATTCCTGTGCCTGCATCAGCGTGAGACTCCGTTCACTCTGGTCCTTTCGGTGGTTCCTTTCCCTGGCCTTGGGTAATTTTCCTCACACTGATGGACTTGTCAATATTTGACTGAATTCTCTAGGGGAACCTTCTGTGGGTCTCTGTGTAGCTCTCTCCTCTCCTCTCCTGTATTCTGTTTTGCAAACTGTATCTTCATCTCATTACACTCTTAAGTAGATCTATTTTTAAAGCAGCGTGATGAGAAAAGCATTAGGCACAACACACACTTCATATATCAGAGGTCGGGATAAAATAACCATAGGACAGACAGAATCTTGGGTTTGACCCCATCCTACTAGCTCAAGATCTGTGTTGAGCTGAATGGGCGTCAGCCTCTGCCCTGACATGACCAGGAGGCTAGGGATTAACCTTTGCTGTTGCCGGTGGCAGGAGTTACCACATACGAGTTCAGAGTGGAAGCCCCCTCTTCCCTCACTACACAATGCAAAGGTTGAGGTCTCAGCCGTATGGCTGAACGGTATTGATGGCCTCAAGCACTGAGCTCCCATTAGTTTTTGTGCAGCTCTGTAGGAAGAGGACTCCTTTTTAAAAAACTCTATCCTGCAGGGGATCCGTCTTGGAAAAGTTAATTTTTTAATTAAGTTTAAAAATTTAAACTAAAAAGACAACAAAATAAAACCAAATCTGTGCAAAATAAACATTAGAGTGAAATGGTTAAGAAATAGCACGTGCAAAGAACCTGAGCATTAGTTGACATCATATGAGTCAGCGTTGAGATGTCTGCCAAAAAAAAAAAAGGCTAACGTGACCTCGGGTTCAGTTAAAAGGAATATAATGTCTAGGGCAAAGGAGGTGACATTTCCTCCACTCTGGCTGCCTGTGAAGAGGGCAAGAGACTTGATGATACCATTGATCTGCTCACCAAAGTCAGAATCCCTTTCCTTTATGCTTTTTGATTTAATAGATAACTGATGTCTGTAATTCAAAGCTGGTTTTGGCTGGATATGCTATAGCTCACGGCTGAATGGATCTTCGCTAATGCATCCTTCTCAAGGAAAATCATTTCTCCCCACTATGGGCATATACGTCTTTCCTTCCCAGACTGTGATCGCATGAGACTAGACTCATTGCCTGACCCATAGTATGGAATATAAATACATATCGAACGATGCATGAAAAATGAAATTCTCTATACATAGGACCAGCCTTGCCCGTTGTCCTTCATTTAGGGATAATAGGAGAAATGAAGAAAGGACCATCAGAGTCTAATATGTACTAGAATTTTTGGTGTGTATTAAAACCCAGATTCTCAAAAAAAAAAAAATAATAAAAAAAAAAAATAAAACCCAGATTCTCAGGTTTCACTGCCCAGAGATGCACCTTTGGTAGCTCTAGGGTGGGGCTCTGGAATGCTTTGAACCAGAATTCTAGAATATTCTAACACCGGTGATCTGCAGGCTACTTTGAGAAACTGATGTAGAGAACCGAGGACTGCTAAAATACATACATGGGATTTCCCCAAATGTGGAAGTTAAGTTTTGGAGCCACTGACCAAATTACCTGGCTCTTGATGTGTTTTTAAATGATGTGAGGCAAAATCATTCTTCCAGGATATTGTAAGGATTCGGCCCAGCTCAGTGCAGTCCCATTCCCGGGACAGTAGCTGTTCTCAGATGGCCCTTTGAAGTCCTGCTTTTTTCATGGCTCAGAAATTTCTCCCTGGCATTCCCTCGTTCTCCTTAACACGACATATTCTCTTTCCTACCAAACAGGTTAGTCTGCTAGTCTGGCTTGGATCTTTACTCCAAGTGGGATGATGAGAGAGAGAGAAAGAGATAAGGAAAAAGAGAGAAATCATCAATCACAGATGGCCCTTTAATTCCTTAGAGAATTAATTCAGTTCTTCTGGACTGATCTCCTAAGAACTTTTGAAAACATTTCCTTTTGGTTCAAAAGAAAACCTATGCACTTAATCATTTGCACAGCAGGAAGGCTCCCAGCAGACAAGAACGCTGGGACCAAAAATGATATTGGAACAAGAGAAACGTATTTTCAATCCCATAAGCCACATGGAAGTTATGCAGAAATTAGGACTTTTTAAAAGGAAATACTCAGGTTTTTAAAAATCTTATTTATTATACAATATTTAGACAAAATAGTAAAGCACAAAGATGACAATAAATGTTACTATTTATAATTCAGTAACCCAGCTATAACTGTGGCCAGAGTTTCTATGCTTGTACAGATGTGCATCTTTTTTTCTTAGGAGAGAGAAAGTACTTGCACATGAGCAGAGGGAAGGGGCAGAGGGAGAAGGAAAGAGGGGGTCTCTTTCTTTTTTTAAAAGATTTTATTTATTTATTTGACAGACAGAGATCACAAGTAGGCAGAGAGGCAAAGACAGAGGAGGAAGCAGGCTCCTCGCTGAGCAGAGAGCCCGATGCGGGGCTCAATCCCAGGACCCTGGGATCATGACCTGAGCTGAAGGCAGACGCTTTAACCCACTGAGCCACTCAGGCACCCATAAAGTGAGGATCTTAAGCAGACACCATGCTCAAGGGCTCCATCTCACAGCCCTGAGATCTTGACCTGAGCCCAAATCAAGAGTCAGATAATCAACCGAACCAACCAGGTGCCCCCAAACATATACTTTTTAACTTAAAAAATTGGAATGATAGTTTTGAGTCTATGTTTTTCACTTAAATTTATTATTAGCACTTTTTGCATGTAATCAAATATTCTCCCCAAACCTAATTTTAATAACTGCATTATGTATAAAATACATAAAATATTTATGTATATTTATATGTTTATATTATGTTACACATAATATCTAAATAGCAGTTCTTCCCGTTTGATTCGTCTGTGTGTTTTCTTCACCTATTTTTTATTGGCAGGCAGCATTTTACATATTGACTTTAAGAACCAACTCATTTTGAAGGCTATCGACACTTTGTTTCCTTATAAATCTTTTTTTTTTTTCAGTAGTTTGTCAGTTTCCTATTTTGTTTATGCATTTTAAAGCAAGGAACTGGACTATTTTTACATAGTCAAAATATGACTCTTCTAAAATGTCTTCCAACATGCTTTCACTTGGATATATTGGATCCTGAATAGAAAAAAAAAAAGCATTAGTAAAAAAAATTGTAGTTGAAATAAAATGTAGAGTTTAGTCAACAGAAATGTACCAATGTTAATTTCTCACTTTAAAATTTTTTTTTATTATTTGTGAGAAAGAGAGAGAGAGCGTGTGAGTGTGCACATGGGTGGGGGCGGGGGTGGGGCAGAGGGAGAGGGGGAAGCAGGCTTCCAGCTGAGCAGGGAGCCTGACACGGGGCGTAATCCCAGGACCGAGATCACGACCTGAGCCGAAGTCAGATGCTTAACCACAGAGCCACCCAGGCGTCCCAGCTTCTCACTTTTGACCAAAGCACCAGGATAGTGTATGATGACGACCTTGGGGGGGAATGGGTGACGGGTACACGGAAACTCTTTGGATTGTCTTTGCAACTTTTCTACAAATCTAGAATTATTCCAAAGTACAAGTTCATTAAAAACAAAAAATTCAATACTTCAACTTCTTTATAACTTCTACTTCTTTTCATCACTTTAGACGCGAGTTCTTGCTACGTGAGACCATGAGCATGTCCTTCCACAGTTTCCTTTAATGATTTCATGTGTCGAGCTTTAGAATGTTATTTCATTCTTGGGGTGTCTGAGTGGCTCAGGTGTTGAAGCATCCAACTCGGTTTCGGCTCCGGTCAGGATCGCAGGGTGGAGGTTGGACCCTCCAGTGGGCTCCACACCGGGCGCAGAGTCTGTTGGAGATTCCCTCCTCTCCTTCCCGGTTTGGCTCTCCCCCTGCTCGGGTGCGCGCTCTCTCTCTCAAGTAAGTAAATTTTAAAGTCTTTTCAAAAAAACAATCTTATTTCACTCTTTTTTGTCTATCTGTAGTTTATTTTAGTGTTATGTAATAAATCAAGACCTGATTTGATGTTTTCTCATATATTGAACTGCTTTCTCTAAAACCATTCGCGTCATAATCATCCCTTACTATTGATTCCTTTATTATGTGTAAAATTTGTATGTTCCAGACTTTTGCTATTGGTCAGCAGAGAGTAGCAGGAATTGGATTCACCCACTCACTTGAAAAACCAAAAATTTGGCAAAATATCAGACAAAATATAAGATGTGACTCTCAAGACAGTGGACATAAGACAAGGAAGAATGATGATCCTTGAAGGATAAGAAGCAATGAGATAAACCCTGTGCTTACCCCAGCTTGTAGTCTAAGGCAAGTTTCCAGGCCATGGTGCATTGAGGGGAAACCCATCGGGACCCCAACAGTCTCCCTGACTTGTTATAAGGCTGGGAATCCAGGGAGACCAAGATGTGTGGAGTTTTCGGGGCAAAGTAGTGGAGAGAAGAGAGCTGCATGGGTAGAGAATTGCTAGAGACTGGCAGAGGAACTCAGTCTCCAGAGGAACTCAGTCTCAGTCTCCACTGAGTTCTGATCGATGTAAGGAACTACCTAATATTGGGAAAGAATCCTCTGAGAATTTAGCTAGAGCAAACCTCAGTTCAGACAGGACCAGGAATAGTTCCTGTTCCCACGAGTTACAGAAGCATGGGTAGAGAGCTAAGAAGGGTTTTGCCTCAGGGGTGAGAACAGAACAGAGAACATATGAGATAAATAGGTAACAAGTAGCAAATGAATCAGATTCTACCAGAACATTAATAACAGTAAATATAAACAGTAGAAACACCAATTAAATAAAAGTCATGTTAAAAGGCAGAATGGTCAGATTGCACAAAAAATCATAATCTATTTGTTCTACCTACCTAAATGGTGGCCAAATTTAGAGACCAAAGAGACCAAATTTAAATATAAAGACCCAAATAGGTTAAAAGTAAAAAGAAGGAAAGAAATAGTTCATGGCAACTCCAATTAAAAACCCAGCATAATTATATTGGTATAAAACAAAGTAGATTTCAGAGCAAAGCATATTACTAAAGATAAAAAGGTCATTTCATAATGACTAAGAGTTCAGTGACTAGGACACGACAATCCTAAGCACCATGCATTAGAAAAGAGAGCTTTGAAATTTATGAAGCAAAAACAAACAGCAATGCAGGCAGAAATAGCTATAACCACAATTCTCAACCTCTCAATAACTGATAAACGAGTAGACAGAAAATCAGTAAGAATGTACAAGAACTTGGAAAACACTATCAATCAACTTGACTTAACTAATATTTATAGAATACTCAACCCAACGACAGTGTTGAGAAGAAAAAACTCTCTTCTACCCTCTTGGGTTCTGTGGCCGACCTAAGAATTAAACTGACATAAGAAAGATTAACAGGAAAAAAGTACAGAGACGTAATTACTACTCTTACATGTAGACAGGAGTCTGCAGATGGAAACTAGAGACCTGGGAAAGCTGCGAGGCCCCGAAGCTTACACACCTTTCTACACCAGGAACGATAAACTGAGAGAGAACATAATAAGGCAAAGGGGCTCGGGCCAGGGGCAGTAAGTTGTGGGACAAGTGACAGGAAATAGATGGAAAACTGGCAGAAGATAAGAGTTATTTTATTAAGTTCGTACAGGTCTCTGGTGATAAGAATTCTCTTCATGATACACGGAAGGTACCTTTCTCGTGGGAAGTTTTATGTAAAAAGGAGAATGTCAGAGAGCCCTTGTCATCTGCAGTTTCTCAAGTGCCTTTAGCCTAAAATAATCAATTGGCCAGAATGGCATGTTTGGAGATGGCATATTCTGGACCCTTGCAATAATAAAATACACATTATTTTTAGGATAAACCATGTTCTGGACCAGAAGTTTTGATAAATTTAGGAAGATACAAGTGAGACAATGTGTAGTATCTGATTACAATGGAATTAAATTAGAAATGAATTACAGAAAAGTATATAGAAAACTCCAAAGATTTGGAAACTAGATATCATACTTCTGAAAAATCCAGGGGTCAAAGAAGAAATCAGAAGATAAATGAGAAAGTACTTTTCAACTGAATGAGAAGAAATATCTCAAACCAATCGCATAATGTTCCACATCAAGAAACTGGGAAAAGAAAATCCAAATAAGCCCAAATCAAGCAGAAGGAAGAAAATATAAAGATAAGAGTAGAGATCGGTAAAATTATAAAGAAACAAAAAAATCAATGAAACTAGTAACTTATTTTCTGAAACGATAAGTAAAATGAATAAACTTTTAGCAAAGCTGACAGAGATTAAAAGAGACAAAAATGACTAATGTTATAAATGAAAGTGGGGACATCACTACACACCCCAACCAAACTTAAAAAAATTAAAAGGAATTACCATAAAAATTCATACATGTATACATTTTATTGCTAAAAGGACCAATTCTTTAAAAAACTAGAAACTACTAAAACTTATTCAAGATGAAATAGATACTTTGAATAGTCCCACAGCTATTAAAGACATTGAATTTATAGTTTAAAACCTTCCCCAAAATAAATCCCCATGCTAGGGTCACCATAGAAAGAATCATAGACCTGATGGCTGAAAAAACAAAATTTATTTTCCTAAAATTCTGGCTGCTAGAAGTCTGAGGTCAAGATGTTAGTGGAGTTGGTTTCTTCTGGGGTCTGTCACCTTGACTTGCTGATGGCTGTCTCCTACCTCTGTCTTAATACAGTTTTCCCTCTAAATATGTCTGTGTCTTAATCTCTTTTTATAAGGATATCAATCATATTGGATTAGGCACACTCTAATGAGTTCATTTTAACTTAATTACCTCTTTAAAGATCCTATCTCAAAATAAAATCATGGTATGAGGTACTGGGGGTTAGGACATCAACATAGAAACCTTTAGGGGACATAGCCCATAGCACCAGTCCAGGTGATTTCAGTTGTGAATTATACCAAATATTTAAAGAAAAAACACCAATTCTATATACATTTTTCTAGAAAATAGAAAGAAAATCCTTCTCCAACTAATTTTATAAGGCCAACATTATCTTAGTAGGAAAACCAGATAAGACAGTACAGAGGAAAAAAAAAATACACAGAACAATAGCCCTCATAAACAAGGGCATAAAAATACAAACAAAATATTAGTATATCAGGGATGCCTGGGTGGCTCAATTGGTTAAGTGGCTAAGTAAAAAAGACAAAAAAAAAGAAGAAAGCAAAGCAATTGCATGCTCAGCTCCCCACCCCCACCCTGATGTGTAGCCCACAACTTCTCCCCGACCCCCACCCAGCCCCAAGACAACTGGAAGTTTACCTCCTAAGGAGTGTGTTGTGGTGGGGGGAGGCACTAGTCCAACCGAGGCAGGTGAACGGTACTGAAATAAAGTGAACTTTTTTTAAAAAAAGATTTTATTTATTTATTTGACACACAGAGATCACAAGTAGGCAGAGATGCAGGCAGAGAGAGAGGGGGAAGCAGGCTCCCTGCTGAGCAGAGAGCCCGATTCAGGGCTGGATCCCAGGACCCTGAGATCAAGACCCAAGCGGAAGGCAGAGGCTTAAACCCACTGAACCACCCAGGCACCCTGAAATAGAGTGAACATTTATATTCCGAATGCAGAGACCCATTGCCAGCCTCCCTCTCTTACTAGCTTTACTAACAACGCCCCAATATTACAGGCATGTAATGTCCTGCTAAGAATCCTAGCAGTTCCAGGGGAAAGACTTAAGATCCTGACATCAGGGTATCTCCAGGGAACTGGCCCAGCCAGACCACCTCCCATGCTTGGCCAGAGCCTCAGGATTCCCACGTTCCAACCAGCTTCTTAGCTCCCACCTTCTAAACACGAGTAGAACACCAAGACCCACCTAATGGCTAAGGAAATGTGCTCTCACATGAAAAATTATAATGCAAACAAACAGCCAGCAAGTGCCTCAGAGGAAACAGAGACAATTCAGGAAAAAGGAAACTTTGAAAAGAACAATCATTAATAATCTCCGAGAGGTAAGAGAGCACAATACATTCATTAAGCAGGAATAGAACAGGATGCTATTTTTAAAAAAAGAACACTCAGAACAAAAAGGAACACTAGGAAATTAAGAGCAAAATAAAAGTCATGATAAACTCAGTAGAATGTTTGGAAGATAAAATTAAAAACTTGGTATAAAATAGAGCAAAAGGAGTCTGAAAATAGGAAAGAAAAGATGAGAAAATTCAATGATTACTCAAAGAAGTCCAATGTCCCAGTGATGGAAGTTCTGGAGAAAATAGAGAAAATAGAGAAATAAATACAGAAAAAAAAAGGGTGACTGTAATGAAAGAAACGGTCCCAGAAAATTTCCCAGAACTGAAGAGACAAAAGCAAATACATCCACAGCACAGTCTTTCGTTCACCCATCTACCAGCAGATGCAAGCATTGGTCTATCTTTGGGGACACAACAGTGAAAAGATTGAGCAAAGCCTTTGCCCTGGAAGAGTAGAAAGATCAGTGTTCGCCAGGGATTCGGAGGGGAGGAGGAAGGATGGACAGGTGGGGGGCAGCGGAACGGTTCTGTACAGCATTACGACGGCGGAGCACCTACCATTATGTGTTTGTCAAATCCGCTGATTAGACAGTACGAAGAATGAACTCTAATGTAAGCCGTGGACTTGAGATAATACTGATGTATCAACAGTGACTCATCAGTTGTAACAAATGTACCACAGTGATGTCAGATGTACATCAGAGGGGAAACTTGGGTAGATGGGAACTCTACTTTCCATTCATTCTTTTCCTGTGAACCTAAAACTTCTCCAATAAATAAAGTCTGCTAATAAAAAAAAGTGAAATGAAAAAAATCAAGAAATGTATTAACTCCAGGGGAAGGAGAAGTTGTTTCTAAGAGGACAAGGATTCATAATTCGTGACGGAATATCCGTGTAAACGGAATGCTGTGACCCTCAAGTCTGATAGAAGCACGTTGTGATCCTGGGGGATGGGAGGGCTGAGTGGAAGCAGTGGGTCTGGGGCACGACCGAGAGCTAATCCTGGTCTTCTGCAGTGGGAAGTCCATAGAGACACCGGGAACTGAGAAGCCAAGAAGGAGCCGCGTGCCAGGATCTTGACGATTGGGGTTGGGGTGAGCCTTGTAGAATTATGTGACTTTTTTTTTAAGAGTATACATAACACCTTTTAGTAAAAAACAAACTCTTAAATACAATTCAACATCAAAAATACATTCAGCCTCAGGGCACCTGAGTGGGTCAATTGGTTGAGCATCTACCTTCAGGTCAGATCATGATCTCAGGGTCCTGGGATCGGGTCCCCTATGGAGGTCTGCTCAGCAGGGAGTCCCTTTCCCCCCTCTGGCTCTCCCTCTGTGCCCTCTCTCTCTTTCTTAAATAAATAAATAAAATCTTTAAAAAAATACATCCAACCTCAACACTGTTAAATATCTCTGAGAAAAGTCCCGTTAGATTTATTTTAGATATTTTCTTGTTATCGTTTTGAATAGATTCTCTCCCTACTCTCTTTTTTCTAAATAAAAATTTATTAATTCTATTTTATTTATTTATTTATTTGACAGACAGAGATCACAAGTAGGCAGAGAGGCAGGCAGAAGAGAGAGGAGGAAGCAGGCTCCCCGCTGAGCAGCGAGCCTGATGCGGGACTCGATCCCAGGACCCTGAGATCATGACCCGAGCTGAAGGCAGAGGCTTAACCCACTGAACCACCCAGGGGCCCCTATTTTATTTTTTTTAAGCAATCTCTACACCCCATATGGGGCTCAAACACACAGCCCCGAGATCGAGTCACAGGTCTTTCAACTGAGCCAGTCAGGTGCTCTTGAGCCTTCCTCTGAAAAAATGTGGCGATTTTTCTTATTGGGCTAGTTTTTGTGCCATTTCACAGTATTAAACATCATAATTCAACTGTCTTGCATCACTGGGATAAACTGTGGGTGGCCATGACTCTCACTGTGGTGCTGGAATTAGTTTGCCACTTCTTTAATTCTACATTTGTTGGTGAGTTTGGGGCAGCATTTTCTTTCCTTCTGATTTTTAAAATATTCTGGAAATAAGCATGCCTGGTGGCTCAGTTGGTTAAGCATCTGACTCTTGATCTCAGCTCTGGTCTTGATTGTAAATCAAGCCATTCATTGGGCTCCACACTGGGTGTGGAGTTTTTTGTTTTTTGTTTTTTTTTTAAAGATTTTATTTATTTATTTGACAGAGGGAGACATAGCAAGAGAGGGAACAGAAGCAGGGGGAGTGAGAGAGGGAGAAGCAGGCTGATGAGGGAGTCCAATGCAGGGTTGAATCCCAGGACTCTGGGATCATGACCTGAACTGAAGGCAGATGCTTAACGACTGAGCCATCCAGGTGCCCCAGGTGTGGAGCTTATTTAAAAAAAAAAAATCTATACACAAAGTCTGGAAAGATGGCAGAGTAGGAAGACCCTGAGCTCACCTCATTCCAGGGACACAACTAGATAGCGCTCACAACACTGTAAATAACCCAGAAAATGACCTGAAGACTGGAAGACTGGCAGAACAAACTCCATAACTAATGGTAGAGAAGAAGCCCCTTTGAAGAAGGTAGGAAAGGAAGGACACAGTTTGGGAGCAAATGGACTGTGGCCATCCATGGTGGGAGAGAGCTGGTATGTGGAGAAAGGCAAATAACAGGGTATCATACCAGAGATCCCGGATGGGGAAGATGAATCTCCATAACATTTGGCTTTGAAAACAAGAGGAGCCAAATCTCATGAGTTCTTCCATGCCAGCAGGAAAAAAGTTGCCCTCAAACAATAGAATACTCATTGTTCTTGAGTGCACATGGGGTTTCTCCAGAATAGACCACATACCGGGTCACAAATCAGGTCTCAACTGATACCAAAAGACTGAGATTATTCCCTGCATATTCTCAGACCACAATCTTTGAAACTGGAACTCAATCATAAGAAGAAGTTTGGAAGGAATTCAAACACTTGGAAGTTAAAGAGCATCCTGCTAAAGAATGTTTGGATCAACCTGAAAATCAAAGAAGAACTTAAACAATTCATGGAAACCAATGAGAACAAAAACACATCAGTCCAAAACCTATAGGATATGGCAAAGGCGGTCCTAAGGAGGAAATACATAGCCTTCCAAGCCTTACTCCAAAAAATTAAAAAATCCCAAATACATTAACTATCTTTACACCTTAAAGAATAGGAGAGTCAACAACAAATTAAGGTTAACCCCTGAATAAGAAGGGAAATAATTAAGATTAGAGCAGAGATCAATGAATTAGAAATCAGAAATGCATTAGAACACATCAATGAAACTAGAAGCTGGTTCTTTGAAAGAATTAATAAGATCAATAAACTGAGAAAAGAGGAAGGAACCAAATTAATAAAATCATGAATGAAAGGGAGAGATCATGACTACCACCAAGGAAATAGAAACAATCATCAGAAATTATTATCAACAGCTATATGCCAATAAATTAAGCAACTTAGAAGAAATGGATACATTCCTGGAAACCCATACACTTCCAAGACTAAAACAGGAAGAAATTGACAACCTGAACAGACCAATAACCAGTAACAAGATTGAAGTAGTGATCAAAGACCTCCCAAAAACAAGAGTCCAGGATCTGATGGATTCCTGGGAAATTCTACCAAACAGTTGAAGAAGAAATAATACCTATTCTCTTGAGGCTGTTTCAAAAAATAGAAACAGAAGGAAAACTTCCAGACTCTTTCTATGAGGCCAGCATTACCTTGATCCCCAAACCAGGCAAAGACCACATCAAAAAGGACAATATCAGACCAATAACCCTGATGGATATGCATGCCAAAATTCTCAACAAGTTCCTTGCTAATAGGATCCAACAGCATGTTAAAAAGTTTATCCACCATGACCAGGTGGGATTTATCCCTGGGATACAAGGGTGGGTCAACATTTGCAAATCAATGTAATAAAACAAATTAATAAGAGAACAGAAAAGAACCACATGGTCCTTTCAATTGATGCAGAAAATGCATTTGACAAAATAACTTCATCCATTCCCAATTAAAACTCTTCAGAGTATAGGGATAGAGGGAACAGTCCTCAATTTCATAAATTCCATCCATGAAAAATCCACAGCGATTATCATTCTAATGGGGAAAAGCTGAAGCCTTTCCCTTAAGATCAGGAACACAAGGATAACCACTCCGCCACTTTTGTTCAACATAGTACTGGAAGTCCTAGCAACCACAATCAGACAATGAAAAGAAATAAAAGGTATGCAAATTGGCAAAGAAGAGGTCAAACTCTCTCTCTTCGCAGATGACGTGATACTTTACGCAGAAAACCCAAAAGACTCCACGCCCAAATTACCAGAACTCATACAGCAATTTGGTAATGTGGCAGGATACAAAATCAATGCATAAAAATCAGTTGCTTTCTTATACCGTAACAATGAAACTGTAGAAAGAGAAATTAGAGAATTGATTCCATTTATAAAAGCACCAAAACCCATAGGATACCTTGGAATAAACTTAACCAAAGAGGCAAAGGATCTGTACTCAAGGAACTACGGAACACTCATGAAAGAAATCAAAGAAGACACAAAAAGATGGAAAAATATTCCATGTTCATGGATAGGAAGAATAAACATTGTTAAAATGTCTACACTTCCCAGAGTAATCTATATTTGCAATGCCATCCTGATCAAAATGCCATTGGCATTTTTCAAAGAGCTGGAACAAACAATCCTAAAATTTGTATGGAACCAGAAAAGACCCTGAATCTCAAGGAAATGTTGAAAAAGAAAAACAAAGCTGGGGAATCACGTTGCCTGATTTTTAGCTGTATTACAAAGCCATGATCGCCAAGACAGCATGGTACTGGCACAAAAACAGACACATAGATCAGTGGAACAGAATAGAGAGCCCAGACATGGACCCTCAACTCTATTGTGAAATAATCTTTGACAAAGCGGGAAAAAATATCCAATGGACAAAAAACTGTCTCTTCAACAAATGATACTGGGAAAATTGGACAGCAGCTATGTATAGAAGAATGAAACTTGACCATTCCTTATACCATACACAAAGATAAACTCCAAATGGATAAAAGACCTTAACTTGAGACAAGAATCCTTCAGAATCCTAGGGGAGAACATAGACGTAAGCTCTTGGACACTGGCCACAGCAACTTCTTTCAAAACACGTCTCCAAAGGCAAAGGAAACAAAAGTAAAAATGAACCTTTGGGACTTAATCAAGACAAAAAGCTTCTGCACAGCAAAGGAAATAGTCAACAAAACAAAGAGGCAGCCCGCGGAATGGAAGAAGATACTTGCAAATGCCACTACAGACGAAGGGCTGATATCCAAGATCCATAAAGAACTTCTCAAACTCAACCCCCTCCCCAAAAACCCCAGATAATCATGTCAAAAAATGGGCAGAAAGCATGAACAGACACTTCTCCAATGAAGAGATGGTTAAGAAACATGAAGAAATGTTCATCATCATTAGCCATCAGGGAAATTCAAATCAAAACCACATTAAAATACCACCTTACACCAGTTAGAATGGCAAAAATTGACAAGAAACAGCAAATGTTGGAGAGGATGTGGAGAAAGGGGAACCCTCTTACACTGTTGGTGGGAATGCAAATTGGTGCAGTCACTTGGGAAAAAAGTATGGACGTTCCTCAAAAAGTAAAAAATAGAGCTACCCTCTGACCCACAACTGCACTACTGGGTAGTGAACAGAAGGGCCATGTGCACCCCAATGTTTACAGCAGCAATGTCCACAATAGCCAAACTGTAGAAAGAGCCAAGATGCCCTCAACAGATGAATGGATAAAGAAGACGTGGTCCATGTATACAATGGAGTATTACTCAGCCATCAGAAAGAATGACCTCCCAGCTTTAGCATTAACATGGATGTGCCTAGAGGAGATTATGCTGAGTGAAATAAGTCAAGCAGAGAAAGTCATTTATGGTTTCACATATTTGTGGAACATAAGGAATAGCATGGAGGACATTAGGAGAAGGAAGGGAAAAAAGAAGGGGGGATTTGGAGGAGGAGATGAACTGTGAGAGGCTGTGGAATTCAGGAAACAAACTGAGGGTTTTAGAGGGGAGTGGGGTGAGGGATGGGTAAGTCCAGTGATGGGTATTAAGGAGGGAACATATTGAATGGAGCACTGGGTGTGCTATGCAAACAATGAATCATGGACACTACATCAAAAACTAATGAAGTACCCTATGGTGACTAACATAACATAATAAAAAAAAATCAGTAAGACAAAAGAAGAGAGTTACATACGAAGGGAACTCCGTAAGGTTATCACCAGATTTCTCCGTGGTAACTTTCCAATCCAGAAAACAGTGACATGATATATTCAAAGTGCTGAATGGGAAAAATCTGCAAAAATAATACTCTATCCAGCGAGGCTATCATTTAGAATAGAAGGAGACATAAAGAGCTTCTTAGACAAACGAAAGTTAAAGGGATTCATGACTACCAAACCATTTCTGCAAGAAATATTAAAGAGTTTTTGAGTGGAAAGTAGAGTCCGAAGTGATAATATGAAGGTAGAAAACACAAAAGCAGTAAAAACAAATATTTATGTAAAAAAAAAAATCAGTCAAGGAACTCACAAAGTAAAATGATATAAAATATAACACCATATAACTAAAACATGGAGAGGAGTTGAGTAAAGAATGGATTCAAACTTAAATAACCATCAACTTAATATAGACTGCTATGGAGTTCCTGGGTGGCTCATTTAAGTGTCCAAGTCTTGATTTTGGCTCAGGTCGTGAACTCAGGGTCATGAGAGCAAGCCCCATACTGGGCTCAGTGCAGTGTCTACCTGACATCCTCTTCCTCTGCCCCTCTCTCTCCTCTCTCTCTCCTCTCTCTCTCTCTCAAATACATAAATAAAATAAATCTTTAAAAAATATAGACTGTTACATGCAGAAGAGGTTATATATAAAACCTAATGGTAACTACATATCAAAAACCACAAATGACTATACAAAGAACAAAGAGAAAGAAATCCAAATATATCACTAAAGAAAACCAGCAAAGCATGAAAGAAAGACAAGAAAGGATCTGAGGAAATCTTTAGAAACAACCACAGAACAAATAATAAAATGACAGTAAATACATATCTATCACTAATTACTTTGTAATTGAACTAAACATTCCAATAAAAAGACACAGGGTGACAGAATGGATAAAAAGACCAGACCCAGCCATTTGCTGCCTCCAAGGGACTCACTTCAGACCCATAAACACCTGCAGGTGAAAGTGATGGGAAGGAGAAACATGCATTATCCAGGTGTCAAAAGAAATCCAGAGTAGCAGTACTTACATTGGACAAAATGGACTTTAACACAAAGACTAACAATAGACAAAGAAGAACCCTATATAATTAATAATAAAGAAGAAGAAGATACATAACAACAACAAGAAGATGTAACAATTGTAAGTAGTTATGCAACCAGGATAGGAGTAACCAAATACAGAAAATAGCACACTGGAACAGACGGGCATCACAGATATGTTCAGAACATTCCATCCTCAAAGGGCAGAATACACATTCTTTTCAGGTGCACATGGAACGTTCTCCAGAATGGATCACATAATAGTAGCCCACATAACAAACCTCACCAGATTCAAGAAGATTGAAATCATAACCACGTATCTCTTCTGGCCAGAACACAATGAAACTAGAAGTGAACCACAAGAAAAACTCCAAATACATGGAGATTAGATAACCTGCTACTAAACAATGAATAGGTCAATTAGGAAATAAAAGAAGAAATAAAAAACACATGGAAACAAATGAAAACGAGAACACAAGAGTCCCAAACCTCTCAGGTGCTGTAAAAGTGGTTCTAAGAGGAAAATATACAGCAATACAGACCACCCTCAAGAAGCAAGAAAAATATCAATTAAACAACCTTACTTGACACCTTAACATAGCTAGAAAAAGAACAAACAAAATCTAAAACCAGCAGAAGGAAGGAAATAATAAAGATCAGAGCAGAAATACACATAGCAATAAAATAACAATAGAATAGATCAGTGAAATCAGGACTTTGAAAAAAATTAATAAAATCAATAAATCTCCAACCAGATTTATCAAGAAAAAAAGAGAAAGGACCCAAGTAAATAAAATCACAAATGAGAGAGGAGAAATAACGTCCCGCACCACAGGGACACAAACAGTTATGAAGGAACATTATGGAAAAGTGTATGCCAGCAAGCGGGACAACCTAGAAGAAATAGACAAATTCCTAGAAACATACAAACTAAAGCTGAAACAGGAAGCTGAAGCAGGAAGCCGAAAAATGGAAAGGAAGAAAAAAGGAAGCTGAAAAAACAGGAAGACAAAATTTGAGCAGTCTGATTACCTGCGATGAGACCGAATCAATAATGAAAAGACTGTCAACAAAAGTTCGGGACCAGATGCCTTCTCGGGGGCAATTCTAACATTTAAGGAAGAGTTTATTCCTATTCTTCTCAAACTTCCAAAACATAAACAAGGCACAAGGACTTCCAAATTCATTCTCTAAGGCCAGCATTCCTCTGATACCCAAACCAGATCAAGACACCACCGTACGAGAACTACACGACAATACCCCTGATGAACAGGGGTGCAAAAATCCCCAACAAAATACCAGCAAACTGAGTCCAACAATACATTAAAAAAAAAAAATCACTCATGATCAAGTGGGATTTATTCGTGGGTTGCCCGGGGGCTGTGTTGCAAGGGTACTTCAGTACTTACACTTCAATCGAAGTGATACATCCCATCAATGAGAGAAAGGAGAAGAACCATATGATCATTTCAGTAGATGTAGAAAAAGCATCTGACAAAATACATCATCCATTCGTGATAAAAACCCTCAACAAAGTAGGTTTAGAGGGAACGTACCTCAACATAATAAAGGCTCTCTGTGAAAAACTCACGGCTAACATCATCCCTAACAGGGAAAACCTGAGAGCCTTTCCCCGAAGACTGGGAATAAGACTCTTGTCATTTTTATTCAACATAAAACTGAAGTCCTTGCCTCAGCAATCAGACAACAGAAGGCATCCAAATCAGTAAGGAAGCAGTAAAACTTTCACTATTTGCAGATGACTTGATACTCTATATAGAGAACCTGAAAGAGTCCACCAAAAACCTGCTAAAGCTGATACTCAAATTCAATAAAGTCACAGGACACAAAATCCGTGTACGGAAATCTGTTGCATTTTTATATAGTAATAATTAAGCAGCAAAAAAAGAAATCAAGAAAACAGTCCCATTTACAACTGCATGAAAAATAATAAGATACCCAGGAAATAACCTAACCACAGAGGTGAAAGACATGTATCCTGAAAACTACAAAACAATGATGTAAGAAATTGAGGAAGACACGAAGAAATGGGAAACCCTCGATGCTCATAGATCGGAAGAACAGATATTGTTAACGTGTCTAAATTATCCAAAGCAATTGGCACATTTAATGCAATCCCTATGAAAATACCACCAGCATTTTTCACAGAGCTGGAACAATCCTAAAATTTGTATGAAACTTCAAAAGACCCTGAATAGCCAAAGCAATCTTGAAAAAGAAACCCAGAGCTGGAAGCACCACAATTCCGGACTTCAAATTATATGACAAAGCTGTGGCAGCCAAAACACTATGGTACTAGCACAAAAAACAGACACACAGATAAATGGAACAGAATAGAAAACCGGGAAATAAACCCGCACCTCTGTGGTCAATTAATCTTTGACAAAATAGGAAATAATATCCAGTGGGGAAAAAGACAGTCCCTTTTCCCATTTCCCAACAAATGGTGTTGGGAAACTGGATAGCAACATGCGAAAGAAAGAAAATGGATCTCGTTTTGACATCATACGCAAAAATAAATTAAAAATAAATTAAAGAACTAAATGTGAGACATAAACCATAAAAATCCTAAAAGAGAACACAGACAGAAACTTCTTTGACATTGGCCACAGCAACTTCTTCCTAGACATGTCTCCTGAGGCGAGGGAAACAAAAGCAAAAATATATTGGAACTCTATCAAAATAAAAAAGCTTTTGCACAGCAAAGGAAAAAAATCAATAAGATGTTTACAAATGAATACCTGATTAAGATTTCATATCCAAAATACGTAAATAACATAAAACGCAACATCAAAAATAGGGCAATTAAAAAGTGGACAGAAGACTGACAAGTAAGTTAATTAAATCTTTTTTTTAAAAGTGGGCACGAGACAGGAACAGACATTTCCGCAAACAAGACATACAGATGGCCAATAGACACATGAAAGATGTTCATCGTCATTATCATCAGGGAAATGCAAACCCAAACATCAATGAGGCATCACCTCACACCTGTCAGAACAGCTAAAATCAACAACACAAGAAACGACATGTATTGGTGAGGATGTGGGGGAGAAGGAACCCTCCTGCACTGTTGGCAGGAATGCAAACTGGTGTAGCCACTGTGGAAAACAATAGGAAGAATCCTCAAAAAATTAAAAACAGAACGACCCTATGATCCCGCAATGACATACACGAACACTAACTCAAAGGGACACACACACCCCTGGGTTTACTGCAGCACGATTTATAACAGCCGAGTGTCTCTCGATGAATGACTGCATGAAGATGTGGTATATACACAATGGAATATGACTCAGCCATGAAAAAGAACGAGCTCTTGCCATTGGCAATGACATGGACAGGGCCAGAGGGTATCACGCTGAGTGAAAGAAGTTAGTCAGACAAAGACCAATACCATATGATTTTGCTCATACGTGGAATTTTTATTTTATTTATTTTATTTTTAAAAGGAGATTTATTTATTTATTTGAGAGAGAGAGCAAGAGAGCACAAGCAGGAGGAGAAGCAGAAGGAGAGGGAGAAGCCGGTCCCCCATGGAGCAGGGAGCCTGATGTGGGGCTCGATCCCAGAACCCTGGGATCACGACATGAGTCAAAGGCAGATGCCCAGCTAACTGAGCCACACAGGTGCCCGCATATGTGGAATTTTTTAAAAAAAGGTTTTATTTATTTATTTGAGAGATAGCTCAAGTGGGGGAGGGAAGGAGCGGAGCGAGAAGGAGAAGGAGCATCTCCCATTGCGCAGGGAGCCTGATGTCTGGCTGATCCCAGGGCTCTGGGATCATGACCTGAGCTGCAGGTGCTTAGCTGACTGAGCCACCCGTGTGCCCCCACTCAGAAACAAATGAGCAAAGTGGGAGATAAAAAAGAAAGAGAAACAAATCAAGAAAAAAAAACCTCACACAGACTTTAGAGAACACAGCGATGGTTACCAGAGGGGAGGTGGGGGGGGAGGGGTCAAATAGGTGATGGTGCACTTGATGGTGATGGACACCGAGTAGTGTGTCAAACTGCTGCATCACTACATTGTACACCGGAAACTAGTACAGCACTGTGTGTTAACTCTACTGGAATGAAAAATAAAACCGATAATAAATATTCTATACACGAGTTTTAACGAGCTGTGGGATTAGCAAACATCTCCTGCCGTTCCGGTCTTTACCTTACTAACGGTAACATTCGTAACTCGAGTTTTTCATTTTGACAAAAGCCAACAATCTATCTACCTTTATTTAGTTGCTCGTACTTTTGGTGTCATTTACCTAAGAAAAACATTGCATAACCCAAGATCGTGAAGATTTTCTCCAGATCTTCTAAGAATTTTAGAGTTGTAGCTCCTACATTCGGATATGCTGCATTCGATTTGTGCGTACAGTATTAGGAAGGGCTCCGAATTTATCCTTTTTTTTAATGTAATAGAAAATTCTCCCAGCACCATTTGTTGAAAAAACGATTCTTTTTCATTGAATTTTCTCGACATCTTTGTTGAAAATCAATTGACTGTAAATGTAGAGATTGGGGGGGGGGGCGTATCTCAATTCTCTTTCATTGATCTGTCTACTCTGAATTCTAGTGCCACTTACTGGAAAAACTTACGACGCCAACACTGTAATAAGTTTTTTAAGTCAGGAGATATAATTCATCCAGTTGTTCTTTTTAAAGATTGTTTTGCCTATTCTGGGTCTTTTGGAATTTTCATATGAGTTTTAAAATCAGTTTATCAGTTTCTGCAAAAAGGCCAGTTGAGCTAGCCCACCTTTTATCCTCATCTGAGAATGTTGTTAGCATCTCTCACTCACCTCATCCTCTCCCCTTTCCCTCGATCCTTTGCTTTCTAGGGCTTGTGCTGTCAGGTTTTTCTTATAAGATGGTGACACTTGTTCGAGAGGTATTGATGCAGACACTTCCAGTATCTGTGTGTGTTTGGGACAGGGCATCTATGCGATCTGTACCTTTGGCCAAGACAGGTTGTAAGTCTTCAACTGAAGACATACATTGACTTGAGAGAAGTTAAAATGTGAAAACAATGTGTGTCTTCGCGTTGAAAAAATACGGTACTTGGTTTCCTTTTCCCATCTGTGCCGCACAGTGTACTCTTCTGCAGAGCAACAAGAGTGAACTCTTTAGAAAGTAAGTTGACCATATCAACTTTTTGGCTGAAGACCTTTTGAATGACGTTCCATGTCAGTCACCATAAAATACGAACTTTCTACCACTGTGTTCAGGACTTTATGGGATCTCTTCCCGTAAACAGTCAGCCTCTTAGACAGCATTTCTTACAGCTCTCACTCTGACTGCTCTGCCTCAGTCACACTGGCCTCCTCGACACTCCTGAGACACATCAGGCATATTCCCATTTCAGGGATATCGCACTTGCTGCTTCCCCTGTCCGGAACGTTTTCCCCAAGACACTCACATAACTCAGTCCCTTCCTTCTCTCAGTCTCTGCTCAAATGTCACCTCTCAGAAAGGCCTTTTTGCCCAACTGGTCTAGAAGAATCCCTCTACTATCACTCTTTCTTCTTTCTCTCTCAATTTCTCATTTTACCACCCACACCTCCATCACCACCTTCCTCATCTGGAATGGAAGCTCCGTGAGAGCAGAGACTTCGTCTGGTTCGTGACCTTGTGCTTAGAATGACCGACATATAGCAGGTACTCAATCAGGGTTTGCTGAATACATGAGTAAATGATTGGATGCACCAGCCCATGGAAACAATGCTGCTTGCTGCCTGGTTAAAACCAGAAGAACTGAACTTGCAAGCAGCGGTAGGAAGCGCAAACACGGGACTAAGCCTCAGACAGTAGAGAGTAGTGACGTCTGTGAAAAACTGGAGAGTGCCAGCCCCATGTCGGGGTCCCTGTTGTTATTGTTTCCTAAAGAATATTTGTGGTTAAATCTTGCTGAATGGGAAGGGGGCAGGTAGAGTGAGAAGAAACAGACTTTGATAAAAGGTGAAAGGAAACTTAATAACTTGCTTGAGAACAGTAGGGTCCCTCATGAGGGTGTCAGCATCCTGAGTCTGGTCTCCAAAGAGGAAAACATGCATCTCGGCTGACGTTCAAGGAAATCCACCACCCTCAGAAAGGGAAATATTAGGACTTTCATTTATAACCACTTTTATGAAAATAAAAAAATTAAGCTCTGCTAATATTTGCCATGTGTATTGAACCCAGGAGCCTCCATTTCTGCCTGTGTCTGGCAGTCATGGGTCCTAGGTGCCACACAAGGACTCCTGAAGAAAATTTGGGAATAAGGACAGCAGAAGTCTTCAGTGCCCTCTCTCAGTTATTCCCTTTCAGAACACTGTGACCAATTGCAATCTACTATTGGCTCGTCGAATGGATACATGGATTATATTATCTACGTAAAGCTCACAAAACCCTCACTAATGGACAACTGGCTTCAAATATTTTCTTCAAAGAAACCACAGATCAAAGATAACACTAATCAAAAAGGATGATCCACCACAAGAAGATTGCAAAGCTAGCACTTTTCACCAGGGGAAAATAATAATAACCATGTCAGATTTCCATACTGAAGCTTCTTTGCTGTGATCATTTATTGTAGGTATCAAAGAAAAACACTTTTGTAGCATTACAAATACATTTTAAAAATCATTTATCATAGTTGCTGAATGTCTGGCAGATCCTTTTACAATTTCTATGTATGTATTTTTACATGAATACAGTTGTACATGGAATTTAAAATGGAACAAATATGCATTATGTTGAAGTTGTGTGCACATTTTAAAGTTTTTACTGATAAGGCTGTATTATCAAACTAGCTTGGAGTCACAGTCCTGGTGTGAAACTCTCCTCATGGAGGCTCCTCAGAAGGCGCAGCTAGCCTGTCTGAGCAGCGCCCACGCACGAGAAGTGAACGGTGTGTGTCATTCCTTCGTCCACATTTCTACAGTAGTAGGGGAAAGGTAGTCCAGAGATATAAAGCAACCAGCATCAGAAGAAATAAGGTCAGCTTTCCTTGTCAAGCAATGTAGTCTCTTTTTCACAGCTGTGAATGACAATTCGGTATCTCCGAATATAAGACCAAGACCGAGATAAATAAATGGAACAAGAAAACCCAGAAAAAATAGGTAATTTGGTGAAAAGATAAATTATATAATTCTAAATTAATATCATAAGAGAGGCCAGATATTATGCAGAATAAGACCTTAAGACCCAGACAGGGAATAAGAGAATAAATAAGATAAGATATATTTCAGATATAAAGAGGCAATCCAGGAAAGTCCAATATATTTCAATAGAATATTGAATATTCTACAAAGATAAAAGAGAAATCTAGGGAGTAATTTCACCTTTAATTTTTTTTGCTAATTATTTCCATGAAGTATAACATCGATACAAAACTTGGTAAAGGTAATACAAATTTAAAAATTACAGGCCTAGATCACTTATGAATACTTATTTGAATGCTTTCTACAAAATATTAGCATAAAGGATCCAATATCACACTAAGAAAAGGACATACCATGGCCATGTGAGATTTATTTTAGGAATGCAAGGTTGGTTCAATATTTAAAAATTCATGGTGTTATACACAACATTAAGAAATGTAAACAAAGCGGCGCCTGGGTGGCTAAGCTGTTAAGCATCTGCCTTTGGCTCAGGTCATGATCCTGGGGTCCTGGGTCCTGGGATCGAGCCCCGCATCAGGCTCCCTGCTCAGCAGGAAGCCAGTTTCTCCCTCTCCCACTCCCCCTGCTTGTGTTCCCTCTCTTGCTGTGTCTCTGTCAAATAAAGAAAATCTTTTTAAAAAAGAAATGTAAACAAAAAATTTCATATGATTATCTCCATAAACACTGAAAAGTCCCTAAACAAATTAAACAACCTCTCCTGATAAAAACAATCAAGAAAAAGTTCATATTTGCCCCACTGATTTGAGATGTCACTTTTATTATGCACTGAAGTTCCACATGTACTTGTATCTATTTCTGGATATTCTGTTCTAGCTCACAGGTCTGTTTTTCTATTCACGTACCAATATTACACTATTTGAGTTACCAAAACTTTGTGGTATATTTTAATATTTGGTAGGGCTAGTTGCCTCTCATAGTTTTTATTTTCTGGTGGTTTTGTGGAAATTATTTTTCCATTTGAAGTTTATTATTATTTACTGATACTTTCTTTGTTACACAATATGATCTATTCTTGTGAATATTCCTTGTGTGCTTGAGAAAATGGATATTCTATTATTGGGGTTAAATTTAATTCAAAATTTAATTCAAAAAGTACATGGTTTTTAAAAATTACAATGTTAATTTTTAATATCCTTACTTATTTTTGTCTACTTATTCCATACCACTGAGGTGAGACTTATCAAGGGATACTTCAATCCTGATGACTTTGGGCTTTTGTCTTTTGTTCCATTAGTGAAAGATTTTGTTGGTTTTTCAGAACTTCACCTATATACACTGTTCGTGGGGCTACCTGCTGTCCTTGCAAATTTTCTTAGATTAACAAGTATGATGCTTAACTTCTCTTTCCTCCCACATTCTCATAAGCTTATTTTTTCTGGAAAAAAATTCATGGTTTTTACCAAGTGATGGTTTAAAACCATTTTTGTCATTTCCTGATATCAGATCCCCTGGATCTGGGAAAGATGGGGTATCTTGCGATGTGGTACTGAGGTTTGGGATGTAATGGTAGCCTGTAAAATGCTGGACAAATTCTGAAGAGCTTGACAGAAGTGAGATTAACTTCATGCCAGCCCCTTTCTGTTTCTCAAGATTTGCCTTAGCATATCTGACTCCCAGGGAGACCTCTCAAAGGCATGCTAGGAGGGTAATAAACTCCAACATGGCCATTTGAGTGGATTTTCATCCGAATCCTCAAACCCTCTAAAATCTCTCCACTCAGCCATCAGCAGAGACTGGAAACTGGTGGTATACCAGACTGACTTTTCTTAATGCCCCAGAAGACAGAAGATATGACCCCCTTCTCTCTTCTCAGCTCCCAATTGTTACTCCTTTATAACCCATTTTCCTCTCCAAGGTATTTTTCCTTGAATCTCCATATTGGGGCAGCCTGGAATGACTGGCCTCACCCCCACTTTCCTTCCATGACCCGAAACCATAGCGCCAGCCCCTGCAAGTTCCTCGTATGTGTGAAAGAGACAGTGGGACAAGGGAGTGCTGTGGGCTGTTCTGGAAGGGAGCAGGAAACTGACTTGCAGACAGAGGCGAAGCAATTTGATCTACTAAGTGAAGACCTATATTATGGAGGTAAATTATGCTGCCAACCTTGAAACAGGGAACCCAGAAGACATCAATTTTTACAAAGGCTGTGTTTTGATCCACTTCAAAGAACTCACTGGGGTTAGTCTTGTGAGTTTCATAAGCCATCAGCCCACTGAGCCTGTGGAGTGATGCTTCACCGTGAAGACAGACTCATCAGGGAGCGGGTGAGAAGAACCAAAGACAGAACCGATTTATGTCCCACCACGTCAACGGGAGTCATTAGTTGGCTGCCATAATCTTTACTTTCGTGTTGTGCAGTTTCTTGAGCCTGAAAGGCACACCCAGGGAGTCGACCTTGATGGGGGCTCCTCACCTGGGACTTGGGCACCTGTATGGCAGAAGAAGGCACCCCAATGGGGAACTAGGACAAGGACACAGCAGGACAATAGGCAGCTTGTCTTGTGTCCCCCCACGCACTCCCCTTTCTCCCTTTTGCTGATCACTCTCTCCTCTTCTCCCTCCTGCATCCCGTCTCTGGGTGACTGCACTGGTGCCTAGAACTCGGGGAAAAGGGCAGTAATTAAAAAAAAAAAAAAAAAGGAAACACTTATTTCTGTGAAATTCTCTGTGGGTCACTAATAATCCGACGCATTTCCGCCTGCCTGAGAGCCCGGGGAAGCCCCGGCTTCTGCCGACGCCCAGCTCCGGCCACAGCCCTCAGAGTCTCCCGGCACAGGGCGGCGGCGATGACTGCGCAGGGCCCGGGCGCAGCCGGACTTGGGTCTGGGGGCCGCGGCGCGCCGAATGGACGGGGACACGGGGTCCGAGCAGGTGGCGGGGACGAGGGCGGTCAGTCTCCAGGACACGTCGCGATAGGAACAGAATTTGGGGATGCGCGGGAAGGCAAGTGGCCACGGAGGGAGAGAAGAAACTGCGGCCGGCGGAGGCGCGGCTCAGCCTTCAGAGGCCGCAGGCGTCTCTGAACCTGGGGTTCGGCCTGGTGGGAGCGTCTCCAGGATAAATCCCGGCCTCGGGGCTCCCTCCCGACCCCCCGCTTTGCTGACCGCCGGCCTCTGCAGAGCCCCGAAGTGCTGCCGCTCGGCGAGGGGGTCCGGGCTCCGAGACACCGGGCCGGGCGCTGCCGGGAAACGGGGGTCGAGGAGGAGGAGGAGAAGGAGCGGCCGCAGACCAGCGGGAAAGCCCTCCAACACCCCGAACACAGACCCGCACGAGGTCGCGGGAAGCGGAGCAGCGACTCCAGGAACAGAAAAGCCACCGTTTCTGGAAGGCGGGACAGCGGAGACCGGACTCCGGGCCCGCGGGGTCACGGGAAGCCCCGGGCCGGGCCGACCCCCGGAATCGGAGGGGGACGCGGCGGCGGCGGGGACGGCCGAGGAGGGGCTCGCAGCGCGGGGACCCGAGGACCCGGGAGCCGAGGCGCGGTCGGGCCGCGGCTCCGCGCAGGGACCCCGCCGCGGCGGCCCCGGGGACACTCACCGTCGTCCTCCGGGGAGCGCGGGGCGGCGGGTGTGCGGACCTTGGACGGGCGGCGGGGACGGAGCCGCGGTCCCAGGCCGGGAGCTCGGAGCCGCGGGGACCGGAGCCGGGAGGGACCGACGGCTTCTCTCCCGACGTCGGAGGAGCGGCCGGAGCTGCCCGCGCCTCCAGCAAGAGACCCGGCGGCCGCCATCTTCATTCGCCGCCTCCCCCGCGCTACGGAAAGCGCTCAGGGAACAAAAGCTCCAGCGCGAACTCGAGCCGCGCAATTCCGAATGCGGTAAAGATATTTAAGAATCGGCAACAGCCCCTCCGCGAGAAGATCAGCAAGAACATCCCGCCAAGGCCAAGCTCGCGGATCAAGAACTGCGGAAGTCCAGAGCAGGGGAATGTAGCCCACTGAATTCATGGCTGCTTCCCCATGATTCTTCCGAAGTTAAGTTTTTTAAATTTTATTTTTTTCTTATTCTATTTTTTTAATTTTTAAATTTTTCTCTTTCCCATTTTAACCTTGTTAAAACGATTTCATCTTATCACTACAAAAATCTTTTAAAACTTTCATTGTTATAGTCATATTCTATCCCTTCACTAGATTTGATGTTACTCTTTTGTATACATATAAGTTTTTCTTTCTTTAAAGTTTTGGGATACAGTTTCTCCTAACAGATCAAAATATACCCCAAATCTAGTGCAGAGCTTTGTTCTAATCTCCAGCATGATCATATTCTCTCCTTTTTTTTCCTGTTTTTTTTTTTTTTCAAACAACTCATCAATTCCTTTTTTAGAATCTTTTAAAATTTTCATCTTTACAATCATATTCCATCCCTTCATCGTGTTTACCCTTATTTTTTTGTATGTGTGTGTATATATATATATATATATATATATATATATATGTAAATAATATATATATAAAATGTGTTTTTCTTTCTTTAAAATTTGGGGAGGAGGTTTCTTCTAACAGACCAAAAAACACCCAAAATAAAGTATGCGGCTCTGTGTGTGTATATATACACACAGAGCCATATACATACTTTATGTGTGTGTATATGTATATATATATACACACAGAGCCACATACTTTATTTTGATTTATATATATAAATTTGATATATATATATATAAATTAGAATATATATTTTATATTCTAATTTTTTTTTCTTTCTCCTTTCTTCTCCTTCTGGTTTCAGGTCTCTTCTGATTTGGTTAGTGTATATTTTCCTGGGGTCATTACTACTACTCTTTTAGTACTTTGTTCTCTCATTCATCTATTCTTATCTGGATAAAATGACAAGGCAGAAAAACTCACCTAAAAAAAAAAAAAAAGGAACAAGAGGAAGTACAGACAACTAGGGACCTAATCAATACGGACATTAGTAAGATGGCAACACCAGAGTTCAAAATTACGATTATTTCTGGGCTTGAGAAAAGTAGAGAAGATACTTTAGAATACCTTTCATGAGAAATAAAAACCCTTTCTGGAGAAATAAAGGAACTAAAATCTAAACAAGTTGAAAACAGAAAAGCTATTAATGAGGTACAATTAAAAAAGGAGGCTCTCCTTGCTAGGAAAAATGAGGCAGAAGAGAGAATTAGTGATATAGAAGACCAAATGACAGAAAATAAAGAAGCTGAAAAAAAAAAAAAGAGAGAGAGAGATAAACAACTACTGGACCACAAGGGGAGAATTCAAGAGATAAGTGATATCATAAGATGAAACAATATTAGAATAATTAGAATAATAATAATAGAATAAAAAATATTATAATAATTCCCAGAAGAAGAAGAAAGAGGGGGGCAGAAGGTATATTAGAGCATATTGTAGCAAAGAATTTCCCTAATTTGGGGTAGGGAATAATTATCAAAATACAGGAGGCATGGAGAATCCCCCTTAAAATAAAAATAGGCCAGCACCCCATAATCTAATAGTAAAATTTACAAGTCTCAGTGAAAAAGAGAAAATCCTGAAAGCTGTTTGGGAGAAGAAATCTATAAACTACAGTGGTAGAAATATGCTCTAAAGCTAGAACTCCATCACAAGAGGAAAGTTGGAAAGAACTCAAATACATGGAGGCTAAGAGCATTCTACTAAAGAATGAATGGGTCAACCAGGAAATTAAAGAAGAATTTTAAAAAGTCATGGAAACAAATGAAAACAAAAACACAACTGTTTAAAATCTTTGGGACACAACAAAAGTGGTCCTGAGAGGAAAGTATATAGCAATACAAGTCTTTTGCAAGAAATAAGAAATGTCTCAAATATACAACCTCACCCTACACCTAAAGGAGCTGGAGAAAGAAAGCCTAAACCCAGCAGGGGAAGAGAAATAATAAATATCAGAGCAGAAATCAATGAAATAGAAACCAAAGAACAGTAGGATAGATCAAAAAAACTAGGAGCTGGTTCTTTGAAAGAATTAATAAGATTGATAACCCTCTGGCCAGACTTACCAAGAAGAAAAGAGAAAGGACCCAAATAAATAAAATCATGGATGAAAGAGGAGAGATCACAACCAACACCAAAGAAATACAAAGAATTATAAGAACATATTACAAGCAACTATACACCAGCAAATTTGGTGATCTGGAAGAAATGGATGCATTCTTAGAGACATATTGACTACCACAGCTGAACCAGGAAGAAATAGAAAACCCGAACAGACCCATAACCAGTAAGGAGATTGAAGCAGTCATCAAAAATCTCCCAACATACAAGGGACCAGGGTCAGACGGCTTCCCAGGGGAATTCTACAAAATATTTAAAGAAGAATTAATACCTATTCTCCTGAAATTGTTCCAAAAATAGAAATGGAAGGAAAACTTCCAAACTCATTTTATGAGACTAGCATTAGCTTGATCCCAAAACCAGACAAAGAACCCATCAAAAAGGAGAACTATAGACCAAAATCCTTGATGAACACAGATGCGAAAATTCTCACCAAAATATTAGGCAATAGGATCCTACAGTACATTAAAAGGATTATTCACCACGGCCAAGTGGGATTTATTCCTGTCCAATGGAAAAAGTCTCTTCAACAAATGGTGTTGGGAAAATTGGACAGCCACACATGCAGAAGAACGAAACTGGACCATTTCCTCACACCACATTCAAAAATAGTCTAAAAATGGATGAAAGACCTCAATTTGAGACAGGAATCCATCCAAATCCTTGAGGAGAACACAGGCAGCAACCTCTTTGACCTCAGCTGCAGCAACTTCTTCCTAGAAACCCGCCAAAGGCAAGGGAAGCAAGGGCAAAAATGAACTATTGAAACTTCAACAAGATCAAAAGCTTTTGCACAGCAAAGGAAACAGTCAATAAAACCAAAAGACAGTTGAAAGAATGAGAAAAGATATTTGCAAATGATATATCAGATAAAGGGCTAGTATCCAAAATCTATAAAGAACTTATCAAACTCAACACCCAAAGAACAGATAATCCAATGAAGAAATGGGCAGAAGATATGAACAGACATTTCTGCAAAGACGACATCCAAATGGCCAACAGACACATGAAAAAGTGCTCCACATCACTCAGCATCAGGGAAATTAAAATCAAAACCACAATGAGATACCACCTCACATCAGTCAGAATGGCTAAAATTAACAAATTAGGGCATGACAGATGCTGGCGAGGATGTGGAGAAAGGGGAATCCTCCTACACTGTTTGTGGGAATGCAAGCTGGTGCAGCCACTCTGGAAAACAGCATGCCTCAAAAAGTTGAAAATAGACCCACCCTATGACCCACCAATCACACTATTGGGTATTTACCCTAAAGACCAAATATAGTGATCCAAAGCGGCACGTGCACCCAAGTGTTTATAACAACAATGTCCACAATACTCAAACTATGGAAAGAATTTAGATGTCCATCAACAGATGAATGGATAAAGAAGAGTGGTGTATATCTACAATGGAATATTATGCAGCCATCAAAAATGAGATCTTTCCATTTGCAATGATGTGGTTGGAACTAGAGGGTATAATGCTAAGTGAAATAAGTCAATCAGAGTAAGGCAATTATCATATGATCTCTCTGATATGAGGAATTTGAGGAGCAGCAGGGGGGGCTATGAGGGGTGGGGAGGGAAAAGTGAAATAGGATGGGCTTGGGAGGGAGGCAAACCATAAGAGACTCTTAATCTCAGAAAACAAACTGAGGGTTCCTGGGGGTGGGTGGGAGGCATAGGGTGCATGGGTTATGGACATTGAGGAAGGTATGTGCTATGGTTAGTGCTGTGAATTATGTAAAACTGATGATTCACAGATCTGTACCACTGAAACAAATACTACATTATATATTAATTAAAAAAAGGAAAACAGGAGGCTTTAAGGAATGCATTGAATGGTGCTGGCCCCCCATTTGCCACATAGAATCACCCATAGTTGTGGTTATATAATTATATACAATGATTGACAGGTATAGAAAATAAGCAAATGAACTAATGAGACAATCATTTTTAACTCTGAGGTAGAGAAAATGTTATATAAGAGAGAAACTGTCTCTGAGTACACCACTCAGCCATGAATAATTTTCATATTGGCATTGAATATTGATTTAACCCAAAATTGTAACTCTATTAGGAGGATGAGGGAAGATTTCTAAGAATGTTAAATTCTCATCTTCTGTATTAGGAAGTCTATGTTTAATACCTGAATGAAAAATCAAGAAATAATAGGTAAATACATGTACACACAAAGCTACAAGATGGTGAAAGCATTTACTGTATAGAGCAAGGATCGGGGATGGGAGATTTATTTTAAATTTTTGAATGTATATGTTTTAATGAAGATGGTGCCAAAGGTGAAGAAGAAAGCCCCTCTTCCCCCAAAGCTAAAGCCCAACCAAAGCTCTGAAGGTCAAGAAAGCAGTGCTGAAAGGCTTCTACTGTCACACACACACAGAAAGAAGATCTGTATATCACCTACCTTCTGATGGCTCAAGACCCTGCATCTCCAAAGGCAGCCCAGATATCCTCAAAAGAGCATCTCTAAGAGAAACAAACTTGACCACTGTGCCATCATCAAGTCCCCCCTAACTACCAAGTCAGCCACGAAGAAAGTAGAAGACAACAGCACACTTGTGTTCATTGTAGATGTCAAGGCCAACAAGTGCCAGATCAAACAGGATGTGAAGAAGCCCTATGACATTGACATGGCCAAGGTCAACACCCTGATCAGGCCTGGTGGAGAGAAGAAGGCATATGTTCAGCAGCCTCCAGATTGTGATGCTTTGGGTGTTGCCAACAAAATTGGGATCATCTACCCTGAGTCCAGCTGGTAAATCTAAATATAAATTTTTTCACCGTAAGGATTTTTTATAGTAGTTAACAGAGATACAGTAAAGTGTTAGCATTATGGTTATATATAAAATATATTAAACATCATACATGGGTATATGTATGTGCTCACATATATATTTGTAGTAAGTATAGAGGATGTCACAGTTTGAAAGATATGTCAAAGCCCTTGCGTGTTTAAGAAATCTTGTATTTTTAGACTTCAATTGTAGTATGTTTGAAGATTCTGAATCTCATCACTTCTTCCATCGCTAAGCAACTCAGCAATGAGAATGTAATATTTCGACCTCCTCCCTCCCAACGTTTCTTCAGGAAACAGCGGGGAAATGAATTTCAGTAATGTATGAACATGTAATGCAAATACATCTTGAGGCCCTAAGTACTGACAAAGAAGCAAAGTCAGCAATTAAAAAAGTAATTTCGATGTTAGTAACATCATTTAACAATATTGTAATGGAGCCACAGTTTCTAGAATCTCCTTTTCTTTGTGCTTCAGTTTCCTGACACCCTGACTACTCCGAAGTCAACCACTAATTCTTCACTCTTCCCCAGACTAATCTCCAAGCATCTTATTTGTCCTGTTCTGGCATCTTTCTACCCAATCTCCTGGTTTTCTATCACCAAAGCTCTTGTTGTAAGGTGTGGGCAGAGAGAAAAGATAGCATTGTCTTCAGGAGGTAAAAAAGAAGAGAGAAGTCCTGAGAATATTTATTAATGAATTTTGTTTTCATCACCAATGCAAAAAAATTATTTTTAACTAATTCCTCATTATCACAAATAAATGAAATGATAATTCAGGTGTTCTTTTGAATGTTTTCACATGAACATTCTTATACGTTGTTATTTTGAGAAAAAAGTTTAAGATAACTCATACATAGTGACTCTGAAATGGAAATAACTAGAAATTTTTAACAAGTAGCTTTTAAATATAGAAATGCACAAAGAATAAATAATAAAACCAGTGCCTCACCACCCAAAATTAGGAGATACTAACAGGTTTTCATGTTTGCTTTAGGCATTTTTTTTTAAATTTTAAGAAACAAGATGTTAAATGTTAAACAACATGTTAAAAATTAAATTAAATACATAAGGACCAGGGGTCACAGGATTTGGAGGTTCTCTAACAAGGGCAGTTGGCAGGGAAGGGCAGACGTGTTCTGAGAGCGGCTCCGTGAAGTCGATAAAAAAGAAGAAGAAAAAATTATAGCTGGGAATTTATAGCAAGAATCATAGTTCATGCTGGACTGTTAGAAAAATCCTTCCTTATAGAAACAACGATTCTTGTGTATTTGCCTACTTGTTAACCATTTCCAGTATGTCTCATTCCTTTCGGTAGATCCAAATTCCCAATAGTATTATCTCCCTCCAGCTTAAACAACGTTTTCTAGCACAGTTTGTGATATGGGTCTGCTCACAACCATCTTTTATTATTTTTTTTTAAGATTTTATTTATTTATTTGACACAGAGAGAGAGATCACAAGTAGGCAGAGAGAGAGAGAGAGGGAAGCAGGCTCCCCGCTGAGCAGGGAGCCCGATGCGGGGCTCGATCCCAGGACCCTGGGATCATGACCTGAGCTGAAGGCAGACACTTAACTGACTGAGCCACCCAGGCGTCCCTCTCCTTGGTACTTTTTGAGTTTCCATATCTTTTCTGAGATTCTTCATCTCCTCACTTATTATATCCATTTTTTTCTTGTAAAATCCTTTATCATTTATCACTTATTTAAAGTCTTTTCGTCCTGAATCCTAAATGTGGAACTTTTTATTGACTTTTTCCTTCTTTTGACTTGTCTTCATATTTTCTTACTCCTTCACATGTATACTATTTTTTATTGCACAGGCACACTTTATTTTATTGAGCTTTGCTTTATTATACTTTGCAGATCCTGCATTTTTTTTTTTTTTTTTTTTTTTTTTTTTACAAAATGAGGGATTGTGGTAATCCCGCACAAAGCAAGTCTATTGGTGTCATTTTTCCAACAGCATTTTCTCACTTCATGTCTCTGCATCACATTTTGGTTATTGCACCATATTTCAAACTCTTTCATTATTATCATATTTGTTATAGTGATCTGTGATCAGCGATTTTGACTTGCTAAAAGCTCAGATGATTAACATTTTTAACAATAAAGTATTCTTTTAAAAAAAAGATTTTATTCATTTATTTGACAGACAGAGATCACAAGTAGGCAGAGAGGCAGGCGGGGACGGAGGAAGCAGGCTCCCAGCTGAGCAGAGAGCCCAATTCGGGGCTCAATCCCAGGACCCTGAGATCATGACCTGAACTGAAGGCAGAGGCTTAACCCACTGAGCCACTCAGCTGCCCCAATAATAAAGCATTCTTCAACTAAATTACTCACTTTTTTTTTTAGACATAATGCCTTTGAACACTTAATAGACTTCAGTTTAATGTAACATAACTTTTATATGCACTGGAAAATTAAAAAAAATGAATTTGACTCACTTTATTGTGATATTTGCATTCTTGTGATATTAACTTTAAATGGTCTAGAACAAAGCCTGCAATGACACATTATAGAGAACCTGGATTCTGTTATCTTTTTCTGAAGAGTGTTGAATTTTGTCCTAGGACATCTAGCAGATCTGCGGGCAGATTGCCTGGATTTTGTGGAGGCTTGGCTCTAGGCTCTGTTATGGTGGATTCATTTTAATTTTGCTCTTAGTCCTGGGTTATGCTTCTTAGTCCCAGGGCATGACCCTTTTAGAATTTTTTTACGAGTCTGAAGTGTTTGCCACACTCCTCTAATTTGGGGAGATTTGAGCCCTAAAGTCTATCTTTCTATTTGAAATTCCTGTTCAGCATTTTCCACCTTCTAGCTCTTCCTTTCTTCTGGTCTCAGTGCAGTTTTCCCCTGTTGCATCTGCATTTTCAAATTCAGCAAGAACTTGTGGAGTATTTATGTAGAGATTTTACAGTCCCCTCCTTTCTAGTATTTCCCTCACCTTTCAATGCAAGCTTCTCTGGCAGCTCCCAACTCTCAAATTTGACTCCTCAGCCTGTGAAGACTGTTGCTTTTTACTTGAATTCCAGTTCTCATTCTTCAGGCAGACTAGCGAGTGCCTTCAGGAGAAAAGCTAGTCAGATGTGAATCTCACAAAGTTTACTTCCATTCTCCCAAGCCGTTATCCCCCTAATTTCCGCATGCTTTTGGTTACTTCCTAAGGATATTATACAATTGTTTTAGTATTTTCTCCATAATTTATAATTGTTATGAGCACGGTGGTTTTGCCTGATAGAAGGCACCCTGCCATTATGTAGAGCTGGAAGAAAAAAGAATGAAGAAATAAAGTAGTGATGTCCACTATCATTACTTCTATTCCACATACTAGAGGTCCTAACAAATGCAACAAAACAACAGGAAAAGATAAGGTACTTGAAATGGAAAAGAAGAAACAAAACTTGAATTATTTGCAGATGACCTGGAAATTGAAAGTAATCTACAGAAAAAAACTTGAATTATATGAAGAGTTAAGGAAAGATGCCAGGAATCGGTTGTGTTCTACATATTAGCTTCCAGTCTTTTGTTTTTTTTATTTTATTTTTTCATTTTTTTATTATGTTCAGTTTTTGATGTATTATTCAATGATTTGAGAACAATAAATATTTGTCTTGGATTCAGAACAACTTTGCCATCCTAATTCTTATTCACATTTATCTGGTATCTTGAAACAATTTGAGTTTTGCTCTCTCTGATTCATTATCTCTTCCAGAAGAACTTTGGCTAAAAGAGAAGAGATTTCGCGGAGACCAGGTATAGAGAAGACAAGGGACCCCTTGCTCATGGGGTGTGGCACGTGCTTGCTGGAATAGACCAGGGAAGGTCAAGCACAATGAGCTCTTTGGAGGCAAAGACTGTGTCTTGTTCACTGAAGTATTCCCAGCTGCTAACACGATGGCTCTAGTGCAGAATGGGTCTCAATCAATGTTCCCCGGAGGAATGTGGTTGTTATTTTTAAATATTTGCAGGTCAGGCAGGGAGGAGGAAGTGACAGTCTGCGAAGGAGCTCTCAGAGGGTCAGCACCATCTGAGGACCTTGAATTCCTGCACACAAGAGGTCAGGCAGAGGCTGGAAGGACACCTGGCAGAGGTTGAAAGATGTGACTCAAACAACAGCTGGGAATTTGGGTTTTGACCTTCAGGTTGGTAAATGGAAGAAAAACTGAAGAGTGACAGGGTAGCCAGCCTCCAAGGTGGACCTCAATGACTCCTGCCTCCTGGCATTCAAGTCCTTGTGCAGGGCCTTCCCACACTGAACTGGGACTGGCTGTGTGACCGACATATTGAGATGCAAGTCATAGAAGGTGACTGCTGGGACCTGGTCATAGAAGGCACTGCAGTTTACAGCTGGGTGTCCTACATTATTCACTCTGGGAGAAGCCAGCCTCATGTGCTAAGGACTCTCAGACGATCCTGTGGGAGACCATGTGGAGAGGAGCAAGCTGGGCAGCCTGGGCTTGAAACTGTATGAGCCGGCCACCTGCGGGAGCAGACTGTCCAGCCCCAGTCAAACCTTCAGATGATTCCAGGCCCAGCAGACATTTGATTACGACCCCACAAGAGACCCTGATCCAGACACATTCAGCTGAGCCACTCCTGAATTCCCGACTCATGGATAGTATGAGAGAGAAAAATGACTATCATTGTTTTCAGCCAGTTGGTTTGAGAGTGGTTTGTGACACATCGTCCGTGATATTCGACTGTGGAATTTCATTCCAGTTCTCTTTAGTGATAACAATCTATGTCACTTTTATTTATTTTTTATTTTTTATTTCTTTACTTATTTGATTTATTTTTAACTGAGGTATAATTAACATACAGTGTCATATTTGTTTTAGGCGTATGATATAATGATTCGACAATTGTATTCATTACTCAGTGCTCACCCCAAAAAGCGCTCTTCATCTCCTTTATCTGTTTCCCTCATCCCTGCACTACCTTCCCTCTGGCCACCACCAGTTTGGTCTCTGTATGTGAGACAGCCCTTGTGGAAAACAGTATGGGGTTTTCTCAAACAAACAAACAAAATTACCATATGATCTAGTAATTCCACTACTGGGTATTTCTCCAAAGAAAACTAAAACACTAATTCAAAAAGATATATGTACCTCTATGTTTATTGCAGCATTATTTACAATAATCAGGATACAGAAGAAACCCAAGTATCCGTCCACAGGTGAATGGCTAACGAAGATGTGGTATTTACACAATGGAATATTACTCAGCCATAAAAAAGAATGAGATCTTGCCATTTGCAGCAACGTGGATGGACCTAGAGGGTATAATGTTGAGTAAAAGAAGACACATAGAGAAAGACAAATATCACATGATTTCACTTATGTGTGGAATTAAAAAAAAAAACAAGAAACAAACAGAAAAACAGACTCTTAAGTACAGAGGACAGTCTGTGCTATTTTTACATTTTATCCCTCGTCTTCACGCACCAGAGACAAGGGCTCTCAGCACCGTCTAGGTCCAGCACATCTGAGGTTGGGAAGGTTGTGCTGAGCAGGAGTGCCAGCAGGCGAGTGAAAGACCTTCTCCTCTGACAAGGAGCTCCTGAAAGACGAGAATCCTTGCCCTGTGTTTGTATTCCCACCAGCATAGTGCCTGCTGCCGTGTGGGTGACCTTTAAATGTCCTCTGAATAATGAACAAATAAAGGTGAGTCTGTCAGAAACAGATTCTCTGGACCTCGGGTGTCTCCTCACGTTCTTCTGCTTCAGTCTTGCTGGCACATTCCTCAGCAGAGGGCAGTGTAGTGCATCCCTGAGAGGCCTGACAATTCATCCGTTGAAATAGGTAATTTCCCCAAGTTTTATGGTTCTGTTATTTGGGGGATAATTGCTTCTTGCAATAAACCCTAGATTTATATACGACCAGAAAACTACAAGGGCAAAACACAGCTCAACACGCCTGAAGCTGATGAATCCAGTGGTTGCACATAGAGATATACAAATTAATTGACCGCATCCTGGTAATGATACAATGCTACCTACATTAGCACACTAAAAGCTTGGATACATAGAATTTATTTTCATTCTCATTTCAATAATAACCAAAGTGTTTGAGGGTAGCCCACAAGACACTTGAAGATCTAGAAAGGATAATGCAAGGACTAGAGAAGGAGAATTAATCTGCAGCACGGATGAACCTTGAAACATGATTACTAAGTAAAAGAGGCCAGTCACAAAGGACCACAGGATACAGGATTCCATTTCTAGGATGTGTCCAAAGTAGGCAAATCTATAGAGATAGAAAATAGATTAGCCTGGGGCTGGGGGAGACGGCGCAATGAGGGATTCCATCTAAGAGGGGGGGATCTGATTGGGGGTGTGATCAAAATACTTGAAAATTAAGTTGAGGTGATGCTTGCAAAACTCTTTGAACATACTAAAAACCGTTGAGCCGCATGCTTTCAATGGCTGAATTGTAGGGTGTATGAATTCTATCTCAAAGCGTAAAGGAGAATGAATAATGTTCAACCAGAATTTTACATTCATCCTATTACCCTCCAGGGTTCGTCTCCATCTGTGATGGAGGTAATGACTTCCCAAGGATGGAACATGCCATCACCCGTACATCCTGGATGGCATGTGTCGGGGGTGGGGGATCCATGTAGAAACACGACTCTTCGATGCTTGGCGGCTGGTCTGTTTTCTGACTGTGGCCGTGGTGCTGGGAGGGGTGCCTCTGTTCATGGACAATGACCCGTCGGAATGAGAGGCAGGGCTCTCATTCTGATCACCAGTCCCACCGCTGGAGCCACAGGGGTTGACTTGGAGGCTGGCCTGGTGCCCTTGCCCTGTTGGCTTTAACTAGGGGTCTAATGGTGTTTGTGACCACAAGAAACAGCAACCCCAGGACAACAAAGGCGCCAGGGCTTTGCTTCTAATTCTCACTCGACTTCTATCAAAGAGGGGCCTTCTGCCAGTTTGCACAGCAGCTCCTCTAGTAAGCACTTCCAAGAAGGCGGTGCTCTCTGGAACCAGCGATCTCAGCGATTGGGGGGAAAGCCTAATCCGTCTTTAGAAGAAGCATCACCCGCTGAGAATTAGAGGTTTGGTCTCTAGTTCTGGCCATGTGGCTGACTGACCAAGATCAGACTGACCCTGAGTCCTTTCTGACCTTGGGTATGTCAGTACATTGGACTTCATATCAGAATTGAGGCTTAGAATGGTCAGGTTGTTCTCAGTTTTAAATTCTGGGACTTGCTGCTTCGGGAACAGGTGCAGTCCAAGTGTTGAAGACTAACAGAGAGGGGGGTAAGCCTCTGCTGTCTCTTTCCCGTCTGCTGTCTTTGCGGTTTGCAACAGTCGTCATTGGAAAACCAGCGGTTCCTGTGATCACGGTGACCACAGTGGTTTTAGCAGCTATTACTGGGCTGGGTACCCGACCGTTTGCACCTGCCAAGAGGGGTGAGGCTGGGAACGTGACGGGGCCCTGGAGGAGCTGCCTTTGACAGCTTGAGCCTCTTGCTTGGCCTCTAGGGTTCGCCTCATATCTTAGTCAAGGTACAGTTCTCCCCACTATATATCTTCAGGAAAGAAATGTAACTCATAGCATCTGAAGTGACATATTGCCCGAAAGGACATGCTGATGTGTTCTACTTGCATGAAAATGATGCTTCTTGTTCCCTCAGGGCCTCTGGTCGTGTAGCAGGAAGAAAACAATGCAGCCATCGTGGTGGCTGTTCTTTCTTCTCCTCCAGTTCCCGTGATCCCAGTCCCTCCCCACTGCCGCCAGCTCTGCAGAGAGCAGAGGCTCCCCTCGCACAAGGAGGCCTGGTTTGCCCTCAGCAGACCTGAAGACCCTTGTGCGAAGCCTCGATGAATGAGCCTGGGTAGAAGGAGCTGCTGTCCGGCTGCCAGGCTGTGATTCAGCATGTGCGATACATATCATTGTACGAAATGGGGATGATACAAAAAATAGAGAGAGAAAGTTACCCGTAGTCTCACCACTTAGAAAGCCACATTAGTCAATAGTTTCCAATTTTTGAGCATTATTTTAAGCACTAAGCATTCTGCTGTGTAATAGCATACATTACGTAATGCAATTTTCACAAACAGTCTCTGAGATGTGTGCGATTATGTCCTAGAGCCGAGAAAGAAACAGTTTCAGAGAAGTGGGGCAACGTGCCCAAGGCAGCCCAGCCAGGAAGCCGCGGAGCTGAGATTCATTAAAATCCCATCGAGCTGACTCCCAGGTCCTTGTGCTCTGTGACCTTCCCTCCTGACCGTGTGCACTATTTTCTCGCAAGTTCTTTGTTTGTTTGTTTCCGTTTTTGTCTTCGTGACTTCTGTTTTGTTCTATCTGTGCATGATCGCAGTCCTACTGTGTTTTCTGGAGGCCTCCTACCGGCCAGACTCCCAACCCTCCGGCCCTCTCGGGGACTGGATCTAGGCAGAACTTCACCCTGTAGACACGGTCCCTTTCTGGAGGACCCCAGCGCACTCTACCAATACGGAAGGTCTTTTTCTGCTTGGCAGGGAGAAGCCAGGCTCTCTTTTTCAGTCTTTCCTCAGTTCCTAATCTCTTGAAGATTTACTTGCGATCCTTTGCCCAAGAAAGCAAAGACGTCAGAAGCGAGTTACCTGTGTGGGGGATGATCTCCACTGGGCTGTGCAGAGAGCTGTGGCTAGGAGCCAGGAGGCCCGGCTGCCTGTGAGTTGCCGGCAGGGGCTCCCTCAGACCTGCGGTGGCCACCGAGGACAGAGGAGGACACCTCCGGCAGCCCCGCAGTGGGGTGCTGAGGACAGGTCCGGGCGGGGACTCTGCGGGGAACGCAGCCGGACCGCACGATGACGGAGCCCGTCAGGGGCATGCAGGCTGGGGCTGCAGCACGGATCTTTCCTGGACAGGGCACCTCCCCTCACACCCCTTCCCCACTCCTCATGGACTCCTAGAACATACTCTTCTCACCCAACTCCTCCCCGCTGTCTTTTTGTTCTGTCCAGTTTTCAGGACCATCAAATAAGGGCTCCTTCAAGAGGTTTCCTTGAGGCAAACAGCCAGAAAGCAACATTTAGTTCTGCAGCGGGGTCGGGGGCTCCCTTGACGGGATTGAGCTGCCTTAAGAGAGAGACTCTTCCTCGAGATTCATGGCCCCAGCTCTGATTCCTCACCCTTCACAGGACATCAGGCTTACGCTGTGAGGAAAGTCTTATAAGGAAAATGTGAGCAAAAATAAAGAGCTCCAAACTCTGCTTTCTTACATCTGCTGTGAATCTTTACAGATTGTGTCAGAAATCAGAGCCCCGGGAAGAGCTGGGACCACAGGCCCTCAGCAAGGATGTCTTGCGTTGAAGTGAGAGAAGCTGTGATGATTGTTTTTGGTAAAAGGAGAATGATTTTCCAAAAGAGGGACACCCTCTGGTCTGTATCCTGTAGGAGGACCACGGAGGCGACAACCTCCACACCCATTCCCACCACATACTTGCTTCTTACTTGGGCAGGTGGTGGCTGAGGTACTCCCAGAACCCAATAGTCCTTGGTCCACACCATCAGGAGCTGAGTCACTGCGTTTCGGAAGCAAAGAAAGTGTCCGCCACACCTATCGGGACCATCTGCCTCAGCCTCCTGTCCCTGAGTAAGCCCTCCTGGGTCAGAACGGTGGCGAGTTTTGAGCAGTAACTGGATAGGTGACGCAGGCCCGTGGGCCTCCACGACACTGACAGTGTTAAGCGGAGACCCACCAAGGACTCTGGTCCAAGGCACATGTACAGCAGCAGAGTTTAGCAAAAGCTCTGTTCCTGGAGATCCTTAGGGACTATCGGACCATCAATAAGAATGATTCCTTGTCATCTACTGGGCTCCCCTTGTGTGCATTCTCTTACCTGCTGGAATCCTGGAGCAAAGAGGAAGGGATCCTTAAGCCCTTTAACCTCTAGCAACTTCCAAGGTACTTGTCCTTGAACTCAGGCTCCAACTGCCCTAATCACTGGATCGCTACTTTTTAATCTCCCAACAGGGGAATTTTCTTTCCTGGTCTCAAAGCCCAGAAGGAACTTCTTTCCCATCTTTGTCATACCTGTCAAACCTTTACAACTTCCCGTTTTGATCCTCACCTGGTCCCTACTCATCTTTCCTTTTTTCAGACTCTTCTTTTTAGCTTGTCGACCCCCGCAGATATCGGTCCATTCCTGACCCACATCGGAGAGCAGATAGAGACACATCCGCCTCTGTGATGATTACACGTAAGTGTGACACACACGTGTTGCACGATGTGTACCTGCGTACCGCATTCCCAGGAATGTCCCTGAATTCTGAGCCCTTTAAAGTTTTCTAGAGAAGCAAGCTAAATTTTGGTCTAGATGTATTTTTTAACTTTGTAGTTAAAGTAGCTATTAAAATAATTAATTTTGGTGTTTCATAAGAAAATCTACTAGCAGAGTACATGGTAGGTAATCAATGAATATTTGTTACAAATGGATGAATGAAAGGACATGAAAGAAAAATAAATGGCGGTAATAAAAATTTAAAAACATTAAATTGCTTTTTTAAAAAATCACTTTTTAGAGACCAATGTACAATAAAGAAACAGCATAAATATTACCATAGTAAAAAAGGGTATAGTACAGATGATTTACAGATTTACATGTTATTACTACAGCATCTTTGTTGAGAATTCCATTGTTAATATATCTATATTATATCCATTGCATTGTTATTGTTGTTATTGTATCTACATTTGGTCCAATACAAGTTAACTTTTAAATTAAGCAAAATGACCATGGATCAACTTAGCTTACGCACAGTTTGTACATAGACAGCACAACTTAAATTTTCTTGAACTCCTTATTTTTAAATAAGATTTATGTATAGATTTGAAAAAAAGTGTTTTAATTAAAATAGTGAAAATTTTTAAAATAAATTCTATGATGATTCATGGTCACAACTATTAATGGTACATCAGAAATGGTGACCTGGTACAGAGAGGCTGAGGGTTATGTGCCTGTCTTGCAGGCTGGGTATAAGAGCCTGCCCTTTTCTCTCTTGCTTAGGAAACGATAGGACTTTCACTTCTGGTCAAGGTGGAGTGACAGGTGCCAGATTTACTATCCAGTCTTAAATAAACTAAAAACGAACTACGTAAAAACACTTTAAGACATTGGGCATCAGACTAAAAATGACAGTTCTCCCAAAGAGATGAAAAAACAAAAAAGAGGTGAGCCTGACAATTTACTCCCAGTTTACTCCTTTGAGAGAATACCCAGATAGTGCCGCAGGGAGGGTAAACCCAGGCCGGGCCGGACAGACTTCCTCAGTTGAGAAGAGATGGCTGACAGTCTGGGCGATGAGGGAGGCTAGAAGTCAAAGGCCTGAGAAGCAGGAAGGAGAAGCCATACAGAGGAGACCTGTGATCTGCAGAGGGCAACCCCTAAGTTTTGAGCTGAATACTGATGAGTGCTTGCGTGTGAGAAAACTACTCAAGAGAACCATTTGGAAGGATGAGAGGTAACAATGTTTGACACTCACACAGGCGGGGAATAGAGCTTACTCCTACCAGCCAGAGTAGAAAAACTCATGATTCATGGACTTCGGGTGGGGTACCCAAAGGGTTTTTCCTCAATAGAATAGCTAAAGACCCAAACATATAGAACTGATACCAAACAGCTATTTCATAGAAAAAACCTTGCAAACATTTATAATAATTAAAAAAATAGCCATCACCCAACAAGGTAAAATTCAATAGATATTTATTGGATACCACTGTCTGGTATCCGATAAAAAATTACCAGGCATGCATGCCAGGCATATGGCCCATAATGAGAAGAAAAATCAATAATTGAAACCAACACAGAGTTTACAAAGATGTTGGAATTAGCAGATATGATTGATAATGAGGCAACTATTGTGAATGGTATTCCATATGTTCCCAAAGTTAAGTGGAGACTGGGAGATATTTATTTTAAAAAGTCCTAAATCAAACTTCTAGAAACAAAATCCACAATATCTTGGATGAAGTATTTACTGGATGAAATTAATGGCAAATTAGTCATTTCAGAATAAAAGTGACTTTTTAGAGACTCAAAGTTATAGCACTAGAAATTGTCCAAAATAAACCACAGAGAGAAAAGAAAGAGCAGAGCCTCAGTGAGCTGTTGGGATAACTCCAAGAAACTTACAAATGTGTTACCAATAAATGTGTAACTTGAGTCCACGACAAAGAAGTTCAGACTTCTTCGCAAAGCAGAAAAATATTTGAAAAAATAATGACTGAAAATCTCTCAATTTGATAAAAATATAAACTCATAGATGCAAGAAGCACAAGAAACTTAGCCACACACACACACACACACACACACACACACACACAGGCATATCACACGCAAACTACTCAAAACCAGTGATAAAGAGAAAATCATCAAAGCAGTCAGAGTGAAAAGACATGTTATATATAAAAGAACAAGATAAAGATGACAATGGATTTCTTGTTAGGAACAAAGGATGTGAGAGGATAGTGGAATAACATTTCTAAAATACTAAAAGAGTAAAAAAACCAAAAAATACATTTCACCCTAGAAACAAAATATCTTCAAAAATGAAATCAATAAAAAGAGTTCATTAAATATTTAAAAAAATGAAGAAATTAATGCCCAGCAGATTTCCAATATATGAAATGTTTAAGTAAATCTCTTAGGCAGATAGGAAATGATACTGGATGGAAATATAAAACTACATAAAGAAATGAAGAAAACTGGAAATGACACTATTGAATACATATACAATGTTTTCCTTTGTTATTTAAACTTATTAAAATATATTGACTTTAAACAAAAATAATAATGGAACATTTGATTTATAACATGGGAAAGTAAAGTATATGACAACAGTAGCACAAAGTTTGGGAGTGAAGAGGTGGAAGAATATGTCTTATACTATTCTTACATTGTGTGTGAATTAGCAGGTATCACTTAAAGGTAGGCTGTCATAAGTTAAAAATGTATTCTGTAAACCTCAAAGCAACTACTAAAATAACAAAACAAAGCCAACAAAGGGGATAAAATGGAATTATGCAAAAAATATTCACTCAACACACAAGAAGATAGGGAAAAAAAGGGGAAAGTGACCAAAGAACAAATAGAAGGAATAAAAAACAAACACCAAGAAGATGGACTTAAATCTAACCATAAGGGGAATCATACTAAACATAAATGGTCTAAACATCCCATAAAAAGGCAGAGAAACTGGATTGGCAATAGTGATATAAGACAAAGTAGATTTCGGAGCAAAGAATATTCACAGTGATTTAAAAAGTATTGATTTCATAATAATATTTTGTAGATTGATTCATCAAGAGGATATAATGATTTTAAGTATTTATGCTACAATAACAAAGATTTAAAATATCTGGAGCAAAAACTGATAGAACTGCTAATAGACAAATCCAAATTAGAATGGAAGGTTCCAGTATACCTAAATTAATACTTGAAAACAATTAGATAGAAAGTCAGTAAAGATATAGAAGATTTAAACAACACTTTCCACCAGGTTGATCTATATGGCTTTTAAGGAACATATGGAGTCTCAGTAAATTTCAATTTCTCAATAGAAGTTTGTTTTATGACTGCAATGGAATTAAATTAGAAATCAAATTAAATTCTAAATCAGTAACAGAAAGAGCTTTTAAAAGTCTCCAAATATTTGGAAACCAAGCAGCACATTTTAAATTTTTTAATTTTTAATTTTATTTATTTTTAAGATTTATTTATTTGAGGGGGAAGAGGCTTAGGAAGAGGGAGGGGAGGAAGTAGACTCACCACTGAGCATGAACCCCACGTGGGGTTCAATCCCATAACCCCAAGGTCACAATCCAAGTGGCAATCAAGAGTTGGACACTCAATTGACTGAGACACCCAGAGTCCCCTAAGTTTTTATTTTAATTCCAGTTAGTTGACATACAGTGTAGTATTAGTTTCAGGCATACAATATAGTGATTCAGCACTTCATACAACACCTGGTGTTCATCACAATTACACTCCTTAATCCCCATCACCTATTTTAACAGACTGAGACACCCATGCGTCCCCCTCCATCACTTACTTAACCCATCCTCCCACCCCTTTTACCTTCTAGTAACCGTCAAATTGTTCTCTATAGTTAAGAGCCTGTATCTTGCTTTGCGTCTCTCTGTCTCTGTGTCTTATTTTTTTGCCCTTTATTTGTTTTATTTCTTAAATTCCACATATGAGTGAAATCATATGGTATTTGCCTTTCTCAGGCTGACTTATTTTGCTTAGAATCAAATAACACACTTTTAAATGAATCATGGGTCAAAGAAGAAATAAAAAATGAAATTGGAGAGCATTTTGAGTGGAATGACAATAAAAATACAACATATCAAAATTTGTGGGATGCCATTCAAGCAGTACTTACAGGAACATGTATAACACATTAGAGAAAAAGAAAGGTCTTAAACCAATAACCCCAGCTTCTACTTTTAGTGCTCTAGAAAATAAAGAGCAAAATTAACCCAAAGCAAATTAAAAGAAAAGAAAATGAAGGATCGGAATTTAAAAAAATCAGTAAAATAAAAAATAGAAAAAATAGAAAATAAAAAATAGAAAACATGGATATTCAGAGAATATCAATATTCTCTGAATATCAATGAAATAAAAATGTAGCTCTTTAATAAGATCAATAAAATTGACAGAGATTCTACGTACATACAGTTTGATGAGTTTGAACGTATGTGTACGCCCATGCATTATTACCACCATTAAAGTAATAAACATATTCATTACCTCCAAAAATTTCCTTGTGTCCTGTTGCTTGTTTTTGGGGTGTGTGGGGTAAGAACACTTAACATGAGATCTACGCTCTTAAAAAATTTTAAGTCACAACATTGTCTTACCTACAGGTACCATGTTGTAACGAAGATCTCTAGAACTGACTCATCTTGTATAACTTATACCCATTGAACCAGAAGTCCCCATTTCTCCCTCCCCTCATTCCCCAGGAGCACCAGTGTATGTTTGACCATTTCAGATACCTCGTGTACCTCATACCTCATACCTCATGTATTTCAGATACCTCATGGAATCAAATGTTCACTGATAGAAAGGTGGATGGAGAAAATGTGATATACACATACAATGGAATGAATACTCTTCAGCCTTAAAAAAGAAGGAAATCTTACCATTTACAACAACATGGGTGGACCTGGAAGACATTATGCTAACTAAAACAAGACATTATGCTAACTAAAACAAGACTTTATGCTAAATGAAAGTGATTTTTCATAGAGGCAAAATGTATTAAACAAAATCTTGATCCAATACAAGTACGAATGATAGAGTTCATCAATATTTTATTTTATTTTATTTTAAGTTCATCAAAATTTTAAGAATTCATTTGTCTGTAAGACACTGTTCAGAGAATGAAAAGACAAGGCACAGAAGTGTATTTGTGGGATAAAATATTTGCGAGGTATGTGTGTTATACAAATTTTGTATCCAAAATATATAAAGAACTTTCAAAGCTCAATAAAAAGGAAACAAACAACCAATTAAAATAGGTAAAATATATGAACCTATACTTCACCAAGAACTTGTAGGGATGGCGAGTAACCTCATGAGGAAGACATCATACGTTGGTCTTTAGGGACAAGCAAACTAAAACTATAATATACACCCTGTAATTTATTATTTTATTTTATTTTATTTTTATTTGACAGAGAGAAATCACAAGTAGATGGAGAGGCAGGCAGAGAGAGAGAGAGAGGGAAGCAGGCTCCCTGCTGAGCAGAGAGCCCGATGCGGGACTCGATCCCAGGACCCTGAGATCATGACCTGAGCCGAAGGCAGTGGCTTAACCCACTGAGCCACCCAGGCGCCCTTGTAATTTATTATTTTAATGAGGTTATTTGTAAATGTTGATTTTATTTTTGCCACCCAAATACTTTCGATACGCTCACAATTCATCCCTGCATACCAGTGTGTCCAGACACTACAGTGGTCAGGAAGAGTCAGTGGTGGGGCAGTATTTAAAAAATCAGGCAGACAGACACCCTTACTAGGCTTTGGGGTGTCAGGGACTTCCTCTGGGCTTCATACTCTCAAGGAAATAAATCTGCTCAGAATGGCGGGGCGGCTTACAGCATGTACTGATTACAGATGTCCCAGGCTCATGCTCTCGTTCGTTCAACCATTCATTCATTCATTCACTCATTCATCACTTGCCTGTTGTCTTCCAGGCAATGTGTTAGATCCTGAGGATGTACAGATGAATGCTACGTGATTCCTGCCTTAACAGAGCTTAGAAATTAATGGGTGAGGTAAGGATGTACGAAAAATGCTACGTGAATTCAACAGTAAGAGGCAGATCGCATAGAGGAGGATTTGGAGAAGAAGGACCTGTTGTCCTGGGAGGAGCCAGCAGACACAGAGGTGATCCTTGGCAAGGTGCTAAAAAAGAGAGGCCGGTGACAATCTCTAGGAACATCAGTTAGGTCTTTTCTAACTCCTCTGTGAACTGGTTGCTAACACTTGTCTCTTCCTTAACCCCCATCCCCAACTTGTTCTTTGCTTCTTTTGATACAATTCTGCCCTCGGGTCTCAGCTCAATGGATCCTTTCTCTCACATGCTCTCAGGACTCACCTTTTCTTTGTAGCTCTTATTCCAACCGTAATTTCATCATTCTGCATACACTTCTGCAGTTGGTTGCTTTGACCTCACAGCGTAACATACTCTCCAGTAGAAGACTGCCTCTGTGTGATTTGCTTACTTTCTCCACCTCCAGCACCTAATCTGGCACATGGTAAGTGTTCAGCAGGTTTGGGTGGAATGAATGAATGAATATATAGTCTGAAGAGAAGTGGAAAAGCAAGTCTGAATGTTACAAATGCTAACATTTGAAGGCTGAAGGGGTTGGTTGTGCAAGCCTCCAGAGTGCTGGCAGGCTCAGGTTGATGTGTGGCGAGCCCAGGAGAATTCCACTGTCTCTCACTCAAGAGGTGACTCACACCAGTACACTTTGTCCGAGGGCTGGGCTTTGCCAGCCGAAGTCGCTCCAGAACTCCCAGGAGCTCTCAGCCGTGTCCACAGTAGACGTTCTTCCTCCATGTCTTCATATTTCTTTGCGGAGCCAAGTTTGTTCAATTTTCAAATAATCTTGGGCATTCTGCACCGGGGACATGTGCCACAAAACCCATTTCCTCAGGGAACTCACGAAAATGTGCTCGAGCAGTGTGGAAAATAAAACATTCTAGAGCAGAGGAATGCAGTTATGCATCTGAAAGAACCGTGTTCGTGGGTTGTCTCAACCACTTTCCAGCTGTGTGATACTTATTTGGAAAATGGGACAAAGCTGTCTTCTGTTCAACCTTTTTATGAAAAGGTTTAAATTAGATAAGGTCAACCAATCAATGGATGATTTAGAATGAACACAGGCATATGCGAAGAACCCAGTAATTGCAGTGTTGTCAGAATTCACCACTACAGACACCGTACTGGGAGGGTTAGATCCCCCAGGTCTGGGAGAGTCCGGAAAGGGCACTTGGAACAAGTACCTTTTGCAGCAGATCATGAAGTAAGCACAGGAGAATCCCAGATGAGCAAGTAAGGGAAGAGTGCTTCAGACTGAGGGAATAATAAAGCTCCGGCCAAGTCAGGATAGAAGAGTCCATTGTGCTCCGGGGTCTGGACGAGAGTACATGGGGTCATTGTGAGATTTTGAACATCGCAGGTCTGTTTGAAGACATTTCCCTGAGAGCCTCGCTTGCCCAGGTTCCAGGGAGATCTTTACAACCAATACACAGAGTTCAGAAAAACATCTAAATCTTGGAACTAAGGCAAAGAAAGAACAACATCTTCTTTCAATGTCACACAGGGGTATTGTTGAACAGGCCCCAAAGCATTATTTAATTATAGGGGAATGTACCTTTGTTTGACTCACTATTCATCATTGATTAAAAGCCCAGACACTGTGGAGTTACATGTTAACTCGATGATTTTTTTTTTTTTTTTTTTTAACTGGTGGGGATGCAATTGATTTCTGTCTGGCAGAAAAGATAACTCCAAGTGCTTTACCACCCTATCAAGACATTAACCAGTTTTGTATCTAACCTCACAACTTTATTCTAACATGCTTTTTTCAAAAACCTAGAAATACCCCGTTCCTCAAATGCTTTTTGAATCAGCTTTACCCAAACCTCTGATTCTCTCATTAGTAAGTTGAATAAATCTTTGATGTGTGTTCATTCTATATTTGCGTGAAAACCATGTTATTAACATTGGACCTCAGCGTTTCAGCCAAAAATCCCCATGAAGGAGTGAGTGATAAAACTGGAAAGCAGGGAATCATTTTTTCGATTTTAGCCCTGGGTTACTCAGCTGAAAACGGATGAGGGAGCACCTTAAGTAGTGGGAAAAATTACTTTGAAGATTAGCGGAGAGCACTGCAAGTCTGAGGGGCATCTTGGGAGCTCGGCAGCTCTGGTCAATGGACCGGGGAGCTGATTCGGCTAATCACGGATGTGTGACTTTGGGCCAGCATGGACACGGGCCCAGTGCATGGGACAGAGGGGAGGGCTCCCTGCCACCAGTAAGATCAAAGTCAGACTAGTAGCAGCATCTTTCCCCATGTGTTGCCAGATGCAAATCTGTTGAAGGCAGAACTCAAGCCAACAGCTGGACAACAACCAGACACTTGGGCAGCAGGACCTGCCACTTGTGGGAGGGTTAATGAGGGTTTTCGGGCTTCAGGGACCTACACTCCCCCGAAAAACTGGAAACAGGGCAAAAGGTCCGTCTTTCATGTCTGGCCCATGGGTTGGGGGCAGGTCAGAGCAGGAAGACTGCGATTTGAGAGCATGTGGAGTCGGGGGGCTCAATCCCAAATACTCCAGATACGGTACCTGGACGCATTCTTGGATGTAGCGTCTGGTAAATGCCAGGCTCAGATGGCAAGTGGGAAGGCTTCTGTGACTAGGGTTGATAGGGGTGGGGAGGGCAGCACGGTCATGTCCTGTTTTGTCTTTCTCTTGCCTTCATTGTGGTGGGATTGGGAGAAGAGCAATACTCTGTTTGCCAAGACTCTATGGGGCTTTGCTAGGACACCCCACGCGGTGGACTCAGCTTTTTTTGACCACCCCACAGTGCTGGAGGGATTCCCCATGGGATGAGTCAACGCCTCCCCAACATAAAGCTTGGAACAAGCTTCCCCAGACACCCCTGCAGCGGGAGGCAGGCAAGCAACTAAGGCTTTGCTAGTCACACTCTCCCTGGACAACCACACTTTGGAAGCAACTGACCCACAGAGGCAGGGGACCATGTGGACTCCACGTTGGCAAAGGAGATGCAGAGCCACTCAGCCTTCAGGAAGGGTGCAGGCGCAGCCCTGAAGTCTCCAGGCTCTCAGTGGGCTCCCTCTCCAAAGCAGAGTCCAATTAGACACATCTGTCTCCACTTAGGGATTTACCTGAACATCCAGAGATGTTTCACACAAAAGAAATTCTGGGGAGCAGTTAGAACACCCTGTAGCTCTGTCTTGCCTGTGTCTTTAACCGAAGTGTAGGATCCTTAATGATATTGGTTCCCTTTCATCAGGGAGAGAACAGTGATTGGTTATCATTGAAACAGACCCTCATTCTGGGAATGAATTCTCCTTCCCTGCTCACTAAGCTTCTGGCAACATTGCTTGTGGACTCAATTATGGTATCCCACATAACACGTTTTACAAATTAATTAATCAAGAAGCTCATTTACAGAAAAGAAAATAAGGACATGTAAAAAAAACTAATGTCCTTCTATGCCTGGCCCGACTTAGGGTGTGTGTGCCTGCAACGGATTAAAAGCAGTCGAGGAACCTTTCCTCCTCGCACACCCTTCCAGAGCAGGTATGTAAGATCAGATCTCACCGTAGTCAGGATACGCCATGTTTCCACGGTCATCTCCCATTTCCATGCTGTGCTATTTTTTGAGCAGAATCTCTGGGCCAAATGCTTTTTGTGCATTATGGCACGTATCCAGTTCTCGTAACTGCCCATTTTCCACATGAGAAAGCCAAGGGCCAAAGAGGCAAGTTGCCCAACACCACATAACTAAGAACTTCAGAGTTGGGCTTGAAACCCATTCATGGCCATATTCTTTTTGCTACATTATGTTCTTCCTTTTTAATATGGAACAAAAGGGGGATATTTGGTTTGTTTGTCTATTCAGTTATTGAGGGACAGTTGGCATGCAGTGTTACATTAATTTCGAGTGTGCAACACAGTGATTCGGCATGTCTATACAATATGCTATGTTCACCACAAGTGTAGCTACCATCTGTGACTGACCATACAATGGTAGCACAATATCATCGCGTGTATGCTCTATGCTGTGTCTTTTGTCCCTGTGATTTATTCATCCATATCTGAAAGCCTATATCTCCTACTCCCCTTCTCCATCTTGCCCATCCTCCCCCTAAAGGAGAACATTTTTACAGTGTTTCTCACAACTCTCCCACTTCCCTCTCTCTACTACTTCTACCCTGACTTCAGAATTAGACCCATATTCCAGAGTTTCAAAGGACATTTGAGAATAAGGGGTTGCTTATGAGTTAACCAGTTAGGAAAAGGAATACTGATTCAGGTCACCTCTTCTTGACTGAGTTCAGACAAGATTAAGGAAAGAGGTTTTGTAGCATATTATGAAGCTACAGTCATCAAAGCAGTGTGGTATTAGGACAGGATAGGTAGCTGTATCAATAGAATAGAATAGAGGACCCAGAAATAAACCCATGCATCTATGGCCAATGTATTTTGAAAAGGATGTTAAAATCATTCAGTGGGAAAAGAGTAGTCTTTTCAACAAATCGTGCTGAGAGCATTGGAAATTTACTTAAAAAAGAATGAGGTTGGACCCCTTCCTCACACCATACACAAAAATTAGCTCAAATTCATTCGAAGACTTAAGTGTAAGAACTAAAACCAGGGGCACCTGGGTAGTGCAGTCAGTTAAGCATCTGACTCTTGGTTTTGGCTCAGGTCATGATCTCTGCGTCGTGAGATGGAGCCCCACATTGGGGTCCTCACTCAACGCAGAGTCTGCTTAAGACTCTTTCTCCTTCTGTTCTTCCCCATTGTGTGCATGCACCACATGCTCTCTCTTTCAAATAAATAAATATTAAAAAAAAAAAACCCAGAACTAAAACCATAAGACTCAGAAGAAAACAGAAGGGGCAAATATTCATGACCTCAGATTTGGCCATGGAGTTTTAGATATGACACAGAAAGTACAGGCAACAAAAGCAAAATATAAATTGTAGTTCACCAAAATTTTCATGATGAGCACTGGGTGATATATAGAATTATACCCCTGAAACCAGTATAATACAGTAAGTTAACGATACTGAAATAAAGATAAAAAACTTAATTAAAAATGTGCTCCAGGTCTTCAAAAAAAAAAAGAATATTATCAAATAAATGAAAAGACAACCTACAAAATGGGAGAAAATACTCGTATATCATATGTCTGATCAGGGTCTTGTATCTAGAATATACAAAGAACTCTTACAACTCAACAACAAAAACACAACCTAATTTAAAAACGGTAAAGAGATCTGAATAGACATTTCTCCAAAGAAGATATATAAATGGCCAACAAACACATGAAAAGATGTTCAACATCATTAGTCATTAAGGAAATGCAAGTCAAAAGCCTAATGAGATAGCTCTTCACAGCCACAAAAACGGTTATTATGGGGAAAAAAAGATGTTTTGGAGAGAATGTGCAGATACTGGAACTCTACATATTGCTGGTAGGAATATAAAGTGGTTCAACAGCTGTGAAAAACGTATCAAACATATGTTTAAATTAGGTTAAACCTACAAGTACTGCATGACCGAGCAGTTCCACTCTTAGATCTGTATCCCAAAGAACTCAGAACGAGTGTGCAAATATTTACAGCAGCGCTATTCGCAAGAGCCAAAAGGTAGATACAACCCAAATGTCCATCAACAAAAGATAAATTTTGGTGCATATATATAATGGAATATTATTTGATCATAAGAAGGAATGAGGGTCCTACTATGTGCAACAATGTGAATGAACCTAGAAAACAGTCTGGTGAGTGAAGGAAACCAGACCCAGAGCGTCACATACCCTAGGACAACATTTAAGTGAAGTATCCAGAGTAGACACGTCTGCAGAGACAGAGCAGACTGTGTTGTTCAGGTGCCGGGAGCAGAGGGGACGAAATGCACGTGTTCCGCAGGTGCCGGGTTTCCTCTCGGGACAACATTATCTCACAGCCAGGTGGAGGCGGTGACCCTGCAGCATCCCGGATGTGTTCAACGCCACTGGAGTGTTCACTTTACAATGATTTGTTTTATGTTACGTGAATTTCACCTCAATAAAAATGATATTTTTGAAAAGCCTAGAGTGAGCTAAGAGTCGGTGACACAGCGGCAGACTCTGCCCGGGGGTGCTGCTGGGTGGGGGCCTGGCCCCGATCTCAGCCACAAGTTCATCAGGAGCACGTCTGGGGGACTACAGCGAGGGGCACATACCTGCCCCCAGCCCGGGCGGGGGTCTGCGGCAGCCCTGGGGGTGGTGGGCAGCCTGCTGCTGTCTCGGCTCCTTGGGAGTTAACGTGATGCTCTAGGGTTGCTACAAGGCTCTCTCCGGCTCCTCCTCCACCTGCCTGCCGCCGGAGAGGCCTGGCCGGGCTCCAGGATGCTCGCAGCTTCTCCCGCCTGCAGTCTGAGCCGGCAGCCGAGCCCGTGTCTGGCACGACCTCGGCGGGCTCCGAGGGGCCAGGCCAGGCCGGCTCCGGGGCACGGCGGCCGGCTGTGTGGACGCCGCCTACCCATCTCCTCACCCCAGCTCACGGCGCTGGGACCGCTCAGGCAGCCCCGGGAAAGGACTGGGGACCGTCTCCAGGAACACAGGTAAGCGCGGGGGGCTGTCAGCTGCGGGGCCCCACGAGGGGGACAGACAGGCTCGGACACACTGAGTTGTGTGTGACTCCGCACGGGCGTCCTTGTCTGGGACCTACGGGAAGGCTCGCAGCTGGTCTCCAGCATTAGGGGGTGGGGTGAGGTATTTTGGGGACATGCTTCTGGCTAACTTCTCCTTGATCGTCCGAGCCCGACGCAGATATCACCTTCTCCAGAAAGCCTTCCTAAGCCCTAAGGTCCCCTTTCTCCATGTCCCCAAAGCACGCCAGCACCTCCACATAGCACTTTCTGTACCCCAGTGTAGAACCCTGATGACCTCTCGGCCCCCCACTCTGGACTGTGGGCTCCCTGGGGGCTGGGTGCCTTCCTCCGGATGTCGCCTACCTCCCTGTCAGGGACCCTCGAGGTATCTTAGGTGCCCGCGGTTGACCTGGGGAGGGAGGGCTAATCTTTTCTCTTCCTTTGCCGGGCAAGTGCCTGTTCACGTGTGTACACACGTGTACGACTCACACGTGACCTCAAGGAAAGTTGAGTGTGTGCTTCAGTCCAGGTCCATGTGACGGAATCTAGACTATATGGAGCGGCCGTGGTAACGCGTTGGGGGTCAGCCACTGTGGCTTCAAACTAAGTAGCTCAAACTCCCGCATCATACCAAGCGTGGGGCTTCCCTGTCCAGACCTCGAGGGTGTTGGCTCCCACATGGAGGTCCTCCTGGTTGACCAGATCTCTCACTTAGACCTGTTTTTTTTGTTGTTGTTTGTTTTTGTTTTTTAATATTCATTCGCTTCATTTTGTTTTCTTCCTTTCCTGGGCTAGGGCGAGTCCCTTGGGGGGGGGTGTCCCCACTCGTCATTATATTACAGTCTCCATTCATTTTACTGGACTCAGAGTGAGGCGGAGACTTCGGTCCTAGAAGTCAGAGGAGAAAACACAGGGGACCCTTCTCTGCGCAGGAAACTTGTTGTTTTTTTTTCTTTTCTTTTCCTCTACAATCATCCCCAACTACTTTAAGCAACAAATCAGTTTTACTGCCAGTGTTCATCTCCTGCCCACAGACTCCGGTGATCTACATACAAGAGTCATGTCTTCCTGCTAGCATAATTTTTGGACTCTCTTATGCTGGAAGAGTGTCTGTCTCTTTCCCGACCTTGACTGTGACATTACAAAACCTTCTTCTATTGGTTTGGCCTTGGAGAGGTCTGTTTTCAATTCCCACTTCTCATTCCCCTAGCGGCAGCAGTTAAGGGTGAGAGTGTGTGGAAATATGTTAATCTTGGTGCAAATAGGCACAAACCAGGTCTTAAAACTCAAATGTACGCTTAGGGGGGTCCAGGCCACTGGCAAACACAGGAGGTCACTGCGCCAGCCTTCCAGAGGGACCGGTGAGACACAGCCCCTGGGCTCAAAAGCACAGAGTCAAGTTTGTTTTGGGAAGCAGAGAAATCTCTGGGAACTTACAAGATAGTGCGATAAGCCTAGGTGGGAAGCGCAGGATGCTTCGAGGGCACAGAGAATGGGAGCCTAACCTTGTGCGTGACAGAAGACTTCCTGGATGAGGTGATGTCTGGTTTCAGCCACAAAGAACACATAAGACTTACCCAGGAACATGTCCATCAGCACCCTGATTCTCCAAATTCTCTCCTCCTCCTGAAGGTCTGGGAACACTGGAGAGAGGCATCTGAGATGTCCTTCTGAGGTCTGTCCAGGACATTCGGGTTCTGGAGCCTGGACTCCGACACATTGGTTGGATCAGGAGTACATGTAGACACACTCCTGCGTCCCTGGGCAGTGTGGAGATGGGACGGGCAGTTCTCAGAACCTTCAGGGGCTGACATCTGTGGGACCTGACTGCTGTCTAGGCGATTCTCCGGAATGGGTCCCCGTTTGGCATATAGGACACTGGTGGTTTCTGTTTTTAGCCTTTGCTGTGTGATGACTTCTATTTCAAGGACTAAAATTTAGGAATTCAAGGGGATTCATAAGCCTAACAGGGCCTGTTCTTCTTGTGGCGGAAGAAGGGAGCTGGGGACATTGCTCCAAGTTTACTGGAACGGTGACTTCCCAAAGCTGGAGCTGTTCGGGCTACAGGGTTACCTGCGGCAGCTTCGGTCAGAGAGTCTGGGGTGGGCTTGTCCTACGAGCAACCTCGGATGGACTTAGAAATGTGAAGAAAGGGGGCGCCCGGGGGGCTCAGTCGGTTAAGCGTCCGCCTTCAGCGCAGGTCATGGTCCTGGGGTCCTGGGGTCGAGCCCCGTGTTGAGCTCCCTGCTCAGCGAGGAGCCTGCTTCCCTCTCCGCCCCTCCCCTCCCCCTGCTTGTGCTCCCTCTCAAATATGTAAATAGAATCTTTGAAAAAAATATGAAAAAAAGAGAAAGAAATGCTAAGAAAGGTTTAGCTGCAGAGGCGGGCCGCATACAGGACCCAGTACAGAGACACCTACGTATTTATGGTTCTACCTCATGTAACGCAACTTCGCATCCCTGTTTTTCTATACTTCGGCTTGTTCACACTCCCAGTGTCCCACCCCCCGGCCCCTCGGGGTGGTAAGGAGACCGTATGAACATCTACCTGCTCTGCACCAGCTACGCAGGGGTGGGGGCAGCTGGGGGACGGTTTGCTGTAACCAACAGCGAGGTAGGGTCTCATAAGAGACGAGCTCCCTCTCACTCCCAACCAATTCCAGTTCTGCCACCATAGATCCCTCCGTGTGCTCCCTCTAGGCTCGTGGCGACCTCCTCCCCTCCCCCTCTGAGCTGTCCTTGGATTTGTGGAGTTTCCTGAGTCCCTGGAAGACATGGAGGTTGGCGCCATGATGATCTTTACCTTTTAAAATGTGCAAGTTCTCTAACCTGAGAAGAAATGAGGGGGTCTGGGGTCTGCCTCCAAGGACAGCCTGCCCAGGTGGAACCCTGTGGCCCAGCCTCTGCCCGGCTGGGTCCTCCGGGAGAGGCTCAGACCCAGTAACCTCAGCGTATTAAGAAGCGGGTGGTGGTGGGGGGGGAGATTTAGCCAGGCTCCTGCTGGCAGTGAATGGGAATAAAATGGCAGGGACCCCTGGAGCCAGGACTCCAGCCAGGAAAACGCAAATCCGGTCCAGCTTCCTTGTGGACCGTAATTGGCCTGGAGGAAATGAGCCGAGGGGGGGGGGGCGGGGGTCTTCGGCTGGGGGAAGGGAATGCTCTGGGCACTCTGGCAGCCCCCACCTCGTTTCCCACTCACGCTTCCTTGCAAGACTCCCATCTCTTGGCCAGAAAGGACCGTGGTGCAGGGCTGGCTGGTGGCCATTCGCACACCCCCGACAGGGCTGCCCGTTGCCCGGTCCCCACTGTTTGACGGTAGAACCCTCTCCACAGCGGGTTTTCTGTGTTGGGAACTGGAACACCAGGACTGTGGACCTCACTCTGCTTTGCTTCTTCCGGCCTCAGTTTAGGTCTGTATATACAGGCTTGTCTGGCTGGTTCCTTTTCTCAGAAGCCGGTGGTTTTATTGTTGCATTTGGCATCTCCCTCGGCTATGAGATAAGGAGAGGAAGTTGGGCCTTTGAGCGTCAGAGATGGCCTTGCCGAGTGACAGCAGTGTGATTTAAGGAAACGACACTGCCGCTCACAATGCGCATTATCCAGAACACCCTGCTGGGACCACTGTCTTCCCAGCGGCTCAGATGGCGTGGCCCGCTGTGCTAGCACCCGAGGTCAGGTGGACGGAGCGAGGCCATCCATCAAGCTGCCTGGGAGCCACTCATTTCCTCCAGGAAATTCACCCGGGGATGCCCCATGCGTCCCCCCCCCCCCACCGGGTCCCCACGCTGCTGCATTAGCAAGTGAGCAGCCTGGGGACCCGACGTCAGCAGAGGCTGCACCGTTGTCAGAACTTAGAGGGGCTCTTGTGGCCCAGAGCTCCCCAGGCCCTGGGAGCAGATTTCAGGCACAATGCGTGCATCCGTCAGTCCAGTTCTCACATACGGTGTCCCGGGCCACGAGAGTGCTGCGCTCTCCGCTTAGGAAGTGGGATCGACAGAAGGAGGAGGCAAGGAAACTGGGGAGAGAGGGATCCGGGATGGGTGGAGAGAACGAATCAGGGAGCACGTGTTTGTTCCGGCCGGTACTGCTGTTTGCAGATGCTCTGTTCTGGCCATTATTGCTGTTTGCAGATGCTCTGTTCTGGCCATTATTGCTGTTTGCAGATCCTTTGTTTCGGCCGGTACTGCTGTTTGCAGATCCTCCGAACCCTTGACCTTCAGGGCCATGGAGCAAAACTCAGATTCATGGGGACTGAGGAAGGCAAATCTCTGTGCCCAGCCATTGGGGAGGGGAGGGGCGTGGAGCAACATCCGTACCAAATCCGCATCCACCAGGTAACTGTGACAGCGGAGGCTGACAGGACCGGTGTAGGAGCTGATCACCGAGCTTCACGGGGCACCCACGGGACAGTGACCAATACCTTGGATCAGTGCACTGGACCCCATGTATTCACAAAGGTCTCATGGGGCAGTGAGTGTGCGGATTTTCATCTCTGCTTAACCAGTCAGAATGGGATGGGCATCTTTTCGCCTCTAAGTCTGTGCTGTGACTTTGGTGCTTTGTAAGCTGGTGGCTCCACATCTTGGGCCCCGTACTCCCTATTCATGGAAACGAATACCTTTCCTTCAACCGTGGACCCTCTGCCTTTCCTGTGGTCTCACAACTCATGGGCAAGACTAGAGAAGTGGTTGCCTTGGGGAGGCCTTTTGTTCCAGCATTTGGGTTGTGTCGTCTGAGTCTGTGGGCAAGGTCACATGACACAACACTAGACAAGTTGACTAATGTGAGAAAAGTAAGAAAATTAAGAAATAGTACTTGTGTATTATTCTAATGAACAAGATGCCTATTTACTTCCTGAACAGACTTTCCCATGAGTGGCTGCGGATTGTTGACATTTTAATAGAACTTTGCAGGTGTGAGTTCTACACGTTCTGCATTTTTCACCAAGGAGTTAAGGAAGCTTGTTGATGTAGAAGTATATGTTCCTGTTCATTGGAACCAGAGCTTGTTGTGGAATCACCATGTACCAAGCGCTAAGGATAGGCAGGCAAAGAACACCTGTTGTTACTGTTTGGAGTGGGACACAATCGTGTGGGGAGCAAATGGCTGTACAGTACGGTGATTGCTACTATAAAGGGAGGTAGGTACCTCTGCTGCCTGGGGAAGGGTACATATAGGGGGCAAAGGGGTTCTTGTAGAAGGTTTCCCAGAGAATGTAACATCTGAGTAGGGCCTTGACGGATAAGTAGGAGTTCACTAAGGCAGCAAGGAAGGACATTCGAGGCTGGAGGAACAGCATGAGCTAAGGCCCAGAGATGTGTAGGGATGACCTCTTATGGGGCTTGCAAGTGCCCTCATGGGGCTGTAGCTGACAGGAATTCGGAGAAGAGCCGGAGGAGACGAGAGTTGGCAAAAGGAACACTGATGCCAGCAGCTTCGGAAGGACGTTTCATTTTTTTAGATTTTTTTTAAGATTGTATTTGTTGAGAAAGAGAGAGAGAAGGGGCAGGGACAGAGGGCGAGGGAGAGAGGATCTCCAGCAGACTCTGTTGAGCGTGAAGCCTGACGTGGGGCTCGATGTCATGACCCTGAGATCATGACGGGGGCGGAAAACAAGAGTCGGGTTCTCACCTGACTGAGCCACCCAGGCGCCCATCCACAGGACCTGTCAGGTCGGTTAAGGAGTCAGGTTTTATCCCAAGCACCGTGGGGAAACAAATGTTTTCTAGAAAGCTTAATTTCATCGTGCTCCCACTATAAACCCGTGTTCAATTTCTCTTCATTGCTTACGTGGATTATACAGCAGATGCCTTAGATATCCCATATCGAGGAAGGGTATTTCATGACGGCGCCTCCCTCACTAGGTCCCAGTCCCGCCCAGCCCTGTAAGAGCTTCCTTTCTCCCCGACCATGAAGTCCCAAGCCTTGTGAGTGCGCCCTGCTGACCTCCCCATCTGACCATGAACCGGTGTCCCCGTGAGCAATGTCGAGCTGGCTTTCTTCCATTCCCTGGCCTTGCCTGGTGCCCGGTGCCCTCGAGCCCGGTCTTTGGGGAACAATGTCTCCCCATCACGTCATCAACACCTACTGAGTTTCCAGGTCCCAGCAGCCTCACAAGCGTTCTCCAGTGCCCCAGAGGGAGTGAGTCCTAGGGTGGGCACTGGCGTAGCGCTGGGTGTGCATTTCTTATCTGCCTCATTCTCTTCTGCAACTGTTTCATGGTTGTCTTCCTTCAACCTCCTGAGCTCCCCAAGGGCCCGGCTTTACCTCTGATGCCAGCAGGACGCTGGACGCTATGGATAGATGGAAGTGGGGCGCTTCACCTAGAAATTTCTTGTAGGAGACCAGACGAGATTGCAAACGGCTTCCGTGAAGCCAGTGGTCGTAGGACTGGGGTGCGGGGGGTGGTCGGTGAGGGTCGCGCACACCGGGTTGGGCTTGACATGGGTCCTGGGAGGTCCAGATGATGTGAGGGAACGCAAATGACCTTTGCTGCTATGCCTCACATCCGTACCCCTGTCCCCTGAGGGAGAGGGGACGGTTTTGCTCTCCGCGATCCTGCCTTTTTGCTCTACGGCAGACTTCCCAAAGGAAGGAGCCTCGGTGATCACCGTTCTGGGCCTGGGCACTGCGTCCGTGAGCCCTTCTGGCCCCTGTGCTCAAAGAGTTCATGCCACACAGGGTCACGCTGTCGCTCTTCTCGTGTTTCGGCAGACAGCCCACCCGGACAGGCCGTTGCTGAGAGCAGGCCTTGCCAGCCTCGTGGGGACCACTTCTTTCTGCCACCCCTCTCTGTCCGAGTCTGGGTGGCTCTCACACCATGGTTTGCTCTCAGGCCTCGACATCATGTGTTCGGTGTGGAGGAGAAGACCCCAGTTCCTCCCTCGGAACTCCTGAGCCGGGGCACTGGTCCACGCTCTGCCCAGGGGTCTCTTGTTCTCAAGAGGCTGTCCCCAGACCATAGACCCCGCACCCAAGAGGATGACATGGAGATGAATGAAGGTCCTTCACATCCCCAACAGCCTACACTGCACAGGTTCCAAAATAGTAGTGAAACACGCTACCATTTACCCAACACGCTAAAAACCCAGCAGAATGGAACATATGAGCTACCCAGAGGCCTTCCTGCTGGGCTGGCTCTCCGTTCCGTCTTCTCCCCGTTAACCTCCTAAGTTGGCCTTCAGATTCTTCTGTTTTGAATTCGGCAGATCTAAAATTAGACCAGGAATATTTTTCCTTTCTGATATGTTGAAATTGGTGTAATAAATGACAGCTATGTAATTTGAGGCTCCGACCTGCGGAATGATCTTAATACTTAGTTCTCTCCTGTAATTTCTTCCAATCCATAAACGTTAACATTCCCCTTCTCCAATGTGTCGTCACAAGTGCGAGGATGTTCAGAGGATGACTTGATCTTGACTTTTGGAATGCTCGAATTTGGGATCTCCAAGGAAAATTCTTGTCCAGCAAGGAAAACAAAGCTGCACTTGGCGTTTCAAGCAGATGGCATTCAGTACGCAGGGCAGGTTCTACAGGAACTGGAAAGCAGAAATAACCCCAAGAGTTGGTAATTGCAAGGGCGGCTTCCGTCCCGGGGGCGAGGGAACGAGAGAGGTTGGGTGGTCTCACCTGGGCTAGGAGGGGCCTGAGGGAGCTGGTGCTCAGATCCCCGAGGGATGCGTCAGCCCAGCAGGACTGTCCTGGCTGAGGAGACCCAGGGTTGGGGAGGAGCACGGCACAGCCGGCCGTCTGACCACTGAGGGTCACGGCCCAGCAGCTAACCCAGTGGGGTTAAGACTCATCCCTCTGCGGTTTGCTCCTTCCTGGCCTCCCCAGCTTCTTGGGGTCCTGCTTCGGCTGAACCGACAAGAAAGCCAGTGGGCAGGGGTGCCTGGGGAGAGTGGTCTGGAGAACTCGGCCCCAGCATCACAGGGTGTCCTCGGCAGCAGGGGCAGAGCTGAGTGCCCGCAGGGACGAGCCGGAACCAGGAAAGCAGATCTGTCGACAGGCCGATTTCCAGGCTCCCCCAGATCACTCCTGCCATCTACAGAGATCGGGCCTCCGGGGTTGTGTTCTGATAAGCTTATCGTGCCCAAGTCTGATAAAGCTGAGCTCCTGCTGGGGGGCACGAGGAGCAGGGACGTTCCGTCCATCACTCACGGAGAAGAGGCCCTCATTGGGGCCAAAAGGGTGCCCATGGCAGAGCTGAGATAGGACGGAGGGAGACCCTGCGTCTCTCTGGGTCCTAGTCTCTTCAGTTTGGACTTGAAGAGGTCAGAGTCATCCTGAGGGTACGTCCTGGTGGTGGAGGCCGCAGGCGACCTTTCCTGTCTTCCTCCGCTGGGGGCCTCCCCACGGGGCTGAGTGAGCCATTGCCTCTGCCAGGGGACGCAGCTTCCTGTTCAATCTCGGGGCTCACGGGTCTGTGTTCTGAGGGGCCGTGGGGAAGGTTGAGGAGAGCTTCGCACTGTGGCGCTCGGGGCGTGGCATCCCACGGGGTCCCGTAAGGCCATCACGGTGGCTGCTGTGGTTTCGTGGGGACAGTCCTCGGACGGCTCCAAGAAACGGGTGTCGGGGCCACAGTCCGTCCCGCATGGGAGCGTTCTCTTTATGCTCTCTTTACGGTCGGCCTCCAAACGAGGGGCTCGGCTTTGTTCCTGAAAACCGGGACAGAGACCCCGAGGGTCTGAGGGGCCGGCTGGGAAGAACAGGACTTGAACTTTCCCCTCCCCTTCAGACGTGTCCTTGTCCAGGGGTCCTTCTCGGGCCTCTCTAGGCCCCGCAGACCCTCCTCGGAGACGCCCGTGCGGGGCCGGGGCTGTGGGAACATTCTCGGTTCCAGGCCCCATCTCCCAGCCCCGGCCCCGGCCCCGCGCTGACCAGTCCCCGCGGCTGCCGTCTTTGAAAGGCGAGCGGAGAGGCCATGGGCTCCCCGGACGACGGGGACAGGCAGTCACACTGAACGGGTGTCGAAGGGGTGACCGCAGGTTCTCTGGGGACAGCTTTTATCGGCGGTGCGCAGGAGGCCTCGGGCACCTTGCGGTGGACGGAGCGAGCCGGCCAGGGGTGAGGAGGGCAGGGAGAGAGTTTGGCGGAGAGAGACCCTCCAGTCGGTGGATTCGGCCGCTGGCTCGGCAGGAACCGGACGCGGCTCTGCTCTCTGACCTGCTCCGGGCCACTGCGTGCCTCTCGCTCCCGGGGCAGAGTCCGGACCAGGGTGGGCGGACCTGACCCCCTGCAGCCCTCGCTGCTGCCGAGGCCCCTGGAGACGATGCTGCGCAGCGACTCTGCAGACTTGCCAGTGCACACCCTCTGCAGGGAGCCGTCCCGGCCCGAGATGTGGTCAAGCTTGCGGTTTGGGTAACGGAACGTGTTTCCTCAAAGTGCCGCGTCCCCCTCCTCGCGGGCCGGCTCCGGGAAGGGCTTGGCTGGCTTCGCACCGACATTTTACAAAAGAGAAAACGCAGGCTGAGGAGGGGAGGGGGTCCCACGGGAGTTCGCAGCAGAGCCGGGAGGAATCTGAGGTTCCCCCCATCCCCAAGCCCGATCCGTCTGGGACACCCCCTTGTCACTCACTCCAAGGCAGAGCCCCGAGTCTGGGGAGCCCCCGCAGCTGGGTTTCCTTTGCCGCCTCCTGGAGAGACGGTGTTGAGCAGCGCCCGGGGACAACCGCACCGGCGTCAGCGAGAGTCAGGGGTCCGGGATGAGGGTGAGACCCTGAGGTGTCGCCCGAGGCGAGGCTTCTCAGGCAGCCTGGCAGGAGGGCAGAGAAAGAGGCTGTGGGGACGGAGGTTCCCTAGGGGTGATGGTCCTGAATCGAGGCTCTTCCTGACTCAATCTCCCCTCTGGGAAAGGCAGCCAAGGACGCTGGCCGCTGTCCACGAGGGTTTGCTCTTCCCCTCCCCCCCACCACCTTTCTGCAGTCTCTCTCCTGGCCATGCTCTGGAGCAACAGTCACAACTCTCTCTCTCGGTGTGTCTACCTGTAAAACGCAGGTGTGTGGTCAGGGAACTGGCTGGCTGCGGGCCATTGCCTTTGCGGTCTGTGTGTGTGTGTGTGTACATGGGCAGACGTGTGTGGGGGCGGACATGCGTGTGCATGGACAGGTGTGTGTGTGTGCGCAGTTTGCAGGACGGCTGTCACTGTGCATCGCTGTCAGGAGAGGAGCACAAAGCAGAGCCCCCACTTCCCACTCTCCCCGACACTGTCCGTCCCACCCCGGATCTGGGAGGGTTCCCCTGCTGCCAGCTGCACCCCACGAATCCAGCCTCCCTCCCTGGTCCGAGGACAGAGGGTGGGCGGTGCTGAGGTCCACAACACTGTGGCTTCGATTCAGACCCTGCGGCCCGAGCCCCCCAGATCACGGGCTGTGCTGCCCCACCGTCGGCGCTGCGGTTCCTCGCCGGACCGAAAGGTCTGCAGGAAGCTGTTCCGGCCGCCCGAGCCGTGGCTGGAGCAGCAGCAGAGGCAGCAGGCAGAGCGACACCGGCACCCTCCGAATTGGGACTCTAGCCCTTTAAATCTGCTCAGTTACCAAAAAACGAAGAGGCTTCAGACCCTGTTAATTAAAGCTCGCCCTGGCCCATCGCTCTGAGGAGCTGCTGTGCTCTGCTCCCTCCCGATGCCCTAGAGATTCTCCTCAGCTCCCAGCCATGGATCCCGGAGCGGCTCCCCCGAGACCAGCAGGAGGTACGGTCCTTGTCGGCTCGCTCTGGGGCTTTGGGCTGTGCATCCATCATCCCACGGACTGCCTGGCCCCCGGCTTCCCCTCTGCCCCTCTGCCTCCTCTCCAGGTTCCCAGCCTGGGTTCCCTGCAGACAAATCAAGTTTCCTTGGGGGTTTGGAGGGAGGGGAGGGGTGGGGAGGGCCGGGGTCGCTCCCTGCGCGTCAGTTTTGGTCCCGGCTTCACGGAGCTGCCCAAGTGGCCGGGAGAGCTGGGGAAGGTGTTTCCGCCAGCCTGGGCTGGTGCAGAGCCCTCTCCTCCCCGCGGGGTCCCTTCCCTCGGGGGGTCACGGAAAGGGCATAACCCTGAGTGGACTCGCTTCTCAGATCAGTGACCGGCCACCGGGCTGGCCTGCCCATGGCCCTGCGGCCGCTCCCCCGTGACATTGGAAAACTCGTTCCGTCCAACTTTCTTTCTGTCAAAGTGTCCCGGCAGGAACCCCGCGTGGCACCTGCCCCCCGGCCGCCCCTTCCCTACCCTCACGCCGCCAGACGCGAAACGCCGGCTGTGGGACTTCAGGCGTGGGTCCCCCCTTCCCTGCGCCTTTTGAGGAAACTCACTTCCAGCTGAGCCCAAGGTTCTGTGGCAAAGAGTTGTTTTTGTTCAGGAGCCGGCTGGAGGCTGGCGGAGAGGGGGAGGAGATTTATCCCCTTCCACGCCGCACTTTGTAAATTGTACTCGGGCCGAGGAACATCTATCTGCAAATCCTTCATTGATTTGTTCTCGCCTCCACATCTTCCTTCTGGGTGAGATGCTCGTCTTGAGTCATACCCGAAGGAGAGGTTTCCTCTCAGTCAGCTTGACACGCCTTCACAGATGTCCCTGAGAGCCAGGCCTGGCGGAGGGAGCCATTTTCACTGTCCTGAGCTAGAGTCCCCGGAGCAGGAGTTCATGGGTGCTGATGGGGGGGGGGGCACCCCCACCAAGGAAAGTAGCTTAGGAGAGAAAAAGCACTTTTATTGATTTTTTTCCCCCCAGGGTCTTTAAGACCTCCCAGATGATTAACACCACTTCTCCAGTCAAGAAGGATCTGGGCCAAAACACAGCTCGTGGGACTGGGATTTTCCCCCTGAGTTTTTGCCCGCAGGGTCCTAAACTGTTCCTATGAATAGTGGCTCTGGTGGGTGTAGCAAAGCTCTTTCCAACTCTCCAGAAAAGGATGGGAACTTTCTCTGAGTGCCTGTCGGGGAAGTCGGGATACCTGCCTCGCAGACGCTGTGGGTGCAGAGTGATTCCTGTTCTCAGAGCGGTAGAGCCCTCAGCCCCGGCAGAAAAGCCCTGGTTGGGAGGCACTGTCCAAACCCTATGAACAAAGCCCTCAGCGGCGTTCCTGATCGCTGCGCCCAGCAGTGGATCTGGGTCATGGTCTGAGGCTTCTGAGGGAGGCGCCCAGGGAGAGGTCTTTCCTGCAAACAGAAGCCCACCCCGGAGGCAGGATGGTGGGGGCACCGCGCAGGGTGAGAAGGGGGCCCACGGGCGGTGCCGGGGCAGGTGTGGCGCCCGCGTCCAGGCTGTGCTTTCCGGCTGGGGCGTGGACGGCGCCACCGAGGCTCCGGCTGTCGCCTGGAGCTGGGATGTGAGCAGGACGGTGGCTGCTTTCGTGAGCTAACAGAGTGTCCCACCGGGGAGCTCCTCCATGGCCAGGGGCCCACTTCGAGGTCTCCTCCCTCTGTCCCCTTGGGGCCCGAACACCGCGGCCCTTCTGCCTCCCGAGGCACCTTGCTTGCATCGACCCTCTTCCTTGGTCACTTTCTAGAAGTCAAAGGAGCCCAGACTTCACAAAATGCCCCCTCCACGGCAGGGAGAGGCTTGGGATAGACGTCACCAACCGTGTCCTTGGACGGGCTGGGGCCTATTAACAATAAGTGACTAAGTAGACTCTTCCTTGTGTCCATTTTTCTTTTCAACTTAATGGTGTGTGTGTGTGTGTGTGTGGGTGTGTGTGTGTGTGTTTTAATTTACTGGATGGCTGCTGGCTTTCAAAAGCCGTAAATGGCTTTGCATAGACATGGCAACTTTGCACAGTTCTGTGGTCCCTGGATATTCTTGGAACGGCCTTAGCGGGGGTTCCCGTTACCAGGGAGGGGGAGGAGGGAGGTCACGGCCTGGAGGGGCGGCGAACCTTCACCGGCAGCCGGGCACCAGCGCACGCTGGTGTGCGGCCTGGCCGGCCGTTAAGCTTCAGTGGGTCTCACTTTCAGCCTGGGGTACCGTCGGCTTGTCAGGACTAAATGGAACAACTTCACCGAAGTCTGTGCATGCAGCTGGTATGAAGGAAATCTTTCCTCTTGTCTTTTGATGAAGACATCTGCCTCTAATTAAGCAAAGCCTAACATGAAGGATAAAATCACTTAAATAGCTCCGGGGACCCCTTTACTGACTGCGGGGCCGCGTCTCCTCCGGGGGCAGGGACCCCTCTTCAGTGTCATTATCCTCCCCCAGTGGCACTGAAACTTCATAAAGGTTCATTGAATGAATACGTGATGGTGTGCGGGCACTTCACCTTCACCGTAGGTGATTTTTAATAACGAGGTGAAATCACTTCTCGCTCAGCCTACTTAAGACACGCGCTAAGCCAGACAGATCAAAGAGCCCGTGACTGCAATAAATTCGGACTAGACGGTATCCTTTGCAAGGAAATCTGAGTTGCAGTAAAAAATATATTGTGCCCTAGGACATGCATCAGGTGCCTGAGGCTCCAGAAGTGACCTTGAAGCCATTCTGATTGCTAAGGAGACATCAAGGTGACTTCTGCTGTCCCTCATGACGTGTGAGGCTCCGTCTTCTTCCAGCTTTGAGGAAGAGACCCTGAAGAGGGGAAGGGCTTGAGGTGGAAAGAGGCGCTCACTCTGCCACTCCGGTGTGTGACGGGAGTCAGTCCCTCTAACTGTCGGTTAACTGGCAAGCTGAGCCATGAGGACACAGTAGTACTGAGGCGAGCCATTGACTGAATAAATATTTATCAAAGATGATGGTAATAATGATTATCCCACTCCCGCCACCTCACAGAGCATGTCCTTGGCTAGGGCTGGAGGCACCCGCCTTCGACGGATGGGCGCCTCTGCTCTCAAGCATGAGGACAGACCAGCAGAGAAAGGGTGTCAGGGCAGACTGGTACAGGCTGGAGCAGGCAAGAGCCCGGTGCCTTGTCGGGGCCCAAGGGTGGGGTCTACTCTAACTTGATTGACCCCCAAATTGAGTCCCCAAACAGGTGGTTTTGGAAGAGCCCTCTTGGGAGAGGAGGCCAATCGCGGAGGAACCACTGGATGGGCTGCTGGGTGATTCCACTGGGCTGTGTTCTGGAAGGCCATGTGAGAGAGGAGGCCACAGGGCCAGCTCCCAAAGGGCCTCGGCTGCCCACAAAGAAGGGGACTTTATTCTAAGGGACATAAAGAGTCACTGAGGGGTTTTAAGCAAGAGAATCCCTTGGGAAAATTAAATTTAAAAAAATTAAATTAAAATTAAATTCTTAAAAAATTTAGTTGAAATTTTCATGAATTTACATAGACCATGCTGTCTTCTAGACTCTGAGGCTACAGCAGCGAACAAACGACACAGGAACTTTGTCGCTGCCGAACTTCCATCCAGCGGGGAAGACAAAACGTGAGGACGGAAGGGTGGGGTTGTAGGTTGAATAGCAGCCGGGGGAGAGAGAAAGCAGAGAAGGCAGGTGGGGCAGTGACCGTGAGGGGCCCTGAGCGTGTACAGTCCTACAAGGAGGGAGAGACAAGGCAGCATGGAAATTAGACCCCTGGAGGGTCATAAGACCTTATTAGCACGGAGGGTCATAAGAACTTTCACTTTTACTCTGAGACGGAAGTTAGCACCGGGCTCTGAGCGGAGGGGAGACTCCTAAAAACGATCCTTCTAATTGCCGTGCTGTGAAAAGGTTGTAGGTGGGCTTGGGTAGAAGCAAGAGGACTATCGAAGAAAACACAAAATCCCGGGGAGAGGGGTGGTGTCTGGCCCCGGGGGAACAGCGGAGGTGTGAAGAGTGCTGGGTTCTGGACTTTCTCTCTCTTCTTGAGGATGGAGGCGACGGGATTTGTGGACGGACTGGATGGTTGTGTGAGAGAAAGATGAGTCGAGGATGACTCAAGCTTCGTTGGCCTCCCACGGGGATGACTGTGGGTGGACGAGGTTTGGGAGAAGATCAAGGGTTCGGTGTTTCTCCTGTTAACTTCGAGGCGTCTGCTGAGCATCCAGCAGAGAGGCTGAGTGGGCTGTCCTGGGTTCACAGCAGAGATCCGGGCTGGATACAGTCCTGGGAGCCATCGGAGGACAGATGGTATTTAAACTACCTCAGATGAAATCATCAGGAGACAGATTATGATGGAGAGGACTGAGTTTTGAGGGATTACAACGATTTACAGGTTGCAGAGAGGAGGAAAAACCAATCAAGGATATGAAGAAGACAATGTCTCTTCTGTTCAAGACAATCCGCCCCGTCCTAACTTCTTCCTCCTCTCCTCTCCCGGGAGCAGGATTTGTAGATCACCCTCCTCATCGTCAATGTGTCTTTTTCTCCCAGCTTCTTCCCACCGCCCTGGAGATCTGCTCAGACCTCTCTCCTTTCAAAAAGAACCCTTCTGACCCCTAAGTCCTGCACTCACTTTTACCCGATTTTTCTCTCTCTTCTTTCTCTCTTTCAACATTAATCGAACAACCACTATACGCTGGGCATGAAGGATAGAGAGACAAAAAAAAAAAAAAAGCAGACTTTATCCTACTTGAAAGCCTCCTCATCTACATGAAGCACTGTGGATGTGCACATACAGTAAAGCCTAAGGTATATAGTTATAAGCTAAGGACACAGTTTTTGAACCACGGAGAGTATAATTTAGAGCTGGAGAGCAAGACTGGAAGACAATAGGATGCGCGCGTAAAGGTCAAAACGTTGTATAAGAATGTAATGGAGCCACCACTGATCAGGACTTCTGGAGAGAAAAGGGAACTCAGAATTCTGGAAGAAATTCACTGAAGTATAATATGTGTCCAAGAAGCTCTCATATCTTAATGATACGGCTCCATGCTTCTTTATATCCTGAATACCGTACCTACCCAGCACCCAGATCAAGGAATACGACGTCCTTCACACCCGAAACTGCCCTCCGACTCTTTGTCGTCCCGTCTAGCCAGTGTTCTGCCGGGACTGACATGACGGATTTGCCCATTTCAAGCATTTTGAGACTTGCTTTCTGAGTCTCATTGTTTATGAGATCATATGCTAGCTCCTCAAGGAAAATGAACGTTTTCTGGCCCTTACTTCCAAAAGACTATTTTTGTCTGCAGTTGCATTTGAAGGACACTGAAAGAAGTACGTAGACTCCCCCTTGTCTATTTCCGTAACATATTTCGGAGAGCGCACGCAAGACGGCGGGTAGGTCGTGAATCATCACACTAGGAGCTCAGACGACAGACGGGTAAAGGCTGTTTAACATCGTCTGAAGCCTGACAAGGGACAGTCAGAAGGTAAAGCCTGGAGAGGGCAGAGGGTTACATGCCAGAGAGACCAGGCCACCGAGGGGCTGGGGAACGGCCCCCGGAGTGAAAGCAGGAGGCGGCTAGCGCGACGTCCTAGAAGATGGTGGCCACAGGCCGACTGACGGAGGTCCAGGACGGAGCGTCCGGAGCCTCGAAGTGACGGTCCGAGGGGAGACAGCAGTTCCAAGGTTGGCTCTCGTGGCACAGAGAGAGACAGGGGCAGACAGAAGAGGCTGCCGTGTCCAAGGAGGGGTTTTGTTGATCCGCCAGGAGAGCAGGAGAGACTTGCTCATGTTCTTGGAGAAACGGAGTCAAGGGATAAAGGGAGAGGAAAGAAACCCAGAGAAACAGAGACCTAGAGGCGCCTGGTGGCTCCGTGGGTCAGTGTCGGCCTTCGGCTCGGGTCATGGTCCCCGGGCCCTGGCATCGCGTCCCGCATCGGGCTCCCTGCTCCGTGGGGAGCCTGCTTCTGCCTCTGCTTGTGCTCTCTCCGGCTCTCTCTCTGCCTGTCAAACAAATACATTTTAAAAATTAAAAAGAAAACGGCAGGGACCTGGATGAATTCTCGTTCTGTGCGTGCATGCTCGCACACACTCCCCTCCGCTTGGCTTCCCCCTGGGTGGACCTGTTTCTGGTCCTGGACCCTCCCCTCCCCCTAGTTCTTCTAGTTGATGCGAAGACGGCCCTTAACCGCCACACACCCCCACGGTACAGGGGGCGGTTGGGAGGGTTCTAAGATGTGGGCCACTCGGTCTCTCCCTGAAGAGAAGGTCCGCTGGGCTCTATCGGAGTCATTTGTCAGGGCTCGGGAGCCCGCAGCGAGTGTCCGGCCTGTGGCCTTATTTCTCACGGGGGGACCCCGAGGCCCGAGTCTTCCCGGCAAGGGAGACACGACAGCAGCGGCCGAGCTTAAGCCCAAATCTCGCTTGATCAGAGCATCCCCAGCCTCCCTGAAACCTCTCGACCTCTCAAACCTGAGTGTGTCCCAAATTCGGGCGCATGTCAACATCACCGGAAAGGTTTGTGAGGACACCCGGGGGGCCCCCCCGGAGTTTCAGAGTCAGTAGGACGGAGGTGGGACCACGGATTTGCCTCTCTCTCAGCTTCTCAGATGCTACCGAGGCTGCTGATCGTTGAGAAAAATGCCGGGGGGTGCGGGTGGGGGCCAGAGTGGGCAGGGGAGGCAGAAGAAGGAGCGCCTGGGAGGTTTTCCTTGGGGCTGATCTCAGTCCCTCCCAGGTCAGGCCTGAAAGAGGCGGGGGAGAAGGTGCCGTGTTCCACCTTCCAGCCACCGAAAGGTCCGGGGACCGCGGTGGGGCCGGCCGCACCTGGAGACTGACCCAGCAACGCTGGCTGAGCCGGCGCGTCCCTCCCCGCACTCACAGCTCCCATTCCGCGTCCAGAACTCCCGAGAGCCCCTCGGGGATCCCCCAGGGAGGGAGGAGAGCCGAGCTGGGTGCGACCCCAGGTTTCTCTCCAGCATATTCCATTATCTTGGCGCTCAGAGCATCTGTCAAGCAAATTCCGTGTTTCTGGCAGGTTATCACGCCCTGAATGAGTGTGCTGAAATAAAAGTTATAATAAAGCTGTACCAGACTCTTAAATTGTTAAAATTTATTATAAAATGTGCATAGTTATTAACTGATTTTCGCCTGTGTGTGTTTGCCTGTGCCTGCAGCCAAAGAGATGAAAAGTGACTCTGTCAAAGGGAGGCCGGAGTTGGCTCCCGGAATTCTCCAGAGTCCCAGTGGGGCCGCAAATGCACAGACTCACAGAGAGCTGGCGTTGGCCTCTCCCCGCGGCCTCGGCCTCTCTCCGCGCTGCCCGGCGCTCCCCGGGCTGCAAGTCACGGTCCCCCGGGAAGGAGGGCTGTCTGTCCACTCGGCCACCGCAGGGAGGCCCCGGGCAGGCCGAGGGAGGCGGGGCTACGCAGGCCTTGGTTTCATGAGCGTTTACTCTCCCAATGCCCTGTTGCTCGAGGCCCCTAATCCCGGCACCAAATGTTCCGGCAACAAAAGCTGCCGCAGATGGGCTCCCACCACGTTCTGTCCTGCCGTCCCCGCAGGCCTGCTTCTCCCTCTGCCTTTCGAAAGCCCAGTGCAGGTGCCAAATAGTCCTTGGCTCAGCTCAGGCTGTTCCCCGCTCGGTCTGGCCCCAGGGAGCCGCCCACCGGGCTGCCGGAGCGTCCTGAACATTCTCTCGACAGTGTTCCCCGTGCTCACGTCTGTGGGCTGGAGGATGGGGTCCCTCTGTTGCCGAGAGAGAGGCTCCCTGCGCTCCTCCGGGTGGAGGGGGCTCCTGACTCCCAGGGCGCATTTCAAATCAGGTCCCAGGGTGCTCTCTGGATGCGGGATCCAAGCCCCTAAGACCTGGGCTTCTAGCCTCGGGGTCCCTATTGCCACCCCAAGACCAGCGAGGCTGCAAATTATCCTGAAGCCGGGACCACCTCGGCCCAAGAGAAGGAGAGAATGAAAAGCTCAGAATGTTTCCCAGATGCCAAGGCTGAGAGGGTTTTCTTTCCTCCGTGCCACTGTGTCCTGGGGTCGCCCTCCGGGGACTCATCCAGCTACTGGTGGACGTGCAATTCCCTCCGGAGCAGGCACCATCCCAGGGTTCTCCGGGGGCGGGGGGAGAGCTGGCCCCTTCTCTAGGGTGGGGAGGGCTCCCTGCCTAGCACCTGTGTGGTCCCCGGTGAACCGAGAGGCCTAGGGCCGGCGTGGGAGAGCTCTTGGATTGTACATTCCCTCCAGGAGAGATTTTCCTCCAAACTGCCTTTATTTCTTCCCCGTGTATATGGCATAGCTGCTCCCTAAGCCTCCCAGTTCAGCCTCACTCTGGGAACCGGGGAGTACGCTCCTGCTTTCTCGTGGATGTACTGCTTTGGTTGTTAACCCGATTCTCCGACCCTGGGACACCAAGTCTGCCAGCCAGGGGCGGAGTCGTGAGGAGGGCGAGCTATATCTTAAAGACAACTGGGTGGTTCTGATGGCTTTGTCCCTTCTAATCGCAGAGCTGGAGGAAAATAAAACTGTAGCAGCAGAAACCGAAGACACTTAAGTTCCACGGAGACTGGCTGTCCCATACCCCGAGTCCTCACTTTTCTTCCCTCTGCCCCGTCAAAGCTTTAGGAGAGTCTGGGCAGGGGCGGGGGGGGGGGGGGCAGAGATAAAAAGTCATAAATGTTTGGGTTCAAATATTTGGGTTTGGGTGAGTGACGGGTTTACTCCCCTCCCCCGGCACGGTTGTGCCGCCGTGCACCCAGGGGATGGAGAGATTATGAGGTGCCGCCGTGCACCGAGGAGATGCAGAGATTACGAGAATCCGTAATAAAGCGACGTCTAGTTAGTTCATGAGCATCGTGTCTTTGGCCAGGCAGTGATTTTCTAGTCTGAAAAGACAGTGAAATTGGCTGTAGGAGAGCCGGTGCCTGCTGAAGTAGATCACAAAGTGGCGGATTGAAGAGAGCCGCGGCGCACTGCAGAAATCCCACAGTCGGGATCCGTTGATGCGTTTGCCTGCCAGTTCCAGAAAGGGCGCAAGGTCGCTTGCAAAGATCATATGCCGTTGCCAGACGTGACCGAATAACCAGCGCGCGGGCAGAGAAAATACGACAAAGGACAAGACAAGGCTGAGGAAGGAAGGAAGGAGCCAGGAGTGGGGTCGGGACACAAGCTCACGGCATCGGACCTGGCACGTTTGTTGGAGGTGGAGCCCTGGGGCGCCCTGGACCCTCCCCTGGGCCCACCCAGAGAAGGGGAGCAGTCTCTGGCCGCAGACCCAGCGTCTGCGCGACAGAAGCAAACCGGCTGCTCCGCAGAGGCCCAGCCACTTGTGTCACCAGAGGCAGGAAAAGATAGTTCCGCGGGTCCCCCCAAACGGCCAGCGTGTGAAGCAACGAGCCCTAAACTGCTTTTACAGTCCGTACGGCGAGGGACTTACTAGAACGGCCCCTTGTGATGTTCCTCTAGGAAGGGGGGGATGATGGGGGACCTAGAGGTGCCCCAAACACTCTCCGAAGGTCCGACTCTATCGGAGTTTCGAGTGTCCGTGACAGACTTTTCTTCATGCCTTTCTCCATGATGAGTGATTCCCTGTTGGAATGCCAGAGGCTGCTGCAGGGTTTCAGGGGTGTGTGGTGTGTGTGTCTGTGTCTGTGTCTGTGTGTCTGTGTTGTGTGTCTCTGTGTGTCTCTGTGTGTCTGTGTGTGAGAAGGTGGTGGTGAGCGGTGAGGGCGCACTGGCGTCTGTATGCCCGAAACGATCAGCTTTGTTCCTCTCATTGTTCGCGTTGGGGCTCCTCATAAGATTTACTTGAGGAAAGGGGTTCCCACGGCGAACATTAGCACGAAAATCATAGTTTAGAAAAATGAGATGGACTTCACTTCACTCATGGTTGTTCTCCCCACAGTGTGCTCACGGAGCAGCGATTTTGAGGTGATTCTCCTTGACAAGTGCTTGGAGGGCAGCTGCCCTGGGACACTGGTTGGGTTCACTCCCATATGCTTTGACAGTTGGTAGAGCTGGAGGTGGCACCGAAATCCTCCTGTGAAGGCTGAGGAGGTGACCAGGACACCTTCCTAAACAGAGCGCTATGTAGGACGTGGCTCCTGCCCGACCAGCGCCTCAGAGCTGGCATCTCCTCTGACTGGTTGGTGTTTGACTGGCCTCCAACTGGATTGGTCAGTGTCTGCGCCCTGAGTGTTTTTACAAATTTTGAATATCACCCTGTCTGTGGGTAGGGTTGGGAAACTCCTCAAGAAGAATTTGGGGTCCCATCTAGAGTCCAGACCAAGGGTCTAACAACTTCCCAAACTCTGACTATGGCAGAAATAATTTTATCTGGAAAAAAATTTTTTTTAATTAATTTTTTAATTTTTTAATAAACGTATAATGAATTTTTATCCCCAGGGGTACAGGTCTGTAAATCGCCAGGTTGACAGACTTCACAGCACTCACCATAGCACATACCCTCCCCAATGTCCATAACCCCACCCCCCTTCTCCCAACCCCCCTCCCCCCAGCAACCCTCAGTTTGTTTTGTGACATTAAGAGTCTGTTTTGGTTTGTCTCCCTCCCGATCCCATCTTGTTTCATTGATTCTTCTCGTACCCACTTAAGCCCCCATGTTGCAACACCACTTCCTCATATCAGGGAGATCATATGATAGTTGTCTTTCTCTGCAA